>NW_024572725.1:0-448078 GCF_018153835.1 Drosophila eugracilis | reverse complement strand
ATTTTATTTTTCCAGTAATGTTTCTTCCTGCATCGCCCCAGCAGCAGAATGTACCTTGGGTTGTGGCCAGCCGACTGGGTGGCCCGAAGTCCACAGATCTCGGAGCCCCCACCAATCCCGGCCAGATGTAATCCCCCTGCTCGAGAAGTGACGCGGCCACTCTGAAGTTGGCTAAGGGCGATTCGCTTGCGAGACAAATGGAAATGAAGCGTTTATTCAGCTTTATTACGGCGATAAGAAAAAATGAGGCATTATTTCGTTGTTTCAAGCGCAGTTCCATCTCGATTTCCTCGCTCTTCCAGTCACTCGCACTCGCACTCCCCCGAATCCGTATTTATATTATTTATTTGAATCCGCGAGTTTTCCATCTTCACCCCGAGGCGGTGAGTCGGCCTGACCACAGGTCTGGTTTTCCTGTTTTCCTCCCAGGGACGCGGCAATTTCCTCGAACGTCTCCGGTTCGGGTTTTCTGCTGGCTGACCAGCCGTGAGTTAGCGGTTTCTTATCCGCCCGTTTGGGAATCAGATTCCGGATGGGGTGGCAGCCAGGAGCCGGAATTACTTGCATTTAAATGCGTCTCAAATCGAGCGGAAAAGAAATCAAAGAATGGAGATTGAAATGCTTATGACTTAAGTAATGAAAATGTTTCTGAAAGCAACGGTTTTCATAAAGTTCGTCCTTACAAATGTTATTTATATATTATTTATTGATCTACGAGCTATATGTTTGATTTAAAATATCTAATTAGTTATGAAATGACCTCTTACCTGTTGTTTTGGGCGCAACTTGAGCTATTTGGATACTTTCCAATGAAATAGATTCCCCTTTCTATTCCTAGATCAAACGAATCTCTTTCCATTCATCACTGACCTTTCTGCTATCCCCTCCCTTTGAAGATCATCACCCACGAGTAAAGCCAATTACTATCCGACTACTGTGAATTTTGTTTTGGTTTCGATTTTCAATAACTCATCAGCAATAAACCGTGAAAACGAACAGTAGCCAGATCAATCAAAGGCCAGAACTCCGCTCGGTCCAGCTGAGATCGCGATCGAACAGACGTACATACCTATTACTATATTCGAATATTTCTGTATAATCCGATGGGCAGAGTGGCGTGAAACCAATGCGATCGGACAATGGAACTCCATTGCCAGCGCCAAATTCAAAAGCGCCCAAAGCCGCGCATCATTAATTATGCTCAGGCATTGCTCAACCGCCAAAGTACGGCAACAAAAGTGGAAGAAGATCGTACACAAAAGCTGTCAGCACACGTTGATCTGTCAAATGCGGCAACCGAAAAGAAATGCCAGTCTTTCAGTCAGTCAGTTTTTCTGCTATGCAGCAGCCCCTGTCTTAGCCGTCGGTATTGCCACTTGGCTCTTGGCAACGCGACGCTTTTGTTGCAACTCAAACAAAATATTGATTAATCATAAGGAAACCAGAGGAATATTTCGTCAAGAAGTCGGCCATTGCTGTAGGTGCTGCTGCTACCTCTTGCTCTGCAACTGACGTCAGAGGTGATACCGTGTCGTGCTTATTAGAAACTCTAAATACTCTTTCTTCATCTTCTGAGAATTTCAATATAAAACAAGAAGAATATTAAATATTTATTGACCATTATTGATTGACATCTGAAATAACATTTTAAAGGGCAATACTTCTTTGTATTACCTACAGAGTTCAGAATAAAGAAATATCACATTTTAGCATTAACAAATTTATATAACTAAACCCTTGATAGTAAAACGTGAACTGAGCTAAATACTTCACCTAAAATCCTCTTTAAAAAACAACCAAGTAACGCCATTTTCTGATCACTTCAAAGCTCCATTCATGATCCGTGAGCCCCTCAAACAAAACCCCGTGGAAAATGTATAATCACTCACCCATCTCTAACGCCATTCATTCATGGTGAAGTGAATCTGGGTTGGTAGTTGGCTCCAGGAGGTGTCAGACTTCAAACGATCGTAAGCTGATTTTTAGCCTTCAGCTCCGGTACTTGTCTTTGTCCGGTCTGCCGTGGCCTGTGTGTGTATGGAGGGGTCTTACAATTTACTCGTTAAATAATTTTTCATGCAACGGAGACTGAGGAGACTAATCATTCTCGTTTCTACGCTTTTGGAGGCGGCACGCTTTCTTGTCCATTGTTTGCGAATACCGGAGAGCTTTCCATGGGTCATTGTGTGGACTTCTGTTTCACGAGGGGATCTCCCATTGGATTTTCTGGAACTAAGTATTGTCAGCAGCTGAAAAGACGGCTTCTCCAACACGTAATCGCATTCGAGTCGAGCCTTGGTTTAGTTTTGCTCTTTACGAAAATCAATTTCCATCGGGGCGAACTCTTAAATCGACATTAATTTTCCATTGACTGCGATGAGGCTTTAAGCAGTTTTTTCCGCTCCCATTTTTAATTCGCTTTCAATCTGGCAGACATGCAAAAACATAATCCACCCCACCCGTTGCTCTCTCCACTCTCTTCCGCTCTCCCTCCATCCAACCCACGGAAATGTAAATTTATCCCGTGAGTGAGCGAGATGGGTAGCTGGAAAAGTTTCCCTCGCTGATTTTGATTGACAGCTCTTAGCATCCCTGATGGATTTCATATTTCGAGCCCGCACGAGGACGATGTGACACAAGGAGCAGGATGAGAAACAGGAGCAGGAGCAGGAGCAACGCACCAGGCCAAAATGACAGCCAGCGGGAGTGGAAACCTGGCTTAAGCGTTGGGCAAAGTTTTTACCAAACAGCTTTCATTTTTCCATGGCAACCGAGAAATATCTTTTCATTTTTCCAGCCCCAGCTCACCCTGCCCTCCCCTGCCCCTTTCCTTCGATAGCCAACACATGGGCTTTTATATTCAAAGACCACAATATATATAACACGAAAATATCGTAAATATTTACAAACTGCCGGGCCACGTTGAAAGTTTTTCAATTTGAACCGCTTTAAAGTATTTAGCCTAACTGGCTTTTCCCAGGGTGCCAGCTTTCATCATGTCATTCAATTTTAGAAAAAATATAAATTGCGAGAAAATCTGGATAAATCATTGAGGGAAAATAGCGAAACAAACATGAAACATTTTTAAAAAGCACCGAAATTTTCATCATTGTTTTCGATTTCGATTTTCTTTTACTTGCTTTCATGGCCTAATGACTTTTTGATAAGATAAGAAGAGAAGTAGAGAGTAGAAGGGAAAATATATAAACGAAAACCTGTCAGCGAAATACTCATAAGTTTATGTTTTAATTTTAAAAGGTTATATCTTAACTTTACTTACTACTTAATTTTGTTTAAATTATTCTTTTAGGAAGAAGCTTTCTAAAGAAATTGTTTTTAGCGAGTACGAAGCCTAATCGAAATCAAGATCAATATCAAACTAACTTCACATGGGTGATAATTTCCTGTAAACTGACATACTTCGTGCAATATGCTATATATGTTAATAGGATACCCTTTCTTAAGCCTAATAAGTGCCTTAAGATTACCTTATTACAAGGAAGGAAATAGCATTATAACCTTATTCTATTAGCAAGTGCAACCAAGCCTGAGACTCTCAAACTATTTGATCACCAGCCTGCCTTTCCGCCCATTAGACGTTTATAAATATTTTCCAAAAATATCTGAACATTAATCAAAAATTTTCACACCTCCAGCAGAGAGGAAAGCACTGTCCTCTTCCCATTCACCTCCTGTCCTGATCAACAATCCTGAGGGTTTAGTTTCGTTGAATTTGTTTTCCCTGTTTGGGTAAATGTTTCGTATTGTTGACATTTGCTGGTCATGAAAAGTCATTAAATATATTTCTCTAATTTATCTTTCGACTGTGGCAGCTTCGGTCGGCGGTGGTAATGGCATTAAAGTAAAGTTGGGCAAAGTGAAAAGAAAGCGGAAATGTTTGTCTGGCCACCAATGCTCGGTTTGGTTTGGTTCGGCTTGGGACCTCTGAGGTCTGATCTCCGACCACCCACCCTTTACCCTAACCACCCATCAACCCTTTCCCAGCCCGCTAATTAAAACTAATCCCGAGGAAAGGACCCAGCCATTCAGGGTGTTGTTATACTTTTCGCATAACTGTCAATCAGTCCCACAATTAAATGATTGAAGACACTCAGCTTTGGCTTTGTTTTGCCGCTTCTTAGATATATTCCTCATAAATTCAGGCTGGATCTTGTGCAATAATGTTTATATATATCTATGCAGAGCTCGCTTTTTAGTTGGCCTGAGCTGGTTTAGTTTGAATGCATATCAAGTGGATGCAGATACAAAATGTTTTCATGAGAAATTGACTTTTTCCATTGCTCCAAAGACGACGTCGTCGTCAGATGTCTGTTGGCTGTTGTCTTCCTTTGGCCGGAATGATTAATGGTTCTGCTCTTTGCGCATTCGTCGGCCCACACCAGCGGCAACAAAAAGACATCCACATCCACATCTACATCCACATCCACATTCATATCCAGCATTTGTTGCTCCCTCTGTATCTGTATCTGTATCTGTATCTCTTTTTGTGCCGCTGAATGAGAATTTCTACTGCATCGCGCATCAGCATTTGGCGTTTTCAGCTACTGAGCCGCCTCACTACCATTGTCTCCCAGTTTTTATTGTGGCTCCCCGCGTTTTTCGATTGAATTCGCCTCGGTACTTGCAGATACTTGAGCTTATCGCCCGGCCTTTAAAGTTTCAGCCAACTCGTTGTCGCTCAACCGCAGAGGGCTCACATAATTTAAGGCCAAGTCAAGGCAAAAGTCACCCATACCCGGCTAGACCGACCGAAACCTACAAGATAAATTGAGGTCATTTTTTGCCAGTGGCCACCTTTGGTCAGTCCGGTGTCCGGGTTCGAGTTCAGGTTCGGGTTAGGGCTCTGGCTCTGGCTCTGGGTCCATGTCCACCTTGTTGACCGGCCACAAATGTCCTTAATGTGCATCCTTATGGACTGCGGTCATGTGCAAGTGGTCGAGATGGTCGAGCCCAAAAAATGCTGCCCATCCCCAACTACTTAGGTAAGTATTCACGAGTAGTTAGCGCTAGGCAAACAGCCACGAGTGTACAATTCATTCTGAAAATTCCCTGGCATGTGAGTGGGGAGTGGATGATTTAGATGGGGAGGTGGGTTGGAGTGCACTGAGAGGAGTTTATTTTCATAAGGAAGTATTCTTAAAATATACAAAAAACAGTTAATGGAATGATTTTTAAAATAGTTTAATATTATTTTGGGAACAGGCTTAGTTAGTCATATAAATACATACTTTTTAATATTTATAAAAAGTCCTTTAACTTGTTTATGTTTTAGGAATGCCTGCCAATCAAAGAGGAAAAGACTTATCTCACTTTTGGCTAAATATACATTTAAACGGAAAAGCGAGGTGCAACTTTTCCCCGTGTACTTAATATAATATGCGTTTCTAGCAAAAAGCACGAACATCCCGGCCACCTTTGACCATTTGTGCAATTGTTGCAAAATTTACGCTCATTTTAATTTCAGCCCGAAAGAGCGGCAAATGCGTTGAATGTTACGCTGTTGACCAAACTCTTTCCTAACCTGGCTGCTTTTGTTTTTTGCCGGGCAAGTTCCACCCGAAATATAAACATAAATCCTGGCCATTCAGCAGTGGTGAGGTGGGGCGAAAGAAGGTCCTGTTGGTGGACAACGAGTGCGTTTAAGTGTTAACATGTAAATGATGCTGTTGAAGCAGTTAATAAGTGTATGCCAAGGGCTGTAAATCATCAGGAGAGTGTTTCCTTTCCATAGAAATTAATTTTATTTGCAGAAGAAGACGGAGATTTACGAGCAAATAATAACCAAGTGATGATTGCGAATATTAAACTTGGGGCTTCTTTAAGCCCCTTCCCATCTCCTCCTAGTAACTCCTAGTAATCCAAAGGCAGCTGCAAAGTATCCTTCGCTCGTAGTTTGCTGATAAGTTTCCATTCTGACTTTTCCGGCATTTCATCCATGCTGATGACATTTCCAATGTCCCCCCACACTCCTCCAGGCCATGACAAAACAAAATTCATTTTGTAATTTCCAAGCCACCTAGAAAAGGCCAAAGCCAGCCAACCAGCCAGCTGTCATTTGTTGGAGTTGGCAGTGCGGGGCTGGATGTTTGGATTCCATTTTGACCAGGCTGCAGAAATTGCACTCAACTTGGCTGCCTAGAATCTTTCCCACTCCCCCTTTCCGCATTCCGCATTCCGCCCACCACCCATCGTCCCTCTGGCAGTGCCACGCCCTCCGCTCCGCTCGATTCGGGTTTAGAAAATTATCTTTCTACTCGTCGTCGCCGTCGCCAAAAAGGAAATCATATTTTCTGCTTTTGTGCACTTTACTTTTCAGTTTTCGTTGGCTGCCGCTGCCACTGCCGCTGGCTCTGGCAGTGCCTCCAGTTTTCAGTTCGCTCGTAAACAGTTTTCGGGTGCAACTTTTGTGCGAAATTTATGCTTTCATTCCGTATCTGTATCTGGGCACTTTTCGCACAAGTAGATGCGACTTGGGTCTGGTAAATGGGTAAGGGGGAGTGGGTAGTGGGAAAAGGGAAATGGCCCACCCTCCTGGAATTTTCTCGGTATACTCGTACATGTGCTTGTGCCCCACCAGGTGGTGTTTATGGCATCCGCTCTGCGAGTATTGATGAAGGAACTCGGGCCGGGCTCGCATCTGTAATTCAATCAGTGTCTATGTCTGGCTCCTCGTCCTGCCGGCTCGTCCTCCTCCTGCCAGGATCCTTTTCCTTTCGCCATTTGCCGCTATTGAGACCCTGTTTACGCAGCTCGTTCAACTGGAAACACGGTGCTTGTTGCCAAAAGGCGAGCTGGCGAAAAAATACAAAAATATTTTGCAATCGCATCAATGCAAATAAGGTGGCAAAAGTTCGAAGGCGGGAAAAAGGTAGCGAAATGTTCAGTTTCCTAAAATGATATGCGCATTTCTTTACTACTCAATGCCAGTTTTATTTCGCGGAAATTTATTTTCCACGAGTTTGGGTACCAGGCCGTTCTGAGCAGAAACAACTCGGCTGATCTCTATCATTAGAACTTGTTGCGTTAGCTTTTATGGTTTTCAGTAGGTTTTGTTTTTGAAATAAGTTTCTTAAAACATATACGAAACATTATAAGTTCTTTCGTAGTTTCATTACTACATAATAATGATATAAAAAGAAATAAGCATCTGACTGAATGCCCTTTGCAGTCTTGTCGATTTCTGATGTGAGCATATGTTGGAGTAGATAGAGTCTTTGGATATACCGTCTTTTACCCAGAATATCCTTTTATTATGTTTTATATTTACATTTTAAGAATTTGAAAGATTAGATTAAATACTCCAAAGATAAGCCCTTCGACCATCAAAACTAACTAACTAAGCTTTCAAATATTAGATTGACAAGATGAAAACCCAAAGTAAATGAAATGCTTTTTTGTCTCTAATAAACTAAGAAGTAACCACTTTTTCTATTTAATTAAACATTTTTTGTCTGTCAGAAATTAAAATAATTTTCTGTTTGTTATTCAAATTAAGTTTTTCCGTCACTCCCCTGGAAGCTATTTTCCATGGAAGCTGCTGGCTGGGGCTTCTGTTTGGTAGTCGCCGAACTACTCGAGAGCCCTGCTGTGGGCACGTCTTTGCCTCACTGATTGATTGATTAGATTTTTGTTAATTACTTAACGCTCGAGCTGCGAGTGTCGCGCCGAGTGTCTCAGCGAGGAACTTACTGCGCGGCATCAGCTGCACTTTTTGGCAGATATGCCGCAGAATCGTGAAAGTTTCCTTATCTAGTTGGGCGAGTTTCGCTGAATTAGTTATGCCCTCTGACGAGCTGATAGATTGATTACGGACGGAGATAGAGAGGCTGATTCCTTGAAACTGAGGACTCACTGCGAATGCAATATGTTGACGTATGTACCATGGCCACGCCCACACACGGGGACATGTTGGAGGGACTAGCCCCCAGAACAACCAAATAAAAAGAAAAATCGAAAAAAATTCACATTCACTCCGCAAGTCTCAAACGAACAAAATGCAATTTCTCAATTGCAGCTGAATTCGTTCCAGAAAACGGCCTGCCCCGACGACTCCGCACCGCGTACACCAATACCCAGCTGCTGGAGCTGGAAAAGGAATTCCATTTCAATAAATATTTATGCCGCCCAAGGAGGATCGAAATAGCAGCCAGCCTGGACCTTACGGAGCGACAGGTGAGTGCTCCTCTGCTCGGTGCATTGCAATTTATTCCGCTGCATTCGCACATGGCTGCAGAATTCCATTATTCCGCTGACAAATTGCTCTGTGAGCTGTTCTCTTTTCCCTCGATTTTCCCACTTTTTAATTGCACACACCTTGACGGAAGTCGAACTAATCCCATCTTGGTTGCAGGTAAAAGTTTGGTTCCAAAACCGCCGCATGAAGCACAAGAGGCAGACGCTCTCCAAGACGGACGATGAGGACAACAAGGACAGCCTCAAAGGTGACGATGATCAGTCCGATAGCAGTAAGTAAAGCAAATATTTGATTATAATTATTATTTCTTTAAGATGTGGATTAAGTTGACAGATTGCAATGAGACCAAAATATGAACCAAAAATAAGTAGATCAAACAATTTCCAAACATTTTTAGTTTTAATAAGACTAAACCAGTTCTACAAAACTTATAAATTCTGAAAATCCTTTAATAAATATATGAATAAGTCTCGTAATATTTCCATTTAGTATATCCTAAAAGGAGTTAGAAACCAAAGAAAACTGTACCAAAAATGAAACTCGCTTTTGGGAGTTTACCAACAAGTTGTTCCACTTTTACTTTTTCGGTTTTGCCTGGTTTCGTTTTTGAGGCTTTTACGCAGAAGTAAGAGATGGTGTAGCTTATCAATCATTGTCAGAGGATGGGATGGGTCGGAACGACTTTTGGCTGGGCGAAGACCCTCGACGTGCTAACCCCTTTCGCGTGAGAGTTCCGACTTTGGTTCTGGGCTCTCCTCCTCTCGTCTCGTCTCAATCCTCCACTTACGACAACAAATCATCAATATTCGTGGCTATATACCTACTGATTTGCTTTTATCTTACCTTCCCGTGAAATGCAGACTCCAATTCGAAGAAATCGTGTCAAGGCTGCGAACTGCCCTCCGATGATATACCCGATTCCACGTCCAATTCCCGGGGACACAACAACAACACCCCGAGCGCCACCAACAACAATCCGAGTGCTGGAAGCCGTAAGTTTGGATAGAGGAATCAGTAACATTTATAATTATCTATTCTTATACTTTAGTAACACCCAACTCGTCCTTGGAAACGGGTATCTCCTCGAACCTAATGGGCAGCACCACCGTATCCGCCTCGAATGTGATCAGCGCCGACTCCAGCGTGGCATCTAGTGTCAGCTTGGACGAGGACATCGAGGATAGTAGCCCCATCAAAGTGAAGAAAAAAGACGACGGACAGGTAAATCATTTAGACCGTTAAATATTTTGAAAATGGATCTTAAAGAGACAAACACTTTTAAATTGATAGAATTTGTCTTTTGAGAGCATTAAATCAAAAATGAAAAATTATTTATGCTTATGAAAACGTTAACATTATAATCCTTTATTACATAACACTAGATTATCAAAAAGGAGGCGGTGTCCACCTCGTCAAAGGCCTCGCCCTTTGGCTACGAGAACACCACACCCAGTCTGGTCAGTTTTCGGCGGGACTCGGACGCCGCCGCCGTCGGAAATGCACCCGCCAGCAAGGCGGGCGGCAAGAAACGCTTTCAGAGTGCCGCCAATGCCATTGCCACGCCTACGCCCCTGACGGACAGCAATAGTGGTAATGGAAATGGGGGTGGTGGTGGCCCAGCTGGCGGCTACTTTCCTGGCTATTATGCTAGTCCAAAGCAGCAGCAGCAAATGCAGCAGCAGCAGCAGCAGCAGCAGCAACTGCACCCGCAACAGCAGCAGCCGCAGGACTATTACGGCAAATATGACATCGAATTCGCCGCCTCGCCGCACCACAATCCGCTTAACAAACAGCAGTCGCTGCACGGCGAATATCTAAGTCCCAAACCAAATGCGGCCAATTTCCATCAAAATAGTCAGCAGCAACAGCAGAACGACCAGTTTTACTACAACTACAACGACACCAACGGTAGTGCGTACTTAAACCACCAGCAGCAACACCACCAACACCAGCAGCACCACCAACAGCAACAACAGCAACACCACCATGTAGCCGACTTTGAGGCCCCTGTTAACGGTCCCGGCAACTTCAACAATGGCGCTTACTATGATAACATGAGTTTTCAACAACAGGCCCAGGCTCACCAACACCAATCGGTGGTCTTTCAACAGCAGCAGCCTCACCAGCAAGCAGCGATAAATCACCAGTGAGTAGCAAAATCTACATCAATTTCTTTATTTGTATATCAATACCTTATCGAAAAATTAATCTAGAATATATGAAAAACCCGTTGTGTATTCAGTTCTGAAATGAATTATTTTACATTATTAACTTTCAATGGTTTCTGTCTGAAGTGTACAGCGCCAACTTCTGAATGGTTTCAGTCTTTACTGTACAGCACTGTTAAACTAGCAAGTATTTAGCCCCGATAACCCCAATATGGTTCGACATTTATGTTACATTAGCCGAGCTCCGAACCATTTCTGATAGAATTTTCACTACTCGCGTAGGTGGCGTCATCTTACACGGTGCCGGCAGAAAAGTGTTTATCCGAGCTGTAAATGAAGCAGAAATCGTAATAGAAGTATATTATTCATGCTGTGTATTCTTCTAATTCTTCTTCTTTTTCTAATTAATGTATGTTTGAAAATGTTAACTAAGTTAATTTGTTCGTTTAGGAAGAATTAAAGATTAGCTTATATACTTTGAGTAATGAGGACGACTTAAGATTTAGGTGGAAAAGTTCTTCTGTTTAATATAAAAAATTTGCTTTTCATGATATATGACCCACCCTAAGAATAAATTTTGAAAATTGTAATGCTTAAAAAGCATTTTAATGACCTTCAACCCCATTGTCCTGAATTCAAGTTCTAATCTTTGCCCTTCTTATCCCCCACAGACACATGCATCACCTGGGCGCCGGGGAAACGTATAGTGCTCTAGGCCTGCAGATGGAGAACTGCGAGGGCTACAACAACTTCGGTGCCGCCAGTAGCAGCGGTGGATACTACGAGGCGGGTCAGCAGCCCCCTGGTCCGGCCACCCACGGCCACCACCCACACCACCATGTGCAGGTGCCAGCGCAGGCGCATGCACACATCCATGCTCACCACAATTCTGCGGCGATAACCGGAGGAGTGGGAGTTGGACCACCGCCATCGCACATCCACGGCTTCGCCCTGAATGGAGGACCGACTGGTCAGGCCCAGGGATTTGGAAATAATGGAAGCACTGCGGCAGGGACGGCAGCGATCAGCGGGCTGGAGAACTCGAACAGCTCGGACTTCAACTTCCTGAGCAACCTGGCCAACGACTTTGCGCCGGAGTACTACCAACTTAGTTAGTTTATGTAGGAAGTGAGCCTGGAGCAGGTGTAAATACGTCTTAGCCTAATTCGCCGCGGGGCGTGAGTCTTGTAATTCTATTCAGTGTCGTAGCCTCTTAAGCACTTTGTCCGTAGCACATATCTGTAAATAATACAATTAAGGTTTAAATCTAAACAGGAGTTCTATTCCACTTTTTTAGGCTAAACAAATCAAAAATGTTTGGACTTTGTTTTGGCTCCAAGTCAGAATGAAGACCTATCTTGAAAATTCCATTCGAAAATAGAAGAGGTTTGGAAATTGTACATAGTTAGAGAAATTCAACAACTTTCACAAAAGTCCTAATCAATGAATATAAATTATGGAACTATCTTTGATTAACTGTGTTTTGTAAATATCCGAAGTAGCTTAAATCAAAAACTAAAAACAAACTGTCAATAAATCTAAAGCAAAATTAGAAATAACTTTTTGGATCGCTCACGATTCAAGTGCAATTTCCCAATGAAAAACTTTGATTTAGAATCCTAAAGCACTCTCAATTATTTCAATGTTTGTCATGTTTGTATGTTGCTCTAAATTTTTCCATAATAGTAAACAAATATATTATAAATATGACTATAATTACTGTCTTAGATATCTTTGTAAGGAGAAAGAATAAAAAATAATTAAGATACACGACTTTCAGAATAAAAATATCTTACAAAACATTCTAGTAGATCGGACGTCTGTATGCAATAGCAACTATTGGGTCGATATTCAGAAATGGCGCTATTTTTAACTAAAGTTTAATGTTTTTCAAGATATGCTGACTATACAATTTGTATACTATTTCAAAATATCCTCAATGTCTATAACTTTCTCTGCTTTATAAAGCACTTCAAATGTTAAAAAAAAAAGATATTGACCTAAAATTTATAAACCAGATTTTGGCTAAATTTTAAAGAAATGGTAACAGCCGTTCAATTTTAAAAGTTTTTATGTTTTTCAAGGTATTGCGACCAATTACCTTTTAAAAAGTCAAAAGGCAACTAGCTACATCGGGCTTGGTTAGTGACCCAGAAAAAGAATACCATAAAACTGGCAATAAATACATAGGATCCGAAAAGCTTTCTGCTAACTTCTTCACACTTTTTAAAAAATGCAAAATAATGTATTTTCTAGAATTTATGGTTTTAAAATCAGGTTTAAAGTAAATAATGAGATACATTATATTATTATTCTAGCCTAAATTCATTCAAATATTTTTGGACGAATATATAGCATAATATTTATAAAACTTTTTCAAGTCCATCAGAATCGATCGACCTTATGCGAGGGCATAGGGTCCATAAACTTCGGTTTACCGAACTGAACTTCCGTCCTTAAGAATGTTTTTATTCACATTGTGGGCAAATCTGAAATATGCCGCGTCTGGCGTAAGTCTGGCTTCAGGAAAACCAGTTTATAATGTCATATTCTATTCCTACACAGCATACTCGGAAAATGAACAAGTCTAAAGGCTGAAATGAGAACTGTAAAATCCGGCGACTCAGATCCGTTTTACACAAAAACCAACCGGAAGCCAACAGACCACGTGCTAAAACACAAAACCATAGTCAAATCCGTGACATACTTATATAAGCAGACATATGTACTTCAGATCGATCCGATTTTGATTTATTATTCGCTGATAGGATTGGTCAATTTCCAGAGCCGAATCGAATCGTAGCGGGTGTAGCAAATAGATCTATGAATGGAATGGAACGATCGAAAGAAAAAATCCAATTTGACTTTAAAACTCGAACTTCGGAATTTCAATGTCGCAGCCAAACTCAATTAATTGGCCACACAGCCACTCGAATTGAGCCCTCATGAAGCAAAAATAATTAAATTGTACTTGGATCTTAAATTGAATTCTGCCCCCAGCCATAAGTATCCTGAAAGCCGGACACAGTGAAAGAGTGAAATGAACCATTTAAATGACAAGTATTGGTTTATTTTTAGAGGTCGTTCGTAAAACTATAACAAAAAGGGCTGGGGAATGGGGAATGGCAGTTCTTAGTGGTGGTAGGCAACAGCGGGGGCGGCGTACGAGGTGTAGGCAGCAGCTGGGGCGGCGTAGTGGGCCACGGGAGCCACGGTCTTGACCACAGCGGGAGCAGCGTAGTGGGCAACCGGGGCAACGGTCTTGACCACAGCAGGGGCGGCGTAGTGAGCCACTGGAGCGACGGTCTTCACAACGGCTGGGGCGGCGTAGTGGGCCACAGAGGGAGCAGCATAGGTGGCGACAGGGGCGGCGTAGTGGGCGACAGCGGGGGCGGCGTAGTGGGCAACGGGAGCGGCGACGGTCTTAACAACTGGGGCAACGGCGACGGCCTTGACGAGGGGCTCACGGTTGACCACGGCGTTGAATCCGTTGATGGGGTCGGCGGTGTACTGGACGGTCCTCTTGTAGCCATCGGCGTCGATCAGCGAGTACTCTCCGCGGACCACGTCTCCGTCGCGCTCCTCAACCTGTCCCTTGTTGTCGCCGGTCAGCTTGTCATCGACTCCGTAGGAGAAACGGTACTGGGGATGGGGATCGTACTCCTCGGCGGCCTTGACCACGACCTTCTGGGCGACGGCCACGGGGGCGTGGGCGTAGGTGGCCACTGCTGGAGCGGCATGGTACACCTGGGGGGCGGCGATGGGAGCGTAACCAGCGCTGGCCACGGCGACGAAGGCGAGGGCGAAGACGAACTGGAGGCAATATTGGTTAGATCAACAGTGATGTGGGGGTAAGCTTTTAAGGACTCACTTTGAATGCCATTTTTAGGATTTTTTGGGTTTGTGGGTTGGTTCTTTGCAGAAACGGTGCTGAGGGCTGAATGATGTGGCTTCTGGCCCGGCCATCGGTTTTATAGCCCTCGCTTGCACTTTCCGCGCAGGTGAGGCAAGGTGCTTACGCTTGGCCTTCTGAATATCATGCTCCGAATTAGCGCGAAGTCACCGCTCTGCGCAGTCGACAACGGCGCTTGCAGAGACTTGAGCAGCGGGCCGAGAGAGGAGGTGCGATTGGCCAATGTGTATGCAGTCCAATTATTTAGAAAGGATTCGGCGGATTGGCGCGGGATTTCCCTTCGGCCAGGTGCCCACGTACAAATTGGTCGTTGTGAAATGATTGCATCTGCTAATGGCGTTCGGGTTATTTGCGGATCTTTAAAGGATGGTACTGGGGATGTGCCTTAGCGCTGGGTGGCCTTGATTCTCGCAGATTACGTAAAGAGGCCAAAAGTTGAAGATCAAATCGGAATGAGGTTGTGATTCTGTAGACTGATTGTGCTCCTTATTCAAGGATAATGTTTTATGTGACGTATTCTCAGGGTTTTTGTGTTATCGTTACCGATCTAAGGCGACAGTTATCTAAGGTACATATATCCTTAAACATTCTTCTCTTTAACAGCAGTCCACAGCTATAAATGTGGAACGAATGGATTCTGAGCCAAAGTTCATTGAACCTTCTCCGCGAATAAATAGCAACTTTTCGAAGTTACATAACACATACAAGATTACGAAACCGTTTGAATAATAATAATAATTTTATCTAAAAACTACAACGAATTCCTTAAGAAGATTAAAAATCGATCTTAAGCTCAGAATATGGAAAAAGGGAAAAGTAAACAATCTGATTGCAAAATTACTCATTATTCTGTAGAGAAACAATAAGAATAGGATAAGCAAACAATCTGAATAAGATATTAACTACTTCTTCTAGAGAACAAAACAAAAAGTTGAAGTACATCTCATTATGACCATTTTATGCCCAGCAATTTAGTTAAGTAATTAGCCACACATTAAGTCCGGCCAAACCCTTTTGTTTTGCAACCTTTCGCCAGAGATCTTTCACTCTTTTGGTGCTGACGGCTTTAGAATCCGTGGCCAAAAGCATTTGCACACCCACAGAGCTTAGCGCCACGAACAGGAAGTACAAGTTATTGCCCGGCAACAATCGCAGTCGAGAAACATTAAAAATATTTCGCTGTCACCGCGAAAATAACGCTCGCTGCCGGCTGATTGGGCCAAGGCGGAGCAGAGCTGGCAGCTTGATTTACTATAAAAGTTGTCGATCAGGCCCAGAAATGTATCATTCGCAGATCCAGTTCACTTCTGTAAAGAACTAACAATCAGCACTCCTACCAAAATGGCCTTCAAGGTGAGTCATCTCGACGGGAATCCGGGATCAGCATGGAGAACTAACCATTCTGTCTTTCAGTTCGTCTTCGCTCTCGCCTTCGTTGCCGTGGCTAGCGCTGGCTATGCCCCCATCGCTGCCCCCCAGGTGTACCACGCCGCTCCAGCAGTGGCCACCTACGCCCACGCCCCCGTGGCCGTCGCCCAGAAGGTCGTGGTCAAGGCCGCCGAGGAGTACGATCCCCATCCCCAGTACCGATTCTCCTACGGAGTCGATGACAAGCTGACCGGCGACAACAAGGGACAGGTTGAGGAGCGCGACGGAGATGTGGTCCGCGGAGAGTACTCGCTGATCGACGCCGATGGCTACAAGAGGACCGTCCAGTACACCGCCGACCCCATCAACGGATTCAACGCCGTGGTCAACCGTGAGCCCCTCGTCAAGGCCGTCGCCGTTGCCCCAGTTGTTAAGACCGTCGCCGCTCCCGTTGCCCACTACGCCGCCCCTGTCGCCACCTATGCTGCTCCCTCTGTGGCTCACTACGCCGCCCCAGCCGTTGTGAAGACCGTGGCCCCAGTGGCTCACTACGCCGCCCCTGCTGTGGTCAAGACCGTTGCCCCGATTGCCCACTACGCTGCTCCCGCTGTGGTCAAGACCGTGGCTCCAGTCGCCCAGTACGCCGCCCCCGCTGCCTACGCCACCTACGCTGCTCCCGCCCACTACGCCGCCCCAGCTGCCGCCTATACCTCGTACTCGGCTCCCGCCGTGGCCTACCACCACTAGATCCTGGCTGAAATCGACGTTGTACATAAAATTGTTGGCTTTATTATTACTGTACATTTATTTATTGACAGCACCAATAAAAAAATGCATACAAGTATGTAGACACATAGATATCATGAAAGACAAGAGTGTTTTGAGTTGCCGATTCAGGAGAGGATTCCTGGCAAAGGACTCTCAGAGGTCGTTCACATTGTCCTGTTCTGGTTTGCATTATTTATGTGCTTGTTTTCATAACGAGTTCTTGCTGCTGTTTTTTATGTGCGAAAAAGTTCACAGACTTCATAGGAGCAATCCTCAATCCTCTCCAAAGGACCGCTGCAGTCTTAGAGCAATGCAGTCCATGTGGTGCTTTTGGTGGTGCAGTCTGGACTTTTGTTTCGCGATCCTTTAAGGATGCTGTCAGGGGCAACGAACTGCGTTGGCCTGCTTGATGATTCCAATACCGAAACGGATCCTGATCCCTAACCCTATCCCTATGCCTCTGTCTGTCTGAAGGGGCAGACAAATTCCTGGGCTTTGTGTCGGTCATTTCCATTTGAATGGAAGGACTCGTCTACCGCAACGCAAAGAGAATCCCTTTGTTGTTGATTTTTGTAATATAAAACGGAAATTATGGGGTCATGACTTTACTTGCCGGGTGATAAATGGTCTTACAGCTCATCGGGGGAGCTGAAAATTAAAATTCAGTTTGTTCCTAGCTTAAGGATGCATTTTCCCACAGCTTTTAGAGTTATTTCATGGGGGGCTAGACAGCGCGCACCTGTTGTTTTTATCTAAAGAACGGTTCTGGATTCTCAGCTCAGAATTCTTAAAGGGGTTCTTCAAGGTCAGTCTCTGAGTGTAATCTCAAAAATAGCCAACTGCTTCCTTCGACATCACCCTTTTGCGAAGCCGAAGTCCGACTAATCAAGTGGAAGATTTCTGATTTCGGGTGCTCCTCGTCGTCGATACGCAGCCAAAACCCTTCTCAACTTCACCATCGTCATTATCATCCAGAGAGCAGCGAACAACAATGCAAACTGACAATGCAACCGGACAAAAACAGAAAGCACAAGCCTAAGGAAAACAAAGAGAACAGGGTAAAGATCCAAAAATCCAGAAACAGCCCGATGAAGTGAGTTAAAGGATCGTCGAACCTCAGCAAGGGGCAAACAGGCTTTCGATCGCAGGCTTCGTATAAATAGAGGGCCAGGGCTCCTTGTTGGCTCATTCAGTGTTTTGTGTTGAGTCCAAGAGGTTCAGGACCAGGAGCAGCTTGCGATCGCGCCTTGTGGTCTCTCAGGCCATTTAAACCCATCAAAAACCCAACTTTGGATACCGTTCTTCAGGATTCAGCCTGCTTCCAGCCCACCAAATGCCGAATATATAGAGGTAATTACTTTTGATATAAAGAATTTAAATGTTTCAAATATTTGTCAAAGTGAATACCTTTAAAAGTGTATATAAATTATAATATTAGTTCCTTAATGTGGATAAACCAATTAATAATGTACTAATATTCATAAAAGCACTTATATCATCAATTAAAGTTATAGTAAGAATATCTTATCTCTCTTTTTTCTTGCAGGTTTTACTTCTCTGTATCGGCCTTGCAGCTGCTAACTAAAAATAAACAAACGAAAATGCCCAGGATTTAGTCTCCACATCCGAAATCCACATCTAGTTGTTAAAGATGACAACCCGGATCCGTCCAAGAACCAACAGCTAGGGCTCTATCTGGGCGTGCACCTGGCCAGAACACCTATTGGCACTCATCACGGAACATTGAATCGCTGGAAGGCCGCACAACACCGCACATCAGCCATCCACCACCCATCCATCCATCACCCACCAAACGTTGTCTCGGCCCTTTGGACAAAATTTACATTTGAGTTTAAGTTTAGGTGTAAACAATAAACAAAAAACAACAATAGGCTACCAAAAAAAAGCGAAAAAATCCAATCAAGTGGTTGTTTTTTATGGGCTTATATCTTCTGGTTGGATATTGATATTGAATTGATCCGATTTTGGGTGCGATGAACAAGAATATCCCCTGCTTAGGCAAACGGCAAACAGTTTATTGAACTCTTTAATAAGATTCTAGATATTTCAGTTACTTACGACATGTTTTATACCTAACAAGTGATAAGTAACTACCTATGGAAACTTTCTGATATTTGAAACAGCTCCTGTTCTGGTAGGACCTCATATGGGATCCTTGGGAATCTGATCATTTAAATTATTATAAGCGATCAATCCCCGACACACCCATAGCTAATACTTCGTTCGTCACCCTCGTTGACTTTTACTTTGCACTGGGATCTTAAAAACTGCTAAACGAATGTACAGAAATATTTCGTTATTATCTTACAAGAAAGGCCGCAGTGCGAACAATAACTTATGTGTATCAAGGTCAGGCCCGGACAGCAAAGCCTATAAACTATATGTGAGCCGATTGCCACCAGATATCCAGCAAAGAGTCAGCAGATTTCAAAGGTGGACGCACAGGTGCTGCTGCTGCTGATGGAGTGCTGCTAGAGTGGCTACTAGCTACTGCCAAAATTGAGACATGAAGAAAATGGTAAGTGAACTGGTTTCTGTGCAAGTTTAATTGGCATTATTCGAGTCGCCGGCTGGACAGCGTTTACTTCGCACTGTAATCCCCATAAACTATTTCCAGCTTAGCCCTTGGTAAATTGCGCTCGCCGATGATTAAGCCAAACAAATGCCCAAGTGCTCGAGTGGTCGAGTGTTTCCCTCGGAAATTAAGCAAACTAAATTGTAATTAACAGACATTTTTTCAACAGTTGTCCAATAGAGACAATGTCTTCGAGTTAGCCGGCCGTTGACGGTCAGTGGGCTACTGAAGTGATTACTTTTATTATTTTCAATACAAATTCGTTCCGTTGGAATTTTTTAATTCGGCGACACAGCATTGACCTCCCGGTTGGAGTCGTGCTGCCTGGTCAGGGGTGTTTAGCTAGGCGGAGTGGTCTGCTAATTAAATTAAGCCAACCTGACGGCACTCCCTCTTCACTTCTTCGGTGTATGGTCTAGCCCATCCTTCGGGGATTTGGATGAATTCTGCTGCGGGCATTTTCCAACATTATTTGGGTTTTAGCCGGCACTCGACATCGACACCAGGACACCCGGACACCCGGACACCCGGACATCCAAACAGCTCAACCAATTTCCAGCAAACACTCGGCACGGTGATCAATCTTAAATTTTCACCGCTTCTGTCAGAAATGTGCGTAGTCGACGACATGGGACGACATAGGCATCATGTGGCTTAGTTGTCCTGGTCCAGCACCTCTCTCCCAAATACCTTAAAACGTTGACAGGCAAAACCCAAAATGCTGGTTGACGAATGAGGCTGAGCCGAGTGAGTTTCCCCAGGGGGAAAGCTGCGAAAATGCCTTCTGCCAGCAGCCTAAAAACTCTTCTAAATTAACCATGAATGGCGGCACTTTTCCTAATAAAATAAAATATGTTGCTGCTTCACAGTTATAAATATTGAAGATCTCTTTTGTGCAAAGGATTTGAATAGCTTGCCAAATCTTTAGCAATTCCGTTTACACCTCACCAACCGTGATAACATTTTTAACTACAGAAGATGTAAAAAATATGTGGTATTTCAGATTAATTCGAAATCTTAAATAAACTGAGATGACAGGTTACTAGCTTTAAACCATGAATAAAAAATATATAAAATATTTTGTGAATATAAGTAAGCTCCCATTTAGTAGTTTATTCTAATGTAATATGATTAGATACTTTTCTCTAAGCTTTAATTTCGAATATTTATTTATTTATTTATCTAAGGCTAACAATTAGTTAAAACTAAGAGCTAACAATTGGCTAGGAGCAGTAGCAGCTAGGGCCTTCAGCTCGGCTTAGGTTAGAATATGGCTTGCGAATGTTTGACTTATAAGTATATACAAAATATTACTAAGGATTACTATTTACATTTTATTTACAGAGATTTTATTTATTTAGATTTGGGAGGTGATATGGGAGTAGTTTAGGAATTTGAGGATGTTTAGGGAGTTTGTGTCTGTGGGGTTAGCTATAGTGGTAATTGGATCAGGGTTATTGAGGAATAAGGATCTTTGCGTGGAAAGGGAGGGGCAGGAGCAAATAATGTGGTGGATGTCAATCTGGGAGATGTTGCATAATGGGCACACGTTGTTCCTTGTTCTGTCGAGGTAGTGGGCGTTTGTTAAGAATGAGTGTCCAAGTCTAATTTCTATTATATATATCATAAGTGTATTAGAAAATAGTCTCACAAAACGGGAGTCTTGGCTAAACTTGGCTTCTAAACTATTTACAAAGAGTTTGTCCCAAAATCGTTAATCTGCAATACCCGTATGTACTACACAAGATAAAAGCAAATATAAATTAATTTTAAAGCCCTCTCTAGCTGACAAAACACAATTTTATGCTTTAATAGTCTTTTTTAATTTCAATACTTATTAGTAAGTTTAGATGTGTTCAGATTCAAATATGCTTAATACTCGACTGACTATGACTATATATATCTATAAATCTATAAATTTATTTTAGATCCTTCCAATGTTTGTTTTTAATATGAGAAAATAAAGTAAAGGAAAGTTTTATACATACGAGTATAAAATAAGTATCAAAAACTTTTTGATCTCCTTTAATGTTATTAATACATACAACTATTGAAGCGTTTGAAGGGGGCATATACAAACATTTCCTGATATTTATTAAATAAGTTCGAAATACTATTCATATTGGGGTAATATATTATTTGCCTAAAGGGAAACCTAATAAGAAGTTAATCAACCATCGTCGCTCTTGAATTATGCTTACTCGGTAAACCTTCTCAATCAATAAAATCCGACTAACTAAACAAATATCCCCAAAAATGTAAATCCATTAAAAGCCTGTAACATCCGACTAAATTGTTACAAATTGTTAAGGGCTTGTGACTTGGCACGTAGACAGTTGGCTTCCGGTTGTTATTTCATTTTGTATCTAACGGATCTAAGTTACCGGCTTTCCATTCCCTATTTAGCGGCTATTCCATTCGCATTCCTACGATGACTTGGTGGAATAGAAGTGAACAGGAACTGGTTTGACTCGCGGCCAGACGCACGTCAGACGAGATTTGGATCGTTCTTATGATCTGCGGACTCATTGTTTGGTTGTCGGGTAATAAGCTCGGACCTTTTGCACAACAAGGGGGAGTAGCAAATTTGTTAATTAAAACGTCTGATTGAAAGTGAAATGAGAATAAACTAAAGTTGATTGCTGTGAATTGAAATCAAAAATGAGAGGCGCTTTGAATTGGCCTTAAGCGGTCATTGATTCCTGGAGCTGTTTTTAAGACATTATTTAGTTCGTGGAAGTAGTTAAATAAGTAAGTTCTGACTTTGGGTATTAAATAGCAAGATAAACTCTGGGTAAATAACCTTTATTTCTTTTAGTTACAACATTCTATTAATCCATGACAAAATTAGCTAACAAAATGTTTAATTTACCTTGAGCAGTCACTGTTTTTTCCTATTAATTCTTAAGATATAATACAGTACACACTAATGTGCTATTAAAATACAACTTTTTCATGAGCAACACACCTTTATTGGCTTTTTGTTTTGATATTTCTACTACTTTCATTACTGTGACGACGACCTTCAAATGAAATTCTTTCGCTGGTAGCCCCCACGCTATATTTATTACATCACTCAACCGCCTGGTTGAGTCACTTTCCCGCCCAATCCGACTGCGACCATGATTGAGCACTTACCAATGCCACAATTATAGCTGTAAAGCTGAGAGCGGAAAGCTTCAACCTGAAAGCTCAAACGTTGCTTGTCCATTTATCCGGGTGGGGTGATCAGGCATCTTTTTTGGGTCATTTACCATGGGGAGGATGGAAGAGGAGGTGTGTCTCTGGCGGTATTTCTCTATTTTTTGTTAGTGAGTGTGTGCGCTTGTGTCAAGTGCAATGCTGTTCATCGATCAAGCGGCGATTTATTGGGTTACTTACATGACTTGAGTGTGCCCCAAAACTATGAACCCCCCAATCCCCCGATCATTGAAGCTGTGATCCGCGGCGAGTTGCTCGCTTAAGTCTTTTGTTTGTAACGACTTTGGCCGCTTTGTCCGCTTACTGGCCGTCCGTCTCCCATTCATAACAATAGCGAAATGGGTGTGACTCGTGGGTGCAAATCTTTTTGGGTAAATCTACCGATCGAGGAGAGGGAGGCATGCAAATGAATTACGATCGAAGTGATTTCTGTAAGCCAGCTAGTGAAAAAGTGAAAGAAAGGTCGGTGGAGAGACAATGGGCCAGAGATGTATGGCCAACGGAAATTTCGTCTATAAATACAAATGCAGCGACGGTTCAATTATTATTCAAACCACGCACTCCACAGAAGGAGGACAAAGTCTCGCTTCTTTCGCTCACCAATTTGCCCATCAACCTCAAACGCTCGCCAAATGGCTTTCAAGGTAAACCTAGGCTGATGTAATCCCCACCTTGGCAACAGGCTAAAATATCTGCTTCTGAATTTCCAGCTCATTGCTCTGGTTTCCTGCTGCCTGGCAGCTGTGTCCGCGGGACTGATCCCTGTGGAGCAACACGAACAGCAGCCCCAGCTGTACCAGGCCCACCAGCCGCAGCATGTGATCTACCAGAAGCAGCACGAGATCCATCCCCATGGCCACGAGGTGTACCCCGATGATCCTCATCCCAAGTACAACTTCGCCTACGACGTGCAGGATGCTCTGTCCGGAGACTCGAAGAGCCAGGTGGAGTCCAGGGATGGTGATGTGGTGCAGGGCGAGTACTCCCTGGATGATGCCGATGGTTTCCGCCGCACAGTGAAGTACACTGCTGACTCCGTCAACGGTTTCAATGCCGTGGTGCACCGCGAACCCCTGGCCCATGTGCACCACAAGGTTGTGGCTGCTGCTCCGGCTGTGCCTGTTCAGTACCACCACGCCCCAGCCACTCCTGTGATCAAGAGCTATGCTGCCCCTGCTCCCACCTACGTGGCCCCCACCTACGCTGCTCCTGCCTACACCGCCCCTGCTTACACTGCACCTGCCTACACCACCCACCAGGCTGAACAGCCCCAGGAGCAGGACCACCAGCAGCACCACTACGCCAGCTACGAGTCTCCCGCCCACTCTCAGGCCGCCCACGAGGGTCATGAGTACTACCACCACCAGTAAGGGGTTTCTGGCCACAGATCACCTGACAAGCGAAAGTATTATCCCGCATGCATCCCATTACGTGAACTCATTTAGCCCATTAACCTAGTTCCGTTGATTAGTTTTAACCTCAATGTAAATACTTGCAATAAAACTATCGAATATCTATATAAACATGACTTGTTGAGAGGTATTTATAGGAACTTATTTTGTTATTTAACAATTTGTTATCTTTGTAAAAGGTCCTCGCATGAAACATTCCTTCAAAATCATAGATGCAGAAAGATGTTAAACGTTCAGAATCTCTAAAGGTCTTCTCAAAGCAGCTTTCTTGTATAAAACTTTTTAAAATTTAAGTTTAACATAGGCAGCAGATGCATTTGGTATCACTTTCTTTTATTATTAATCCTTTTATGGAGATTTATCATTTCAAAACAAAAATCTGATTACAGTTCAGTTTCCTTCTCTTTTCCAATAAGTTTTACCAGAAAGCCCTCGTGGCTTAGCCAGTGGAATTTCAAGGTCAAATCAATGCCAAACCATTAAAAGACGCAAGTAATCGAATTAATGATTCGCATTATTCCATACAAAAGTCCCCTAAGCCAGCCTGATTTGGAATGTTTTCAAATCGCCTCGTGTTCTCGTGAGATTACACACTCAATGTCCATCTAAGGCGATCTTACGGATTACTGTGATTTGGCGGATAAAAAGTGCGTACAAAGAGAACAAATGGCACTAATTTTATGAAGCGTGAGATTTACATTTTAAGCACTTGGCTAGTGTTTCCCGATTGGTCATGATTAGCGTTAGCAATGCCCGTGCTCGATTTTCGCACTTCAATGGTTTATGGAGAGGGGTAAATCGAGACCGGTTTTCTGGCTTGCCAAAATATCCGGTAGCAACAATCGCACTTTTTGCAATTTTAATGTCGCACACAAATTGAATCTCAAATTACTTGGGACATATCTGCTGGTATCAAGTCCGGCAACTACACATATAGATACCTTATACTCGTATACAGGCTCTGACGCTGACTCGGGCCCGAAATATGTGTGTCCAATTGCCGGCCAAGAAATAATTTGCTCCACATTTCCCACACAAAGGTCTAACGCAACCACATTAGCCAGACCTCTTGGCCTTTCGCTCCTCTTTGTTGGCCAGCTGGGCTGTTGGTCGTTCGGGGCTTGGCTTTGGCAACGGTTGGGGCTGCGGCTGAGGCTGAGTGCTGGCACTGAGGGGATAATAATCGACAGCCTCGGCACTGGCCATTGCCCACCTTGAATCCCATTAAAATCATCTATCGAATTGAACTATCAAAGCATGATGCCTTTTTAAAAATAGACCAGATTAAGGTTTAAAAAACTCCATTTAAGGAAAATTAACCCTTTAAGGTAACAGTTTTTTCGCTATTTCATAACCTTATGAAATCACATTACGCTGATGTACGAGAATTTCCAAGTGTCTAAGTAATTACTGAAAAATTGAACTTAGATTGCATTATTTAATTTTAAGTGTTGATGATGAAATTTATGATTTTATTTCTCAATTTTTTTTATGGTTTTACACAGCAAGTAAATGCCACGTTTTGAATTCACTTTTTCTTAATGAAAAAATTTCACAAGACTATATAATATAGTTTGTTGTCTATAAAAATATTTGACCTACTTACTTTGAAGAATAATTTTACAGTATAAATATTCCCATTCTTTATTAATAGAAAATATTTTAGGGTATTTCACACACCTACTGGATTCAAAGGAAGACCGATTGTGGAAACCAACAAAATCAAAAGACTTAAGCGAGCAACCTTTTGTTGTTACATTTTTGTGATTTCCTTTTTTTACTTCCCTCGTAACATATCTAATCTTATTATTTTTAAACTATTTTGGCAACCATTGGCTGGTTTTCGCCCATTGCTTAGCAGGCAATTTTATGGCACAGTTAAGTGCTTAATCATGGCCAAAAACAAAATGGGTCGTAAACTTATTTATCTCTCAAGCAATTAATGTTATAAAATAATCCAAACGGGCTGGTATCCTAAAAGTCATGCTAATATGGCAAAATATATTATATATTTATAAAAATAAAGTTAATTTATAATATTAAAAAAGGAAATGCATCATCTATTGGGAGAAATTGAGCTCACAACAGAGTCAAATTACTTTAAGTAATGTCCTTTAAGAAAAACCACATATATATATATAGGAATCAGTTTTTTGATTAAATTTTTAAACTTTAGTTTAGGCCACTGAAATCTGTTTTAAGAAAATGAAATAAAAAATCTTTTTTTTATGTATATACGTATGTGTGTGTATTTCTAGGAAACATTCATTAAACTAAAACAAAGAGGGGTTGGCGGTTTTTAGAGGTCCTTAGTGGTGGTAGGCCACAGCGGGGGCGGCGTAGGAGGTGTAGGTGGCAGCTGGGGCGGCATAGTGGGCCACGGGAGCCACGGTCTTAACGACAGCGGGAGCAGCGTAGTGGGCAACTGGGGCAATGGTCTTGACCACAGCAGGGGCAGCATAGTGAGCCACTGGAGCGACGGTCTTCACAACGGCAGGGGCGGCGTAGTGAGCGACAGCGGGGGCGGCGTAGTGGGCAACGGGAGCGGCGACGGTCTTAACAACTGGGGCAACGGCGACGGCCTTGACGAGGGGCTCACGGTTGACCACGGCGTTGAATCCGTTGATGGGGTCGGCGGTGTACTGGACGGTCCTCTTGAAGCCATCAGAATCGATCAGGGAGTACTCTCCGCGGACCACATCTCCGTCGCGCTCCTCCACCTGGCTCTTGGAGTCACCGGAGAGGGCATCCTGTACATCGTAGGCGTACTTGTACTGGGGATGGGGATCGTACTCCTCGGCGGCCTTGGCCAGAACGGGCTGGGCATGGGCGACGGCCACTGGAGCGTGGGCGTAGGTAGCCACGGCGGGGGCGGCGTGGTACACCTGCTGGACGGGAAGAACACCGGCGCTGGCGGCGGCGATCAGGGCGAAGAGGGTGACGAACTGCAAGAGGGATATTAGACATTAGGATCTAAGGTCTTAGATGGGGCTAAATCCTCGGGGCCAACCTTGAATGCCATGTTAAGAGGTTTGGTGGCTGCTGCTGCTGCTGTTGGTTGCTGAAAGGCGAAGTGAACTGTGAGGGCTATTGGGCCAACCCGCGGTTTATATACAGAGATGGAGCGATTTCTTGAGCTGCTGCTGCTGCTGCTGCTGTCTTTGAATGTTCGGCGTTGCTTTTGCCGGCTGGCCACGCTCTTGGCGTAATTAGTGCAATTCATTTATGCTAAACGTGTGTGGAGAGGGGAAAAGTGTAGCATTGAGGCCGTGCTCAATCTTTGTATCTTTGTATTTTGTCATCAAAACAAATTCAATTTATCAAAGATATGAAAAGCGTGCGCTTTGACACTAACATTGGCCGAAAGCAGTTGTTCCACGAAACAGTTAATGAACTAATAAGTAAGTTAGTTAAGTTGGTTAAAAAGGAATTAAGATGAACTTTGGAATGTGTGTTATCTTTTAAATAGGGTTTTAAGGTTTCTAGCATGGATGAAGTACGTTCGGGCTTATTTTTTGTTTAAATAATTATTTCATTATATTGCTTAATAATAATAAGCTACGTTATGAGATTTTCAGATAATTAATAATAAAGCAACGTGATAACTTTGAAAATGACTACGTAAATAGCAGACTGTAAAACATTTATGCTATCCTAACCATCTTAATCAGATTAATCAACTTATCTTATTCGGAAGATTAAGCTAAAGCTCACTAACTTATCTTCCTTAGAATCGTTATGCAAGATTGTTATATATAGTAAATGTGATAACCAATAAAGTTGAAGATAACACGGATTAGAGTAAGCCCTGAACATATTAATTATTGCATCGAACAAAAAAGTAAAATCCTCGGCTAATAAAATACATATGGCTTCTAGGAAAATGGTAATTAAAATTGATTTTGCGTAATTACCGGAAGTGCAGGTGGGTATTTCAGTCGAACACTTTCAAATTGGCAGAACCGAAGAAGGTGCGTGACAATTTTTACAAGCCACCGGCGACGTTCGAGGTGATGAGCCAAAAATGAATTCCAATTAGGTGTCATCAATGTCACCAAGTGGCGTATAAAATCCATTGTCCAGCACTGGGTCAGACATTCAGTGTTTGGCTTTAGCCCAAGACAGCAGCAGTAAATCAAAATCATCCAACCAACAATGGCAGCAAAGGTTTGTATGACCAGTTGGAGGATTACGACTCCCAAGGATTACCAGTGCATAACCAAAACCAAGATATAGTTATATTGGAAAAGACCCTTAAGATGTGCTTAACCTACCCCATAGATTGTTATCGCTTTGGCTCTGTTCGCCGTGGCCCATGGCGCCATCCTGCGGACTGCTGCTCCTGTGGCTGTGGCTCCTGCTCCCGTGCCTGTGTTGGCCAAGACCGTTGAGCTTGAGGAGGTTGACCCGCATCCCCAGTATTCGTACAGTTACGACGTTCAGGACACTCTCTCTGGCGACAACAAGGGACACGTGGAGGAGCGTGATGGAGATATCGTCCGCGGAGAGTACTCCCTGATCGATGCCGATGGCTTCAAGCGTACCGTGACCTACACCGCCGATCCCGTCAACGGATTCAACGCAGTCGTCCGCCGTGAGCCCCTCGCCGCCGTTGTTGCCGCTGAGCCGGTGGTGAAGGTTGCCGCTCCCCTGGTCAAGGCCGCCGCTCCTATCGCCCTGGCTGCCCCAGCTCCCATTGTCCGCTCTGCCCCCGTGGCCGTCGCTGCTCCTCTGATCAAGTCCGCTCCCCTGGCAGTTGCTACTCCCTTCGTCCGCTCCGCCCCTCTGGCAGTAGCTGCTCCCGCTCCAGTCCTCCGTACCGCTGCTTATGCCGCGCCCCTGCGGTACACCGCCCCCGCATACACCGTTGCCAACTTGTAAATAGCCAAGATGCGACCCTTGCTAATCCAATCTGTTGTTTTGTTTCTATGATAATAAAATGTGATTTGTTATGTTAATTTTTATTGTGTTTTGATTTTGGCAAGAACTTTGTTTTAACTTATTTACAGAGAGACAAAGAGGGTTTAAACCATATTTGGAAATGAAAACTTGATTAATACACATTTTTACTACTACTGCGATAGATAGTGAACTGCTTTCACGGCATCTGGCAACGCCGAACCAAAATAATCGATAATGTAAAGCCCTTGATGTTACATCTATGTTAGGCTGTAAGCCCGGATGCTAAATCATTATCTTTTTAGTATGATACTCTAGGGAAGCGGACTTAAAGTAAGATGATCCTATAACCTAAGCATGAATTGTTAAATTGTATCTTATTATAAAAAATATTCTTAGGAAAGAAATTAAATGTGCTTGTGAAATTCCAGCGCTACTCCAATTCAAAGATCCGAAACAGCTATTATTTATTTATTACACCTTCTACTTGTATATTTAAAGGGTTTTAAGTATTCGTTGAAAATTATGTAACAGGAAGCGTTTCCGACACGATAAAGTGTATATATATTTTATTGATCAGGATCAATAGCAATAACATACATACATAATTCGCTCATGCCACTCTATAACCCATAAACTGCCAAAAACCGTGACGTCCATATCAAAGTTTATGGTTTTTGGCTTGACCTTGTTTAACATCTTTTTATCAATGCCTGTCAATTTACCAAAATGGGTTCTAGTCAGAACATTATTAGAACAATTTATTAAGTAATGTTTGCTATAACGCCTCACACGGTCAGTTATTCCATTTTTATTTATGTTATAACTTATTTTTTAGAAGTATTTATAATGCACCTTAGTGGTCAAACAAACTTTAAATATGAAAAAATACTTTCTAGCATTACCAAGCGAATTCGTGTATTAGAAAGAACAACCATTGGTTACAAAAAGAATCAATTTATTATCATGATGTTGAGTTCTTGAGAGTCTTACTCTTTCTAAAAAGTCATCAGTGTAGGTCAGTTCCACGCCCTCTCAGATATAAAGCTCTCCGGTTTCCCAGGCAAAAGTTAGAGCCGGTAACATGATATACCACTCAAGGCAGAATAGTGAAAGTGACTGATTCGCGAATAGCCCGCGGAGGTCTGTGCCTCGAAAGAAACCGAAATCCGAGGGTCTCTCCTATGACACTAAGCCGGACCAGATTTGCATGTCTCTGGAGATTGCATAAATGTGTCTTTGGCCCACGGCGTGGGCAGTTTTAATTGCCCCTTTTCCAGTCTGTAAATTATTAAGGTAAATAGCTGGGCAATAATACAATTATAAATATAAAAAATGTATGAAAAGTGACAAAAATTATTTGGCCAGCAGCGAACTAATCAATTTCAATTCGTTATTCGCGTTTTGCTTTTTACACTTTTTCAGTGGGTATAAAAAGCAGTGCCCGTGGTCCAGTAAATCATTCCACATCTTCACTGTCTTCGCAGCAGTTAACGGATAACCAACCAGCCCACTACCAAACCCAGAGCCATGGCCTTCAAGGTGAGCGATCCTGACCAGGACATCCCTTTCTTCCTAGTACTAAACTTTTTCCTCCCTCAGTTCTTTGCTGTTCTTGCCCTCATCTCGGCTGCCAGTGCCGGAGTCCTGCCCGTCCAACAGGTGTACCACGCCGCCCCCGCCGTGGCCACCTACGCCCACGCTCCAGTGGCCGTCGCTCATGCCCAGCCCGTTCTGGCCAAGGCCGCCGAGGAGTACGACCCCCATCCCCAGTACAAGTACGCCTACGATGTCCAAGATGCCCTCTCCGGGGACTCCAAGAGCCAGGTGGAGGAGCGTGATGGAGATGTGGTCCGCGGCGAGTACTCCCTGATCGACGCCGATGGCTTCAAGCGCATTGTTCAGTACACCTCCGACCCGGTCAACGGATTCAACGCCGTCGTCAACCGCGTGCCCCTGGATCATGTCAAGACCGTGGTGAAGACCGTGGCTCCTGTGGCTCTGCCCGTTGCTGCTGCCCCAATCCCAGTGGCCTACCATCAGCACCACTAAGGTGAGAGATTCTCTGATCTGTGGAATCTTTTGTGGATCAATAAATTGTTGAATATTTGTAAGCTCATTGAAAGCGGAATGTGTTTTTGTGGGGTGAAGTGCTTTAATATAGACATTAATCATTCTAACCTTGGAGTTACAACGCATTAAACTCCACTTAACAGAGGGGAGTTACCCTAATCCCACCCAATAACCGTCGTTGGATGTGATTATTTTGCATCACCTTGGCTCTTCTTAAAGCCCTCTCAACCGCATGCACTTTGTAATCAATTTTCTGGCAGTAATAAGTCATTAAGGGCCCAAATTGATCAGGCGTTCGCGTTCGACCCATTTTACACCAATCAACCAAAATTGGGTAGACGGTAGACATCCGATCGGAAAGAAAATGCATCGACATCGATCGGAACATATCAATAAGACCATCTGCGTCGAAGGCTTATTGAATTTAATGCATGTAATGCGGACCGCTCTTGAAACCAGTTAAGGTCAGTTGCGTGGAGCTGCAGCCAGAAACCTTTCGCCAACTCTTTCGGGCCTGCAGGAGAATGATTTACGCGACATTATTGGGGCCCGAATCGTTTCCCTTATCTGACCAACCGCCTTTCCAACGCGGACAAGTGCAAATATGCCAAGGTGCCTTAAAGAGGACAGAGGTGGACAGGTGGACAGTGGACAGTGGGCAGCGGACGGCGAGGGTTAAGGTCAAAGTCAGTTGGCATTGTTAATTACCGTTGGAGCGAACGGACTTGGCTGGCCATTTCCATTTCCATTCCCATGTTTAGCATGTAAGTACATCGGCCCGCAAGATCCACGCCAGCAGTTCAGATTTTAATGCCAATGCGCATGCGCAACTCGCGGCGAGGCCCATAAAGTTAACCAGGCGAATTACAACAATGCTCGTGTCGCATTGAAAACCAGACCAGAGTCAAAGCCCAGTTAACACACCGGCTCCATGAATGAGTAAACGGCTTTTGGGGGCTTCCCTCTTTCAATTTATATTCGCTGCTACTATTTTATGGACCTTACATACTCGCCTGCTGTAATCGCTTCTGGCATTGCCATTGCTGTTTTCTGCGTTCTTGGACGTGTTGGACTGCGGTCTTGTTGTCTTGATGTCTGCTGTCTTACTGGCCAATTATGCGACATTGTTTCATTGCGGCTTTTTGTGACAGTAAGTGCTGTTTTGTCAGTAGCTGACAGTAGCTTAAGCATTCTTTCTTTTGGGCCGGCCTTGAGTGTGGTCGTGGGAGAGTGAAAGTGACCAGCACTTTCGGTTTTAACAAACGAGAATGGAATTAAAAGAGGATTTTTATCTATTTATAAGACGTTAAGAAGTTAAAATGCTTCCTGGAAAGAAAGAGCGATTACGGGCCAGAAAAGTGCTAGCTTACGGTCTCACCATTGTTTAAGGTTACCCACTTCCTTAGTACTTAGTAACTAATGCTCTGTCCTCATCAGTACCAGTTACCTAATGTTTCATCTTGCTATATATAATATATATTGCCTGACCATGTGAGTTCATGGTTTTAGGATGGTGTAATTACATGTTATATCGTAACCTAATAATAACAATAATATTATTTGCTAAGTTAAGTACAATTAATTTCTTTCATTTTGCTTGTTTCTAATTTTGCTGTTTCTTGGAATTGAAGGATTTTTCAATGTTACTGGGTTGAGGTCTCTGAGAAGGTCTAGCGAGTTGGAGTTCTTGAAGATGGCCTGCTTGACCTGAAGAAGAGGTGTATTTAAGTATTATAATCATCTAAGGCATACAAAAAACAACTAAAAATGTTTAAAATATCTTGAATAATATCTAAATAAAAATATTAAAATACATATATTGTACTCATTCTCACAAAATTAGTTTTGTTAAACGGTTTTCTAGCAGATTAAACTGTTTTATTTATTATTTATTAATTTTTTTATTTAAAATAACTATTAAAATGTTCAATGAACTGGTTAAAATCATCTAATTGTTTTTTTTACCAAATAGAAAAAAGTTGTACTGAATAATATCTTAAGGTCTTTTCAACGGAGACATTGACCAGTATTCGGTTGAGGACATATGCTGATCAGAATTTTAATGAACAAAAATTGTTGTTGAACTTGTGAAGAGCATAAAATTAGCTTTTGGTTTAAGTCTTTTACTTTGTATTTGGTTATTCTGGCTTAAATGTATAGCTAAACCTTTGCATCTGTATAAACATTTCATAAAGCTTAGATCTCCCCAACAATAAAAACCAACTTGATGTCCATTCAATTAGATCACATCCTTTTATTCAATAACAACTAACGGCAATTATCGGGTCGTGGTCACCTATTCCTCAGCTTCTTAATAGGCGTACGAGATAAGAGGCGAAGCGAACTGGGTCTTGACGATGGCGGGTCCAGCGGCGACCAGAGGAGCGGCCTTAACGACGGGCGCAGGGGCGGCGTAAGCGAGGGGAGCTGGGGCAGCGGCGTAAGCCAGAGGAGCTGGGGCAGCAGCATAGGCGGCGGTCAAGGGGGCGGCACGGACAACTGGGGCAGCAACGGCGGCACGTACAACGGGAGCGGGAGCGGCCACGACGGCAGCAGGGGCGGCAGCAACGGCGGCAACCAGGGGCTCACGGCGCACCACTGCGTTGAATCCGTTGATGGGATCGGCGGTGTAGTCCACAATGCGACGGTAGCCATCGGCGTCGTTCAGCGAGTACTGGCCCTGGACAATGTCGCCCTCACGAGTCTCCACCTGAGTCTTCGAGTCGCCGGAGATGGCGTCCTTGACATCATAGCCGTAGGTGTACTGGGGATGGGGGTCGTACTCCTCCACCTGGGCCACGGCGGCCAGAGGAGCGGCAGCGGGGATGATGCCAGCGCTGGCCACGGCGATGCAGGCGGCGAAAAGAAGGGTGAACTGCAATGGTTCGAAAGATATTGTCTGATTAAATTGGAGTTCTAAAACTTCTTATTCTCTGCTTATTAACACTTTGATATCACTTTTATGATCACTTTAGAACTTGATCCTTACTTTGAATGCCATTTTTGGTTGCTTGGGTTGGGTTGGGTTGCTCTAGATACCGAAATTGGTGGTGAACTGATTTGAACAGCGTCCAACTGGGGCTTTTATACCGCCTCGATGGCACTCTGCCCGGGCTCGATGTCAGCGGCGTGCACTTGCGTCACAACACAACGTCGACCATATCAAAATGCGAGACGCTCAAGACTAGAAGCGGTTGTTGTTGTTGCTGGAGTGGTAAGGAAGAGCGGAGAGGGGGTGAAGACATAAGGTAGGAGGGCGGTGGGCGGCACGCTGCCAAGGCTGAGCGGTGACAAAGCAGCGGCGAGCATAATGCCTTCTTGATTGAATTGGACTTGAGCGGCCAGCTTGGCCGAATTAATATTGGCCTCAGAAGTCGCATACCCGAACGTGCACTTTGGGTACCCCTGGCCCAGGAATCTCCCCTACCCCCTCCCCACAAATCGATCCAATAATAATGATGATCGGCTGGCATTTGTTGGCGCTTTCGAAAAGTACCCGCTCGCTAATAGCAACCATATCGTATGCAGCGCATGCGCAAATGCATAACAACGGTTTTTCAAATTGCCTCTGCACTTGCAGGCAGCTCACCCATACCGATTTCCGAGTCCGATTCCAATCCCCTCCCTATTCTTCTCTTATGGGCAGCAGCTTTGAGTCTGGCCAGTGAGTAACCCCACCCCCGACGCACGACCTTAAACGTTTATTTTCGGTGGCCGTCGCTCCAGTTGAACGCTAATTGGATTTCAGGCTTAACTTTAGTGCGACACCTCACTTCCGAGTGCCCACCCAAAAGATGGAGAATAGAGCAGTGATTGCGGATGTTTTGGCGGAGTTCTTGGTTGTGACAATTGAGCTATGGAATGGGCATGACATGGCTTATTACGTTCTTACATGTTACTCTGCATGGTTATTTCGGTTATTCTTTAAAGAAATTCCGCATTTGTTGTGTTCAAATGAGGTACAAGAAAAAATTAACAAGGCGGTATTGGAATCATAAATAAGTTGTTCGACTGCATTTAATATGATAACGTAGATATATAGAAGAAGATATATCAAGTGTAATAATTTTGTCTTTAAGTGAAATGATAAAAAGAAAGTTAAATGATGGAATAACCTTCTCTGGGGTAAAAGCTATATCGTATGCTATAGATAGAAGGTAACCTCCCAAATGCTTTAATGTAAGAGGTATATATACTCGTACATACTCTTCCAAAAACATGCGACTATCTAATATTTCGTTAAACGTATTAAGAAGTAAGCGTAGTAAGAAGAGATAATACCATTATAATTTTATCTACGACCTTTTAAATTCCGGGAACTGATCCTAACCGCTGATACCTATTTCCTGGACTTAATCTTTAAATATTAAACAGATTAACTAAAAAAGATGAATTAATACTTGTCAATCTGTTGAATCCCAAGTTCAGTTCTTCCCGTTTTTAAAACTAAGAATAGATAGGACATTGAATTAAAAGTAATTTATTCAGACATAGTTAAGTCATTAATAAGTCGCCGTTCTTAGAAAACATAAGAAATGGCATGTGGATGATGAGTGTGGTGCAAGGAGGTCTTCAGCAACGGAACGTGGTGGGAAACATATGAGTGCGCTGGAGCTGCGTGGTGCACCACATGGGTGACGGGAGCATGGTGGATCACCGGAGCATAGGATCGATGGACCACAGCAGATGCCTGGGATAGAGGCTTCAGAGGTGGCAACTTCTTCAGAGGCTGGAACTGAACTTTAGGAGCCACAATGGCAGTCTTTGGCTGCACAATCACCGCAGCACTAGAGAGTGGTTCACGACGCACCACCGCGTTGAAGCCACTGACATCGTCGGCGGTGTAATCCACAGTTCGTCTATAGCCATCGGCGTCGTTAACAGAGTACTGACCACGGACCACATCACCGTCCCGAGATTCCGATTGGGACTTTACATCTCCAGTCTCGGCATCCTGAACATCATAGTTGAAGGAGTAGTGTGGATGGGCTTCATAGGTGTCGTCACTTCCGGATGTTTTCGTGGGCAGTAAGCCTGCTTGAGCCAGACTGATCAGGGCCACAAACAATACAATCTGTAAGTGGTCAAAGGATCAGATTTAATTTAAGACATAATCCTCTTTAAAGCTTACTTTGTACAGCATTATGTAGGATATTTGTGAGTAGGTAGGCTTAGGTTTGCTCCTGTCGATAGCTGATTTTACACAAGTTAACTTCGGCCTGGTCATCGGCTTTTATAGGCGACTGAGAGCCTGTTGACCCAATGCCACAGTGCCCTGCATCTGCCTCGGCATCTGGATCTCAACAAGGTCATCGCGGGGACCTCCAGTCCGGTCTCTTTCTAGACCGCCTAATTGGCGCTGAGATGCCCCAACAAGTTTATCAGCCAATCGACAGGTTTTCAGATCGTTTTTTACTCACATACGAGATATGGGCTCCTTCCATAATTTCACGTAGTCATGCCGAGCTTAAGCTTGTTCAATTATAATGCATATTTAATTGATTTGGTATTAAGAATAATAAGAAATACTTCAATGTGAGGATTCTTGTTAAATTAAAGTTATGAACAGCATAGCCAGAAAGAGGTTGATCAAAACCAAATTATATCATTCATACAGTAATTTCACTTCTTACGGTTTGTGCATTTAATATTCTTCATCTTTAAGAGTTCTTCAGAAATGTTTAATATATTGAATATGTAGAATGTTGAATATATTGTTGGTTAGTTGTTCTTTAGCACTGCCTTTAAATTTTAAATTTTAATTTCTTGTCGTCTGCATTGTTGACGGTTTTTCTGTTAAGAATTGTAAATAATATATTTTTAATCAGACAATACACCTAGGGGCAGAAATACATTTATATGAACTTAAAGTCATGCAGAGTGGCTATTAATCGTTTAGTTTTATTAATTTTTTAAGTCAAATAATATAATGCCAAAAGCCTCAAAATGGCAAAAACATTGCCATTTATCGACAATTCTCTTTTAACAGCTTTGAGGGCTTACTTGTGCGTTTCAAAAATTGATAATGAATTATGTGGCTTTCGTTATGGTCAATATAATTACAAAATGGGTTTATTTAAAACTGTTAGTTATGATTTGGGGTAGCAAGATAACTTAGCTTGAAATTTCGCATAAACTTAAACTCAGCCAAAAAGTATGCAATGATAGTTTTGTGATTTGAGCAACAGATGGCGTTCACGGCATTCACTGCATTGTGGTGAACAAACAAACGTTTATCTTGTTTATTAATTAATGATTAAACTTTAATTATTCGTTTTTTTACATTAAAAGCCGTAATTCGAAAGATTTTCAAAACTAAAATATGTTTTAATAAAAATGATTTATATTATTTAAATTACTTTTTTATGGTGCTGCCTCCTGACCCGAATTATCAGTTTTAATATGAAGAGAGCAGACGAACATAAAAAGATCGACTTGCCTCTTAATGCTAATCTTAATAACTGAAACTATAATACTGCAGGACATTAATATATAGTCCTTCGAATTTTCTTTATTCATTATTTCTTTTAATCGTGAATAGATATAGCAGATACTTAGCATTAAAAAAAGGCAAAAACAGTATGAAAAGAATATTTAATATATCTGCCAAAAAGAAACCTCACATATTTCGGTTATCTTCCTTACCTATTGAATTTTCATAATTTTTATATAAATAATTTAACTTTCACCAAGATGCTCACCTCGAGTAAAAATCCGCCTTTCCCCCGAAGTCTGCCAATCAACAATAAAACCAAAATTCTATCGGATAACATGGCTTATGTTCTTCTCTTTAGCTGCTTTGCCAAGAATCCAACTTAATAAAGGGAAACGAGGGTAGAAACGACGTTTTGGATAGAAAATTCGAGCTGCGAGGGCTGTTCCACAGACGTCGGCTCCGATTGGTTCACTTCAGCTGGGAAGCGGATAATAAGAGAGTGCAGATGGCTGTCTCGCTTTAACTTTATCCGATTCAAAAATGAAAGACTCAATAGCCATGGGATTTTGTTTAATGCCGGCTGGCTTTATTATCTTAGCACACACGTTTTGCATAATTTTGCATCTTAAACAGTCAAGGTCATTCACGAGTCCTGTGGTAAGATTGTGTTGTTCGACTTACACGAAGGATTAAAGTTAAGTGGTTGTAATATTCATGTCGGCTATAAAATATTTTAAAGGAGTACACTGAAGAAATTCAATGCAAGGGAAAATTTATAAAATAAATATTCTATCTAACGATAGAATTTCGGTAATCAATGTAAAGATGACAATGTTTGGTTTCAGTGTATTTGGAATTCTAAAAAGTACCCGACATTGACCATTGTCCAGTCATTGAAATAAACAGCCAAATTAGAAAACTCTTATTTTACAAAACGGAATATTAAAAAACCAAGGGCAATGATTATGTACGACGACTTTTTTTAATATTTTCTCATATTTTTTTTTTATATTTCTTATTTTTTGATATGTTTTTTGATAAATAAAAAAAAAAGTTATTAAAATTATAGCACATGCTTAGATGCTCAAACAGAGTTGAATCATTTTAAAAATTTTCTTTCTCATATTTAATTTTTTGATTTTTTTCCAAAGAATTTTAACTTGTTTTTGCAACTACAAGCTAATAAAAAGGTTTTGTGCTTCCTATGTAAGCATATGCTAAAGAAAATCAACATCAAGTTGATTTATTTTATTTTGTTATTCATTTATATAAGATATATATATATATGGTATGGTATATATATATGGTATAAATACAAATCACCTAGAAGTATCCAATTAGCTAGGCCAATCGTGGGCTTTTCTGATTGTGTACTTGAGTTGATTCCCCTTGAAACACAGTATGCAAATTTGATGGACTTTAATGTGTACTTACATATTTATTCAGATGATTTATGCATTATGTTAGCCATGAATTTTCAGCAAATTATGTTTTACATAGCCCGTTAAATGCAAATAAGTTCAACAAGACATTGATTCGGATAGTTTCGGTACTAAAAATCATAAGAGGTATTGTATTTTGTAGTAAAACTTGTTCATCATTTCACAACTACTTAGGGAATGATGAGTAATAGAACTTGCTCATCATTTGACTACTCCTTGGGAAATGTTGAGAAGAGGACTTAACTGAACTTCACAAGAAACCCCATTTTGCCGACTTGAGCCCAGCAACTTAAATTGAGGAATTTCGAATAAAAAACTTTAGAAATCAGGCGTCGCCAATTACAGGTATCAATCAAGAAAACGCTGGTGGAGAATCCCCGCAAGGGGGTTTTGGACTTAGCCGAAAAATGAACATGTGATGAATTCAGCAACTAATTGGGGTGGGAAGCTTAAAATCCTATTCATAAACGTAATGAGCTTGTCTGCGCTGATTTCGTATTCAATTAGAGGGGCGACGGACCAGTTAGCACAGCTCCTGGCCAATGGCCAACATGCAACAGGCATCAGCATAGCCTGATAAGTACCTTCGATTAATTAATCATTACAGAAGCGAACAAAACGCCGGAGTAAAAAGCTGCACAAAACTGAAAGCCCAAAAAACACGAAACAAAAAATGGCACAAATATCGATTTACCCAAAAATTACAAAGGAAACCCGAAAAGTACCGCCAAGTTTTGTTCTTGGAGCGGTGACAGTCGGCGCCGGGCAATCCATCAATTTGGTTGCACTGCCAATTACGCCAGTTACTCGTCACGTCACGTCCCGAACACCGACGGACAACGAACAGCGGACAGTGGTCTACGGACACCTAAAGCCGGACAGATACGGGCTGCCGCGGGGAGACACCAATCGAATCGAATCCACGTAAATCGAACGACGGCAGTTCAAGTTTTTGGAAGTTTTCCAGCTAGAGCTGTGGCGCCCCCATCAACTTGGCGTCAGCTTGTGGTCAGCTCCCGGCTATTCCGGTCGATTGTAAAGACTTGACGCCTTTCGGAGACGTCATCTAGCCCATATATCTTACTTCCGACGCTTTCCATGGCGCTAAACAGACGTTAATGGCGCGACTTACAAATCCCCCGAAACTCCTAAGGCGCATCGAGCACTTGACTAGACATTCATATGCACTTGCAGGCAGGGTGTGGAAGTATCTGATTGTTAATCGATTGTGACACGCTGATCTCCACAGATATGCCTTAAATTTATTGTTCAATTTGATGAGGAAATAATTAAGGCACAACTTTGGCGGAACACCTCCAGAAATATCTCAGTTTACTTATATTTATTACTAAATTTAATTTTGAAACTTGCCACACAAGATGAACTCATACAACTTATTCACAAATGCAACTTAAATAAGTAGAACCATAATCAGCCATCAAAAGATGTAAGATGTAAGACGTAAGATTAAGATACTCAAAGCCTCTTTCGCAAATGTATTTACAAATTTTAAATCATTTATATAAGTTAATTCCATTCAAATTAAATTGGAATTTAAGTCGAAACCTTTTCTTCGACGGTACGTATGTCGCACTTCTTGCCTTCCTCAAAACTTTTTGCTTTTAATGTCTTTGTTACTTCATTTTTGGGTTGATATACTGAATAGTTCTATGGAAATTGTGTATAAGTTGTATTAATGAAATTGATAAGACTAATATAAAAACTATCCAGACGTTCGAAAACAAAGCGCTCGTTTTCGTTTTTACTTCCACTGATAAATTAAATGTTCTTTAATTATCTTAATGGCACGCTTGGATATTTTCTCCTACAACATGTGGTGAGGATCTCGGATCATAGGTTTTTACTAGTAAGCCGTCATTCGATTCCCATTTCAGCCAAAAAAAGCACCTGTCCAATATTCTGAAATGTTCATCTCTACAGATCCCCAAGCTTTCACTTTTTCACACGCATTTCCATCCAATTGATTTTATGTAACCATTAAAAAACACTCCTTCGGATCATATATAATTAAGCTGATATATAAATGTAAAAAAATAAAAGCTTTTCTAACAAAATATGATTTTTTTATTGGTTGCAAATTTAAATTAGTTATTGGTTATTGATTACTGGTTGGTTACAAAACCAACACAGATTATTTTGATTTCGTTTTACCTTTAATATTCCAAATTATTCTTTGAAGTTTTTTCTATTCTTTATTTAACAATATATAGTAAAGGCATCCTGTGTTAAGACACACCAAATATCATCAACTACACTGCAAACTCTTGACTTAAATTAACCTCGAATTATTACTTCTGGAAGATGTGTCTTGTGATGGCTAATTAAATATTTCGCCACTTGATTCTTTTTCAATAAATATTATTTAAAAAATCATATAAAATATTTAAAACCACCATCTATATGCAAAGTCTAAATATCTAAACTTTGGTCTTGAAATTCAAGGCAATTAATCCAGTAAATTTTTCAGACTCATAAATGGTAAAAGCTAATTGACGACTTGATGTGACCAGTGAAATGTACAAAAAGAGAATAGATCTTAAATTCCAAACTATGAAAACCAGAATATTAAAATTAGGAATAATTTTATATACATTTTTCATACCTTTTCTCATTAAATTCTGGTACCCAAAACGATTTCATTTCCGGATTACCGATGCTGTAACAACTTCATTGCGATTACAGGCATTTGGCAAAAGAGGAAATATCGCTTAACTCCCCGGGAACTGTCAGGAAATATCCCAATCCCAATCCCAACCAAGTGCAGTAACAAGGATACCTTAGCCTAACACATATACTCGTATATATACACTTTGGCCATGTGGGACAGTTTCAGTTTTGGGATCGGGATTGGGCCGAGGCATGTTAGTGATGTCTGTGTGTGTGTGTACATATATTGAAAGACACTCGCACACATCCTGTTACTATTAATTGCTGCTGTCCGAAAAATATAACAAATCACCTTGGAGCGTTGGGCAGGACCGCCCGAAAGGACGAAACGAATGGCCACTCTAGCAAGCCGTCGCCCCCGCCCCTTTGCAGTCGCCCTGCGAGTGTAGAGACAAAAACTTGTGAAAATGTCAATCAAGTTGTACAAAAAAACGAAAACGAAACGAAAAATTCCCAATCGAAAAGAGGAAGGAGCGAACAACGAAGTTTTCCAGACAGCCAAAGATGATGCATTGTGCGTGAAAGGTGCATGAAGATATCTGACGGTTGTATCTCTATCCCTGCCAAGTGACAGACCCATACACCGGATAACTCTTAGGGGGCGCCTACGAATTGCATCCCACTGAGTCAGAGTCAAGCCCCGGAGATAGTGTCAGGGACCAGGGGTCTTTCGGGATCGGGGGGAAAGTCGTTCGACGGCGATTTAAATTCCACACCGCTGCCATAGATGAGCTGTCATATGTGCAAATGACGATTGACAGCTGCCACAGTCAGCATCCGTTCACAGCTCCTCCTGGTCGCAAGCCCAGTCCTAGTCTCTGTCCCGAAACCCATTCCGAGTTAACATTTCCCAATTGCAATCCCATGGCAAGCTTCTCTTCGTTACCTGCCCGTCAATTCTTTTGGGAATTTCGTGCGAGGTGCTAAAACGTGCCAAAACCACAAAACAAATACACAACATTGGGTTTCCAGTTAAAACAAGACGTCGACATGAGCATGGCCAGGGGCGTAACTTTTAATACTATCAGCGGGCGGCAGGGCCGGATTAACCGGAAAACTATCTGGGCCCAAAACGGAATAGAAAACCTGTGATAAAGTAAAGGTTTGATGGGCGGAGAGTTCTCTACTACTTTATTATAATGAATAAACAAGAAACCTGACTGCCTAAATACAACCTAAAGCGGTTAACTGTGAAACAATATTAACATTCGACTTTTCATTGTCTTATTAATTGAATTATACAATATCAAAAAACATTTATTTCGATTTATATTAATACCTATTGGAAACTCCGTAATAAGAAAATCTTTCAAAATGAAAACTTAGGACTTAAAACAAAAACATTTTCAAAGAGACTGCTCAAATTACTGTTTATTTTCTTTAAGATAATAACAATTAAAAAACAAAAGTTGATCGTTTTGTATGACTTTTGAAACCGCCTTATTTTTATTCCCAAAACTTCTAACAGAAACATTTATCAATCCCAGTTTGGAGCTCGCGTGTATAACAAAAATATTTTTGAAACCTTAACTTAGTATTTTGAAACTCTTAACAATATTAAATTCAAAAGGAGCTGGATAAGAAGGAACAATGGTAAACCTGAAAGTTGATTACAGAGCACTGCTGCTGTGACCTTCTACTCTGGCTGTAAATAATTAAGTGTTTGATTTGCCAAATTGGTAGATACAAAAACATGGTTCTTCTTAAAATTTATAAGAACTCCAAATGAGTAAATACAATTTCGCCATGGCTGAATAATTGGTCAAAATGAAGAATTGTTTTTACATATTTAATTCTTTAATTAATTCAAATTTTAAAATGTGAGATTAGTGATGTAACATAATATAATTAAGATATAAAGATAATCGCATTTCAATGATTTCCAATACTAACACTTTTCAAGATTAAAGATTCCAAAACAAATCTGCTTTAAAAATCGACCTTATAGATTTTTATAAAAGACAGACTAATATTAAATTAATTTTTGAAGATGTGTGATCGGTTTGGGAATCCCCTCCGACAACCCCTGATAATCCCCTTCAGATCAACACCAGCTCATTGCATAATTTTGACTCCGCACTTAGGTCTCCCATCTTGAGTCGCTGGCAATCCGCTCCTGACATGGCGACTAGCAAAAACAGAAAACGGGCAAACGAAGAACGAGAACGAGAAAATCTAAATGGAAACGGCAACTGCCAAAAACCGGTAGTGAATATACGTTATGTGGTATATGACTAACCCCCGAACCACTGAACCACTGATAAGGGCAGTCAGCCGGGGAAACCAGAAGAGTGAGCGAGACGACAGTGGCGGTACAAATGCAGCAAGCGAAAGAGAAGGCAAGACAGCAGTCTAACCTGAAAAGGGGGTGTGGCCTAAGGCCAGCGGTTGGACGGTCTGAAAGAAATCGGGTTCGGGCCAGTAATCAGTCACGACTTGGTTAGCGCGCAGGCAGCACGTCGTCGTCGCCATCGTCATCGGGAATCGTGTTTGCAGTTCGATAAAGATAAAACCCCAAACCGATAGCACTCGTCGCGTAAAATTCATAAAAATTGAACTTTTAAAGTATATATTTTGAAGAACTGTGTTGGAAAGTGAAGTGAAATAGAAGATATACCGGATATATCAGAGTTGGGCGAAAGTGCGGTTCCGGCTGGACAATATGATGGACGTAAGCAGCATGTACGGCAACCACCCGCACCACCACCACCCACATGCCAATGCCTACGATGGCTATAGCAGCACCACCGCGGCGGCTGCCAATGCCAGCAACTACTTTGCCCCGCAGCAACATCAGCACCATCTGCAGCAGCAGCAGCAGCAACATCAGCAGTTGCAGCAGCAACACCAGCAACATCTCACCTACAACGGCTATGAGAGTAGCTCTCCGGGCAACTACTACCCGCAGCAGCAGGCGCAGCTAACACCACCGCCCACCGGCAACCACCAGGTGGTGCAACAGCAGCAACAGCAACAGCAACCGCAGCAGCAGCAACAGCTCTATCCGCATTCGCATCTCTTTAGCCCAAGTGCGGCGGAGTATGGCATCACCACAAGCGCGGCCGCGGGAAATCCGGGCACCCCACTCCATCCCACTAGCCACTCTCCGGCGGATTCTTACTACGAAAGCGATTCGGTGCACTCCTACTATGCCACCGCCGCCGTGGCCACCGTTGCCCCACCCAGCAACAGTTCCCCTGTGACCGCCGCCAATGCAAATGTCACCAGCAACACGCAGCAGCAGCAGCAACAGGCAGCCATCATCAGCTCCGAGAACGGAATGATGTACACCAACCTGGACTGCATGTATCCCACGGCCCAGGCCCAGGCTCCGGTTCACGGATACGCCGGCCAGATCGAGGAGAAGTACGCAGCCGTGCTACATGCCAGTTATGCCCCTGGACTGGTGCTTGAGGATCAAGATCCCATGATGCAGCAGGCCACGCAGTCGCAGATGTGGCACCATCAGCAACACTTGGCCGGAGGCTATGCCCTGGATGCCATGGACTCGCTGGGTATGCATGCGCACATGCATCACGGCCTGGCCCACGGACACTTGGCCAACTTGGCCAGCAACTCGCACCAACAACACCCACAACTTCAGCAGCAACAGCAGCAGCAGGCACACCAGCAACAGCAACACCCGCCGAACCAATCGCCAGCGGCACAGCAGCAACAACACCAGAACTCCGTGTCTCCCAACGGCGGCATGAGTCGCCAGCAACGCGGCGGAGTGATCTCCCCCGGCAGCTCCACTTCCTCGTCCACCGCCTCCGCCTCGAATGGCACACATCCTGCCAGCTCACAATCAAAATCGCCAAATCATTCCAGCAGCATTCCCACCTACAAGTGGATGCAGCTCAAAAGGAATGTTCCCAAGCCTCAGGGTAAGTCGAAAGCTAAGGATTTAAGTTAAAAGAAGGAATTTTAATGTTTGGGGGAAAGCTTAACGTTCTTCAGAAGTCGGAAAATGGTTTACAATAATCGAAATTATGAAGAAGATGATGAATCAAACATAAACCCTTCCATTTCATAACTTTTTATCACCTACCTATCTCAAACACCTATTACTCCTATCGATAATTGGCAGAACTGGAAAACACAAGAATTGAATACAATTTCCATGCCAAAAAAGGAAATGCTCTTAAAAAATATATGTCTTATAGGTATCAGCATAGGGGAAGAAGAGAATGATTTTTACAAATTATAATTTTATTAGCATTTCTGTGGTATTTTTTCTAAAGAAGGGTCGTCGAACACAGCTGTATTCCCAATATAAGTAATGTTAATGAAGGATCTCCTGAATATAGGATTTGTGTTAAGTTTGTAGTTAATGCCTTTTCAAAATGTATATACGACCTAATTATTACTACTTGATATTCCCAGAGTCCCCAGACTGTCTTAAATTGTTAAAAACTCTTCACATTCTCACAATTGTTCATAGCCCGCTTACTAGAACTAACATAAACCAAGACAGAGGCTAATTAGGCAACGCCTCCGGCAATTACAAAACCTCATACTTGGCTTATAGCCATATTTAAGTTTTTAGCCTGTCTGACTAGAAGAAAAGTGTCAACTCAAGTGGTTGGCTCAATAGATCAGGTTCCTATAAGCTAATGCTTAAGATATATTTTTAGCTAATCGGACAGTAATTATGCAAACAAAAATATATACAGAATATTGTTTATTTTTAAAGAATGAGCCAAGGAAAGAAAACCAAGTAAATTTCGAAAATCATGAAACGATGACTTTCAAAACTGATTGACAGGCCAAGATACAAGAATCAGTCAAGCAGTGGAACGAGAAGAAGATGAATAAGAATGGGAATGATGTGACGTCGGGGGAGAGGATTAAATTAAATTAACAAAAAATTAAAAACCTTAATAAGTTCTTTAAATAGCCAACTAAGAAAGACTAAATTTAAAAATAGAAACATCATAAATGTGAACAATTAGCACTGCAGAAATATTAGCAAACTTACGCTGGATGCGTCAGACAGAATGTCAAGAAAGACGTCCAACTGGGAGCATGTCACCTAAAAATAAGAATGTCTCTTCAAATGCCAAAGATTTCCCCAAGCCCCGTTCTTCAGCCCCTCTCTACAGAATCTCAATTCTTCCCCACTCCACCTCTCATCATTTTCGCCTTCCTCTCGGACTCTCCTTTTGGCATATTTCTTGCATATTTCAGATAATTTTGTCAATGCCTGTGCAGTCAGTCAGGTTGTCACTTGTCACATTGCCGTGGCGTGGAGTTTTGTATCTCGGAATTAGCCAGCTAAGAAACTGTATGTGCCTCGATAAAACGATTCGAAAATCGTATAATGCGTACGATAAATAAAATGTTGATTATCCCAAAAGAGCAGCTGCCACTGAAAAAACCAGTATTTTTATTCATACCTCGTCAATTGCACAAAAATCGAGCGTAAGCTTTTAATTGCTTTTCTAAGAGTTAGAGGTCAGTCATAAAAATATATATAAAAAATATATTGAATGAGGTGTTTATGGTTTACCCTGAGCCTAAGATAATTGCTGGGAAAGGTAGTAGAACCAATTTGAGGCCAAATAATGTATGTAGTTTCTGAATATATAACTTTTGACGTTGCTAGCATTCTTTGAATGTTGAAAGTTTTCTGTTATTATTACCCTTTTGGAGTCAACAAATGATGATATTTATAAATAAATCATTAACTGATATTATTAATGATTAATTCCTTCATTCATTGCTGATGCTTTTTAATGGGACTTTATAAGGAAACATATTTAATCCTGTAGAGCTTAACTTTACATTTGATTCGCAATATCCTGCTACCCACATTTCAATATTCCACCAATCCATCCATCCATCCTCTCAAACCTGTTGACCAAATTCAGTCCGCTTATGAGCCTCCTGGTAATGCACTTAACCTGTTCATGAATCGGTTGCACAACTGACGTGATCACTGATATCGGAGCATCGAGCATCGGGCATCAGACCACTTACAGTTCAAACGTTAATCCCTTGGCTACACCAATAATCATACAAATATTTGCTTATTAATGCTGAAAAGTGTCATTTACATGCATCGTTTTCAATTAAACGACGCCACAGAGGCCCAAGTCGAACGCAGCCGATCTGAGATCCCAGATCGCCGATCCAAGATCCCCACGCGCCGCACCCAAAACCAACCCGAACCGAACGGCATCAAGACCCAAATACGATCCTCGAATGACGCGTGCAAGTGGAACCAGGCGCTAAGATGGGGAGCTAGGTGGGGCAGGGAGTGATAGGCTGCACGGAAAGAAAATTGATTAATTACAAAGATTAAATGATAGATTTGCATTGTATCGAAACTGGTATTACTTATCCTTGACTTCGGTAAACTTAAATTGCAACCTTAAAAACTCATAATAAATAGTATTCCGCTTTTCCTATCTGGAAACAGCCTAGAGTTGATCTTTTCATATCAAAGTAGCAATAGAAACCTCTGAAAATATACATTTTTAAAATCAAATTTCACGTTCTAAAACCTACATTTCGAATCTGAGTTTTTCTCGACGTGTTGCAGGGGCGACCGCAAGTCAAACAAACAATTAAAGCGTGCAGCCAGCGGTCGGGCGATGCAGCTCGAATCCAGAATGAAACTTGCAGCCAGGCGAGAGGGGGCATACATTGTGGGGGACAGGGGCTGCTCCTCGGCATGCCGAACTGGAACTGGAAGTCAAGTTGGCTGTCAGAAAAAATGATTATTTAAATAAGAGTCTCTCGTTTGAGCCTCACTGCAACCGAACTGTCACTGAGCAATGATCTGCTGCCTCGTGGCTCCCCTGGAATCCCCGGGATGTTGGATATTGGATGCTCGCTGTGAGCACATGCTTGGGTCCATCTGTCATGTCATCCATTTTCAGGCAGGGAAACAGCATAATCAGCAATCATGGTTATAAATGGTAGCATTCGACATATTGGCATTCACGCACATACCGACTGGATGTACGCTGACCAGTCCTCCGATTCAAAGAGTTCTCTAATGTGTTAATCAGCATTTTTCAATAACCAGACCACGATACCCGCAGTTGGAGCAGGAAGGAATATGGGAGCCTTGCCATTAAGATTAATGAACATTTTTACAGGGATTTGTCACTGACTAGGAATTGGTTTAAGATACACACGGACAGACACACGCACAGAACTTTCTATTTTTTCAGCCACCAATATCAATCAATGTGCGAAATCTCGAAAATACTTTTGACAAGATTATGATGGCACCTAGATAAAACTAAAATTAGCCAGAGTCAAACAAAATAAGCCAGGCAAGGGACCCAAAAACTTATCCATCATTCAAATGTCAGGGTTAAAGTATTTAGAACGCTTAGGAACTCAACACTGGCGTAAAAATGTGATTTTCAAGTTGGAAAAACTAAAACTTAGCATGCAAAAATGAAAATCAGCAATAGTAATAGATTTAACTTTAAACTGTAGTTTTTCGTTGTTATCTTCCAAATATCTATCCCCTATTAGCACCCAACTAGAGGCTTTACGACCTGATATAGTGATAATTTTGTTTACTTTTATTAGCCCAACATAATTGAAAAGTTCTAAAGAGGCGGGCCAGTTTTGGCCTTGTTGTGGCTGAACAGTTTAATTAATGCCTGGCAACTGGAAGTTCTGTTCGTGTTTTATTGTTTTTTAAACGATCTACCACTTTGTTCGGGAATCCGGCCCACTCCCCCGAGGGGCGGGTGGGAATTTCCACACGCAAAGCCACTGCTCAGAAAATATGAAATATGAAAATAGCTGACAAAAGTGAAGGAAACTCGAATTAACATAAATGTTGGTGGAAAAACGAAACATTGGAAAACTTTTGGCCAAAAGGCTGCAAAAGGTGTTTGTTCTCTGGGCCACTAGAAGTTCATGGGTCAGGGGAGTGGCAGTTGGGGGGCATTCGCTTGGGGTATTCAACATTTATTTGATGTGATGTTTTGATATTTCTTGACACCAACACGCGACGCGGCCCGAAGAGCGACGAATGTGCCACAATGAAAACGAAATGAATTAATTACGTGCATTTCAAAACAGAAATTGGTAAGATATATAAACCAACGAACGGCGGCCGGCGAACGGCGACTGAGAACCCCGAAACAAAGACCCCTGGACAAGAAATGAGGCAGACTATTTAAATGAAATGATATTGTGGATAGAAAAGTGACCACCAGGAATGCGAGATAACATCAAGCGCTTGCCCAAACCCAAACCCAAACCCAAGCCCAAGCCCAGCCGAACCGTACCAAACTGAACCTAACCGAACAGAACTGAGAGCTGAACCGGGAGCCCCGCCCGCTTGTCTGTCACCGACATCGTCATCGTCAGTGGCTCGGGTCTCTGCTCTGTGGTCCGTCACAGAGGCTAGTTAGTTGGAGATCGTAGCGTGAGCGATTCAGAATGGGAATTATGTCTTGTACTTATAAGAGGAATGATCATATAATGATCTATATTATACGTTAGAGTCTGATCACATACTGAAATATGTACCTTTGAAAACCGTTAAATTTACTTAGATTCTGCCTTGACTTAGATTATTTCGGATTATACGAAAACTTACTTAATTTAACGAGCCTTTGGTAAAAAGATAATGAAATTCTTTGAGAACTTACTGTTTTTGTAAATTACTTTACGATAAGATTTTTCAACACGAATTTCCCTATCACGCTCCCATCTCTATCTCAGGCTTTCGTATACCTCCTCCAACCTCAACCGAAAACCAAAAAAGGCCAAACCGGGGCCAAAAATGTATGGCATGTGTCGTGACAAATTTTGTCCGCTGGCGCGCGCTGAGTTAACATTTTTGAAAGCGTATTATTAAATTTCTTTCTTTCCCCTCTCTTTTTCATTTCTCCACACACCTCCATCAGGGTTAGGGGTCCCAGGCCAAGTCCAAGGGAAACCCCATAACCCGACAGGAGCCTAGCCTTGGCCTTTGAATTCTGTTCAGCCGATCAACGGATCGATTTGTTAGGCGATAAGCCGCGGTCAGTACTTACAGTAATTACCACTTAAGTGGGATAGGAGAGGGTCAGTCTTGGTTTCAAATCCCTATTGCACTCAAAAATTACCGCCACTGCTAACCGAACTCCGTCTGCACTGGCTCAGTGACATTTACACACCTAAAACGTCAGTTTTCATAAAGTTTGACTCGATTCCAGGCGAGTTTCTGGAGACAACATGAGAAGCACATTAGTCCAGTCCGCGTGACAGACACAGGTTTGCAGGTTTGGGAGAGCTGCTTTTAAGTATGAAAGGAGAAAGAGAAGTACAACACATATACGACCTATTAGTTACCTGATAGTGGGCTAGGCTTATGACATTTTAACAGATTTTAGTAGAAAAATGTCTGATGGTGAAAGAAGGATTTTTCAGGCATTTTGGTAAGAAAATATAGACCTACAGGACATTTGATGCTAATAATTGGTTACCAAAAGACACCGAACTTATATAATAATTTAAAACTTTAATTTATGACATAACTCAATACAGAAAAGAATGAATACATTAATCCCAGTCCCTTACGTTTTCTTCCTTTTGACTAGTAAAAAGAAAAAAGTTTAAACTTTTACCTTCCGATTAAAATTAAAAAAGACAATGAAAGCTTCAGTTAAAGCCATTAAAGTTTACAAAACCAAACTTATAATTATTTTAAATATTATAAAAATGTAGATCAAACCCACATTAACTGTTCGAAAATGTGTGACAAGCCAACCACCACCTCAAAGGATATCCCTTCAAGGGTGCGCGTTCGGTATTCTCGATGTCCTTCCTTGCGCTGTGTTATGTAATATCTAGCACAAATATACACACTGTGATGTGGGTATCTCTGGGTAGCGTGGAGTTGTTTGCCCAGAACGGACATTTGGTGCAAACAGTGCGCCAAAAGCGGAGGATACGGATATCTTATCTGATGTTTGCATTCGGTTGGCGTTGGGCCCAAGGCTTTCCTTCTGGCCACATCCATGGCGCCCCGTATTCCGTTTCCTTCAATCGACGTCGCTGCGTTGCCTTAATACTTTTCAAGTGTATAATTTAGTAAATTATATAAGTATCGCGTTACGTGCCCTGACACAAGTCCAAATACACTCAGCCAGCCCCCATCCACATTCGATATCGCCGATAAATGCGGCTCAATATCGTTAGGTTTTCGCCTTTGTTTTTCCTCCTTTTTTATTTGCAAAATTGCACAATGTCATCGCAGTCTTTCGATTTTCCACGGAACTTCGTTTCTGATATTCTGATAGGGTTATCAATACCTGGCTAATTGATTGTGATTTATTTGTGGCGGGCTTCAGCCCTGTCCTGCCCAAACTATATGTTATTTTTAAGTTGCTTATACTAAAAATAAATTTCCCCTGAAGTGGCAAGTCTAGGCGGGCAACTAAGTGGATTATCGTTTGCGGAACTGGTGAAGTAGGTTCATAATAAATGGGTTTATAAACTTAATGAACAAAAAATATATTTAAATATCTCTAAAAATAAGTCTATTACAACAAATAGAAGGCGGAAATTCAAGTTCAAGAACCCATTTCTTGGTAGGAAAGCCCCTTCCACTCAAATGGAGTTTCGTTGTAAGCGGCGGCAGCTAACAAAATACTTTGCGACCTAATGTATCATTTGACGAGACAAACGGTAGTCGGCCAACAAGTTAAGCTGTTCCCAAACTGATTTGCGGCCAAAATAAAATATAAAAAAGGCCAAAACAATGAGACAAATAGCTGGGGCAATGAAAACTTTTGCTCTGCGGTGCGCTTTGAATAGTTGGTCAAAAAGCTCGAGCATTTAGCAATTGATCTGCAAATCAAAGGGACCGCTCTGAGCCCCAAAGAGCTCTACAATTGTCTCGATTCCCCCAGTGTGCCGGTGCGCGAAGGTGATTTCATTCCAAAAATTCTCTCCATACCCTCGGACAGTAGATAAAATGGTAAACGAAAGCTGTCAATTTGAAGTCCCATTGTTGATTTCGATTATTGTTTCCAGTTTTACTGCTCTCGTTTTGGATTCCATTCGACGAGATATCAGGGCACATTAGGGAAGGTGTCCACTCCTCCGCTCCCAACTCCCGAAACACCCCACCAACCCGCAGATAACAACAATGGACAGCGGGCGGCTTTAAAGTGGACATTCTAGTGGCCAGGAAGGTATTAGCCATGAACGCTTGAACTTCAACTTGGCTGTCGATTTGATTTATTTAATTTTCATTTCGGCCGCGAACGAGGCCAGCTGATGGATGTATCCTATCTATCTGTTTTTAGACCAGGCTAGTAGAACAGAGGGCTGGTATTAGGGTATTAACTGTACGACCCCATTTGGGCTTAGTTTAGATTGAAGAGATTTGACTGGATGATGATTGAGAATTGATGGCCAGTATTGGAAGTAAAAGCTGTGGGAGAAATTAATTTAGGCTTTTATTTTAATCGATGATTAACGTGCCTAATTAATATCTATAATATTAACTAAAGTCTATATTTATTTAGAACATTTATTTACAGAAATGAACAGGAAGACCTGATAGTTCACTTTCAATTCCTAGAAATTTCAAAATAATATTACAGTTCATGATTAGATGTTGTGATCACCTAACTTTTCGTCCGCTTCCCTCGAGTATAAGGCTCAAAAGAAAGTATTCTAATCGTCCGTAAAGTCAAACATGCAGAATTAAAGAAAATAAAAGTTGATTTATGACTTCAATATTTATTATTGCTAAATAATTTAATCTATATTCATGGATATATGTACCATGGTACCATATACCATATAAAAGTTCTTTCCATGTTTATTTCTTTAAACCAAAAATGGCTTAAAATAAAATTTAGCTCCGTTCTATTAACTAACAGACTTTGAACCTCATGATTCACGATTTCATGCCCAAGTAATTCCTAAGCCTCGTAACACTTGTCTATGACAGTTCCAATCCAAGGACAAGCAAAAGAAAACATGGAAAATAAACAAGAAAATTAAAATCTCAATTTTGTAAGAACGGCTAAGCAAAAAATACACAGAGAAAGAAAAAATGATTTATTATATAGAAATTATCTCATGTAAACAAGTCAAGTCAGTTGCCAGTTTGGCTAATGCCACTTGTCCCAGCGGAGGCCCCATAAACCGCCGCGGCAGTCAGTAAAATTTGTTAATTTGTCTAATGAAAATTTTATATGCTGTTTTTGTGGCAGAGGGGTTGTGGGGGAAGGTGTTCCTCGGGAAAATCCAAAGTAAACCCGAGGCCTACGACAGCTACGGGCTACGGGCTACGGGCTACGGGTTGTATTGAAGGCGACAGTCTGAAGTCTGAGGCTCGGCGTCTTGTCTGCACGAATTTCCACGGCAGGCACGAAGATTGATGATGACATTAGCATCATTGTCGAAAAATATTTCTTTTAAAGTCAGCCAAAAGGACCAAAGCAGCAACCTTTTTCCTTGCCAGCCACTCGAGAGGCAAAATATTTTGAAATTTGTTTTGTTGACATTTTAATTTGCAAATACTTGGTGTGTGCGAATATGTGGGAACGAATGGAGCATTAATTGAATTAAATCATCAAAAAGTGGAGGACCGGTTAGGGATGGGGCGGGGCCATGTCAAGTGGAGCCACTCAAAGTGTTGACTGTCAGCCACACGCACACCCAACTGGAGTATATAGATATATATATATATATATCTTTGAGTGCCAACCCACATTTCAGTTTCTTGTTTTTTTTTTTTTGGCATTTGGCAGCCATTTTTATTTGAGCGTTTTTCCTCTTCTTCCTATGCTTTCTTAGACCCTATCAAACACCCTTATTTTCCTTACTTCAACAGCTCTCCTCGGAAAATGTACGAGTACTTCTGTACGAATACAAAAAGGGAAACTATGGACATCCACACATCTGCACATGTGTTCGTGCATTTTCGTCTGGTGATCCGTCATCTTGTCAGAATGTATTATTCGAATTAAGATTTTACTTTTTTCTGCTGCTGCTGCTGCTGCTGCTGCCATTGAATTGAATTAACACACGACCGAAAGAGCAGCTGTAACTCACACAAATGAGAAACCTACCCCCTTCCCCATCCACACCCACCCCCCGGAATCAGTATTTTCACTTACTCACTTCTATTTTTGTGAGCAAATCAAAGCACTTTAGCCCAAGTTTTAAAAATAAACGCCCACCAACAAAAAGTTACCCCTAAAAATGGTTTTTACCTGGAATTACTATCTAGGAAAGCTACTCCAGCCTACTATCGCCAAAACATGGAAAGATAATCTTCCAAATAGTTGTCACATTTAACTAACTAACTTGTATGTTAACCATTATGTATTATCGATGAATGCTGAAAGTCATCGAAATTCAAGTAAAAATATAAAATCTAATGGCATGGATAAGTGATTTATAGTATTAGCACTCTTATATTCATGTTAAAAACAATCATATTTTAATAATTTTTTCTAACTACTTTATTATTCTATATCTTGAATATGTATAAAGCTAGCATATTGCCCGATTGAGCTATATAATAAAATATCGTCTGATATTGAAGCAAACTCTTGACACTTCTGGATCAAAATCATAGCCGTATCCCACTCACTAACCTTAAAGAACTATCGATGAATGCTTTTCCTGAAGGGTTTCCCAACTTTGAATCTCTAAGCGCAAAAGCGCATCTCTAATTCGCCCAAGTTTTCTATCTTGTTGGCAATGCCGTTGCATCGGCATACCTACCCACTTCAGCACTAATAGCAGTAATAGCAGTAATCAGTAATTTTGCAATTGAAAAGAATAAAATCATACATAAGCCTAACACCTTGAATAATAGAAATGAATGAACTTTATTAAACAAACTCCTATCTTATTGGCATCTTTTACTACTTCTGCTTTAAACTGATCGCCAAATCCTTTCCAATATATCATAGCTATACCCTTTAAGCCCCCTTTTAATCCAAAGACCTGGCCGTACCGCGATCACCTCTCTGCAACATGCCTAATTTAATTTTCTCCCCCAAACAGAAATTTCTTATCGCGAAAAACCAAAAACAAAATATGTACAAATAATGTCTAGAATTTTGATTTTCGGGACTATCAGATGGCTACCGGAATTCAGCGTAATCTAAAGAACAGAAAATAAAAGTAAAATAAACAGAAAACAGTAGCCAAAACGCTGCTATTAAGATAACACAAATATGTGCATTCGAGTATCTGTGTAAATATTTAAATCGAGTTTAGAGTTGTTGTTGTTGCTGTTGCTGTTGTGTGTGACGGCGACATAATTTTCCGAAAGGTAAACACAGCCGATTGAGATGTTTGATAACGAATTGAAAACTTCTTCCGGGGCGACAGAAGAGACAGTTAACAAGATTAGGAAAATGTTGCTCGGGCGCCAGCTGAGACATTTTCCAATACCCCGAGGTATTGGTTAATATCTGACTCAGACAAGCAGCCAGATATTGCTTTCTTTCCAGCTATTATTTGGGATTTCTTTCAAAAACCTCGAACCCTTTGTGTCGAACAATTTCCATGTGTGTTAGACATCGTGACTAATAAGCAGCGGGACGTCAGCTATGCCCATACAAAACTTTCAATTAAACTGGAAAACTTTACCTCACCTTGGCAGCGAGTCGGGGCGATACTTGGGGATCTTTTGGGGAACGATGATCTGTAGATACAATTATGGGAATTCGGTTTTTGTGCATTTCACGATTCGTGTTTGAAATGTTTAGCAAGAAAGCAAGATACCAGATACCCAGATACGACTGCATCATCGCATGACATGTGGAAAAAGTCACGGGTTGACAGGCGGCCAATAAAACTGACAGAATGAATGGACATGGCTCGTGGATTTCGGACGGGATTAAGGCAGTTTAGTCAAGTCAGAGTCCGAGTCCGAGGGTCCCAACTCCGGGACTCTGAAATGCCAAAGAGTGTTGACTGTGCCTAATTAGCTGGGTCAACCCTCACCCTCCCCCGAAAAGGGTTTTCCACAGAGATTGCCAACTTAATTAGTGCCGACTGACCTCTGGCCAGTGAAGTTTGAACATCTGTCCCGCCGTCAAAGGGCACATAATACAGCCTCTGTTGATTGCAAAATATTATGTTCTATATTAGATTTCTGGTTCCATGCGATTGCGGGGGCCATAAATTACCCGCAGGTGATCAATCACATCGTCACCAAAGCCACCGATCGTCAGCATATTTTTGGTCAACTTTTCGTGCAGTTTTATGGCCCCTAGATTAGGGCAACAGAATCGGTTCTCGAAAGTTTCGCCACATGTGACGTTGATGTTGAAGTTGTGTTTAATCAACAATTAAAACAATTTACTTTTAATTGAAATATAATTTTCTATTTGCACTCGAATTAAATATTATTATCAATTGAGCCGCCGGCCAGACGGCGTTCCACGCACTCCGTCAGTTTAGTTCTCCGGTCTCCGGTCTCCGGTCTACGGCCACAGGCCCACTTAATCTCCCCGAAACGGACCCCATGTAATGCCACCCGGGATCACAGATTGCCAGCGAGTGTGTGAATGTGGGCGAGTGGGGGATCTCCGTAAAGTGGCAGTGGCGCCTGCATAATAGAAATGATAATATCATTATATCATATCAAAATGGCCGTCCTCCAGTGGATGATTCACTGCCCCAGCGAACTGTACTTGAAGCGTGGAATTCAAGGGCAGAGAGTAGTCCTATTGCTAGTAATGGGGAAATAGGTAAAGGTTAATAAAAATTATACAAGTTAATCCGAAGAGTTAAGCAAAATATTAATCGAAATATATTCAAAAAAAAGGGTTTTCTTAAAGTAATGGTATAATTACACCAACTAAATAGTTAATGTTGAAAACATATTTAGATTTCCCAAATCTTATATTTTCATGGAGAACTTCCATCGTACAGTTAACATCCAAGAATCCTACTTTATAAATCAGCATTAATAAATTCGAAGCTTTTTACTCCCTAGATTAACCTCTTTCAATATTGTATATAATCTGACAATTCCTTTTAGGAGTTTCCACAATAAAGGCCTCCTTTGATTTGGCTTTCACAATCACAGTTTACTGTGAATCTTTCCAAGATTTCCCCCAGCCAGTTTTTCACATGAGAACTCTGCGATGAACGATAGAAGATATGCAAAAGTCAACAAACGTGTGACTGGGTTAAACCTGCAACTATAATTACCGCTAGTTGAGATGTTATCAAATTTCATCGACTCTGTGTGGCGCCCCTAACTGTTGCACTTACCTCCGCTTCTTGCCCTGCCCGGCTCATCCGCACCCTTCGTAAAATTCTGCAGCAGCGACTCTGGCTGTTTACATTGATTGTCAACAGTGTCACTTAAGCGCCATGGTGCCAGCCCACTGTCCCACCCACCCCCTTGGAATGGCCTTCACCAGGGAGGGGTGGTGGTGGCCCTGTTAGTTACGGAGTTTCCCTACTCTCCACTGCACCACCAGCCACCGCTCTCCTCATCTCCCGACGCAACCATTCGGAGTAGTGAAGTGGAAGCGATCCCCCGATAATGCTCTCTAAAACTAATATTACAAAGTAGATATCGTTTGGCGCCGGACAAAAGCGACAGTGCCGCCAACTGGCCGCGACATGTTTGACAACCCGAGCGACACCAGCAGCGGCTGAGCAGCGCCAGCCGTGCCACTAACAGAGGCCGCCCCGTGCCACAGTGAAGCCAGAGATAGGAGCAAGACAAATGGGACTTTGGTATTTTTGGAATATCCTTGATACAAAATCAGGACGTAGCTCTCTAGCTTAATGTTTAACAAGATTTTTAGAAGATATCTTTAATTAAAAATTGTCTAAAATATATGATCTTATGATGATGTACCTTCAAAGCTAGACATAATATTATCATTGTTATGTATACGTATATGATTTATGAAACTGAGTTATTAACAATGCCCACAGCACTGTTCGACGATTGGCAGCAGCATATTGATAACCTAACCGGAATGCAGTAACTCTCGGCTGTCACTGTCTTTGCTGCTGTTACTGCTACCGTGAATGGGAATGTGAAGGTGATTACGATTGTGACTGCGACTGTGGCAGTGGTAGTGGCGGTGCAACTGCAACTGCCGCGGCAGCGTTTGCTTAGTTTTGTTTGCCTGTTTGCGGGAAAATTCAAATGCAGCCCAGGCCACTCGGCGCGGTAATCCTGGGGCTTGTTTTCTTAGACATTCCTGTGTGCATTACGATAGGAGGGTTTCCAGTCCAGTCCGACTTGGCACTTATCGATGGATCCGAGCAAACAGTTCCCAAATCCCCGAAAGGTGCAAGCCAGCTACTGTGCGGATATTTCGATTGGATGCCAATTTGGGTATTTGGGTATCGGTGGCACTTAGAGGAGCAGTCATAAATTCATCACTCATTCGGCTCTGTAAAACTTATTTATTGCCCATGGCTTCTGGGCCATGATTTATTGCACTCAAAGTGGCCTGCCAATTGCCTAAAAAACTGTTAAACCAACTCGATAACTAAACGGGATCCGGCATTTAATATTAATATGGCCACCGATCGGCACCTTTCAACTCGATCGCCCTAAGGAGCCTCTTGATGGTCGCATAATGCTTATTAATTGATTTGTGCTCTTGGAATGTTCTTTAAGATTTATGATTGTGTTAAAAGGTTTTTTATGGTTTTCCACAGCTATTTATACACCCTGCTACTGGTGGCTCCATAAATTTGATATCAGCTTAAATTTCCATTTCTTATAACATACCCAATGTAACACCTGTAAATTGGTCAACCATAGAAGCCACATAAGAACATTCATCCCCTTTCCAACCAATCTTGAAGACATTTCCGGACTAACAAGGAATCCCAAATCCCAAATCCCAGGCAAACCCACAAATCTAATAATTCCTGAACCTCCCACAAATTAAAGTGAGAGTTAAGATCAAACTCGGAGTTAGAATGCCCGCTGTCAGGATAATCCCAATATTTTCAAACAAACCTATTGAGCCCATTAAATCCTTCTATGGAAAGGTATTTGGCCAAAAGGAATTATTTTCATCATCGTCGGCTTTAGCCACGGGGCGCATGTCAAATTATGAATAAAATGCAAAATCACGCAAACGAGCCAAAAGTCAAATGGAAAGGAGAGAGTTTGGGGTAGGGGATGGATGAGCAGGCGAGGGTCGAAAGTCTCACAATGATTAGCTGCGACAGCTAAAGATCAGCGTTAAGGGATCGGACGATCCCTGCCCAAACCTCACTCCCTTAGCCACAACCAAAACAAAGACTGGCATATAAACCAATACTACACTGAAGAAAATGCTTTGTTGTATTCATGGCAATTATAATACTAATACTATATTTATTTAGAACTTTATATTAGTCAGTTTATAGTTAGAGTCCCTCTTTACTCAAGTAATATCTTTAGGGCTGGACTCTAAAAAGCCCCATATTGACGATAAAAATACTTTATATAAACTTCTTATCTGAACATTTATCAAAAATGTTTTCCAATTTTGTCCAGTGTATCTCACTACTCTCTTCCCTTTCTTCCTTGCAGCTCCGAAACTACCTGCCAGCGGGACTGCCAGCATACACGACTACCAGATGAATGGACAGCTGGACATGTGCCGTGGCGGAGGAGGCGGAGGCAGCGGCGTCGTGAGCGGTCCTTTGGGCGTTGGGGGCAACGGATCCTCGGGGATCGGAGGCGTCTTGGCCGTGCAGAACTCCCTGATGATGGCCAACAATGCGGCGGCAGGCGGTGCCCATCCCAATGGCATGGGTGTAGGTGTGGGCCTGGGCAACGGATCCGGAACTGTACTGAGCAGCTGCAGCCTCTCCAGCAACACCAACAACTCCGGCCGGACAAACTTCACAAACAAGCAGCTAACCGAACTGGAGAAGGAGTTCCACTTCAATCGCTACTTGACGCGGGCACGACGCATCGAAATCGCGAATACGCTGCAGCTAAACGAAACTCAGGTGAGGAATTTAGCTTTTCTTTTAAATTAAAACTAGGTGATAGGAAAATAAAAAAAATTACTTTCGATTTCAATAAATTTATATTATAAAGAAGCCAGAAAATTGGAAGAGATTCATACGAATTTAATTTAAATGTTTAATAAGAGAATAATAATTACTTTTCCAGAGAATGCTTATAAAGAAATAGAAAAAGTGAGAAATATATGTAATGAATTAACTTATGTTATCTAAATTCAATCATAATGATTAAAAATGATTTTGTTAAAGGATCATCCAATGTTACATTTCATACTCAAAAACAATCTTAAACAAAACAGAAAGTTTAATATCATTCAACGTTCCTACCAATAAAAATAAATATTCGTTTTTAATATTAATAGTTTTTGAGCTAATTTATTATGTTATTAAACCTTTAACTTACAGATTATAATTTATAAACTTGACTTATAAGTTTTACCCTCGTTTATTGCAGGTCAAGATTTGGTTCCAGAACCGCCGGATGAAGCAGAAGAAGAGGGTGAAGGAAGGACTCATTCCAGCGGACATCCTAACGCAGCAGCACTCGACGCCCGTGATCAGCGAGAAACCACCACAGCAGCAGCAACAACAACCGTCGGAGTTGCAGATGAAGCCGCAGGGCAGCGATCTGGGCGGGAATGAAATGGCCACAAGAGGATCTTCGTCACCTTCGACAACCTTAACACTAACGGCACCGACAACCAAACAAAGTTGAACGGCTTTCTGCGTTGTTAGTTGCCATTGTTATACCATTGTTGTTGTTGCCGCCAAAATATTGACGCATTTCGTTGTGATAAATTAATAGAGAATGCACAAAAGATCAGAACTAAACTATAAGAAAAATACAATAATTAAATAATCATTATGCCATACACGTAGCAAATTGAGAATGTAAAACCATGCAAGCAAAATCTGTAATCAAACGCTAGGAACTTGTGGAATCGAGGTGCCATATTCATCTAGGGGCTGTAAATATTTAAACTAACATTTCGCATTGCCGCAGCTGAAGTTGGTTAGCATAAACTAGCATTAACTAAACTCAGGGTTATTTAAAAAAAATATTTACTTAAACTTACTTAAAGGCACGCAGAGCAATTGACAAAATACGAATACAAACGGAATCAAAACGAAAATCCAAAACTAAAATACTTAAAACTTTACAAGAACGATACCAAGTAGAACCCCTAGAGTACACCCATCACCACTCGTCTGTAGTATTATTAGCTAAGTTTTAGGATGCCGAGTTATTCGTTTTGTGCTAGAAAGTAATCAGTAAAACAATCTTGATGTATGTACGTCTGTATATTTAATCTAGTCCTAATTGTAATATAATTATAACTGTACAACACATTTATGAATAAACAATAAACGAACCCCGATTGCAAATTGTTAATAAACAATGTGGTCAACTTATTCCGAACGTGGGAACTTCAAAGCTAAATCTCAGACGAATAGGTCAAAAACTATTTCCAAGTAAACTAACATTCGACTGGGAAATCGTGGTGGAAAATGGCATACGCCAAAACAGCCTTCAAGCCATAAAATTCCTAGGATATCTTGATTAATTGGAAAACAAACCCCAGTTATCATATGCAAATCTATCTTGGTTCTGACAGACTTGAGTTGGGGATTATATGTTTATCACACATTTGTGAAAATTTGAATTTTTTAGGGATTTATTTATTAATTTTCATATTTTCGTGTTTGATAACATGAGTAATTTTATCTTTCTTGAAAATTAACCAGGAAATTCATCAAATGCCTTTGACCAAAGCAGTTTTGCATATGGGTGATAGATAGGTTTTTAAGACCCCATTATAAATTGCAGAAAAATAAAATAAAATAAAAAAAAATTCTCAATCAATGGGTGAATGATGATTAAGTTTTAAAATGGAATATATGAAATAATTTAATGACCTTAGACCTTGCAGTCATTTATATGAAATTAGTAAAATGAAAATTTCTATTGCCCACTTACTTATGTAAAATTCCACGTTCTACCTGTTACATACTTTTCAACTAATTTAATATACCCCTTTTACTCTACGAGTAAAGGGTATAAATATAGAACAATCATAGAATAGGATAGAAAAAGAAATCTTCACTTTTGAATGCTTTTTTATAGGCCGCCAAATTGGGCTAAACCGGTTACCAGATGATCTGGCAACCTTAGTTTTCAGCTCTAGAGACATTTTCTCGCGCTCTAGCTGTGGTCACATTGTATATTTGTATTTGCGAAATCCTAAAAAACTTGACTTTAGATTAGGCGCAAAATAAAGATGTGGTTTGCACCGAGCACACAGATCCGATTGATTTTACTGGAGAAACCGCCGGAAATCATTTTATTTGACTTTGTGAATACAAAGTTCGGCAAGATGATCATAGGCGCCATTAATCCTCTCACCGTGGATCCGAGAGATCAAGAAGCAATTTGCGTACTTTACTTTGTGGATAAGAACGAGGAAATAACTTATAACGAAGTGATCAAGCGATGGCCAAAGTCGGTTCTCATCAAGGATAAAGCTAAGATTCAGTTGTTGGCAGATAAACTCTTCGGTGGCAATAAGGAAAACTCTGAGGTGGTTCCGATTGCCATCCTGGGCACTGAATTTCAGTTGTCTGTGTGGAAAGCTCTTGCGGACCTGAAAAGAGGGGAAACTTGCACGTATTCCCAACTGGCCGAACGCATGGGTCGTCCGAAAGCAGTCAGAGCTGTGGCCAGTGCAGTGGCCAAAAACGAAGTGGCCGTCCTCATCCCATGTCATCGGATTGTGTCCCAGAATGGAGCAACAAAGTACCATTGGGGTGCCGCCTAGAGGTGGAGAAACATCGATACGAACATCGATGACATCGATGTTTTCGAAACATCGGAAACATCGATGTTTACCGGAGGAACATCGATGTTTTTCTTTTTTTAAGGCACATTGATTGATTGACGAATTGTAAGTACATATACTTAATTTATACATGTACTTAATTTAATGGCGACGCTTTTAAAACGTTAGCTTAATAATACTTCTGCGATCCGGCATCTTCGTGCGAATCTGAAAGAGTTTTCAGTAAAGCTGGACAACTTATAAGTGAACGTCGCACGCGGCTATTATCGACCGCTGTCGATAAGCTTCTCTTTTTAAACAAAAACAAAGATGTAAATAATATGCAAATATACATATATAAAAGAGTTCGGAATAGTAAGTATAGTAGGAATATCACAATATCCAAAAGAACTATTATTTTGTTTGGACCATGTATATATTGATACATTGATATAAAATTTATTTATTTTTGTTATTATTTACAAACTAAGAATGTATACCAAAGAAGTATAACATGAATATCATGAACAGTTTTATTTTAATTTGAATTTCTTTTCGTTTTTATTTAATAAGTGATTAATAAATTGGATATTTTTTGTTGAAAATTTGACTTTTAATTTTTAAACATTACAAATTAAAATAAAGTTCAAATACATTAAAATAACTGCACACTTTTTTTATTTAAAACATCGATGTTTCATCGATGTTTTCGCCAAAAACATCGAAAACATCGATGTCCGTGAACATCGATGTTTCTCCACCTCTAGTGCCGCCCTCAAGCAGCAACTCCTTGCCTCAGAAACCATTCATACCTTCCCGAACTATTAAAAATTGTTACATGTATCTTTATTGAAAATCAGCTCCGCACAAAGGTCTTTCTGTTGGGGGTGGTAAGGGAAACGAAAATGCAGACAGGCTCGAGATTGTGCACTTCCTACTTATAAATTGTACCTACAAAATAAGAGCAAACCGTCTATTCCCGATGCAGCAGCACGAAAATGGCCAGAATGGAGAGGATGGCCCACTGGATAGAGAAGAAATCCAGAAATTAGTATGGGAATAACGCTGAAATTGGCGCAAGACTTACCTTAACCTTTGGATACTCGTTCATAAAGATCGTGATGATGCCCACATAGGGCAGGAAGCCCCTGGCCCGTCCCACAATATCCTTTTTAGTCAGCCACAGCTGGTTTGGCGCATACAGACCCCGATCATCCACGTTGTTGTTGTCGCCTTTGGTCAGGAATTTGACGGATCCATCCTCCCTATCGAATGAAAGGAGAATTAGTAAACAATTCTTTTTAAAAATTTCATTTTCCCCAGTGGTGACAAGCTATAAGCTAAGTTGAGATCCATACCAAAAGATTCTTAAAATAGTTTATACAACGGAATCCTGTTCTATAATAATAAAAATGAAAAATAAGGCAAATCAGTTTTTTAAGCTATTCAGTTTTAAAGCAATGACGTGGTCTGGATAACTCAATGATGCTGAACACAAGCTAAGAATTGTTTTATACCTATACCGAAATAAAAAGCATTTCAGTACAGTGCTAAACAAGGATATCGAAAAATCATTCTCATCTACACTGCAGTCTTAGTCCCTAATTTAATTATCGATATGGAAACCCCTTCTGGGACACGCTCCCTTTTCTATGCAATTGCACTTACTTCTCGTGCAGCTTAATTACGCGGTGCACTATGGGTATGTCTCTGCCTTCCACCTTTGAAGACTACGATCTCGCCTACGCGCACCGGCTCCTCCTTGTAGTTAGTGAGGAAGAGTAGGTCGCCACGGTGAAATGCCGGTTCCATACTTCCACTGAGCACCACCACGATCGGGGACTCGCTGCCACTGACTACCATAAGGCCCTTCCAGATCATCAACGCCGAGGAGACAATCATAGCAAAGCTTAGCACCTGGTACAACGACTGCAGGAGAGGGAAACACACGGATTAGGACGCTATATATGTACATATGCTTAGAGAAGCGGCACCGCTTACCTGACGCTTGTTCATTCTGTTGAAGTCGCCCAGCATCTCGTCGATCTGCAACATGCTGGCTACGCCCATGGTTGCGGTTGTCTGTTTTGGGCTCTTAAGGTGGATATTAACCTAGCTAAATGCAATTAAATGGGGCTTTAACAAAGCTCTTCGAAAACTCCCACGAAGACAGAAAATTACCACGTATGTGGCAGTGTGACCTTCGCAATTAGCGGCGGAAATGCCTAGCTGTACAACTAGTATTTGGTCACACTTCTCGTCTTTGGTTTCTTAAAAAAATTTAATTTTAAAAGAATGAAATAATAACAAATATCTGTTTCCTTTACATTTTTTTTTAATATTTAAATAGATACTAAAAAATAAAATCATTGAATTGAAAAATCGCTTTAAATAAATGTCTATCTAAATAAGAAAATGGCTTTTTTGACGTATATATTAACGAGCTTAAATGTTATCGTATTCTATTTGAAAATTTTAAAAACGTAATTATTAAAGTAAATTTAAAGTTAACATCTTACTTGCCCCATTCGATATACGATCTTTAAGCAACGGCAAACACGGATATTTTTTAGTTTTGTTTGACTTTTATGCCAGCTTATATGTACATATATATTATTTGACCCCGTTTCTCAAATTTTGGAATGCTCTTCTACCCTTGCTAAGCAGTTTTTAATTAATGTTTCTCTTAAGAATACTTCTGCCTCAAGAGTTGCCAGACAAGCTATCCAATAATTTCGTCTTACCATCTCCATCAGTGAGACCGTAGAGAAATCCGTACTTGGTGTGACCGCATCCGGAAACGTGAAGTGAGCGCCATCGGTTGCGTTTTTTCGCGAAATAATAAAGTAATAGAAATAAACGGAGCGACATGGGAGACAAGTTGCTGGACCCAACCCAGATCATCAATGGACTGGCTGTGATGCTGTCCTTCTTCGTGGGATATCGTTACGCCCTGAAACGTGGTGACGCCAAGGATTCATCTGACGAAGGAGCGGCAGCTACATCCTCGTTGGGATCCTCAGTGTCCAGTTCGGAAGCGCCTGTTTTGGATAAGGTGAGACAGAAACCTATCATAAGGTCTTAGGGAAGGTATTCCAAAGTTCTCACCCTTTGGCAAACCCGGTACTTGATACTTTTCACAGGTACCGCAAATGCAATATAGCACACCTACACCGGCAGTCACAAGAATAGCAGTGCAATTTTAAGCTTTTAGAACTTGTATTACTATCAAACGCTTGAAATATACATTTTGATTTTTTGAAATCGTCCAATTTGATTTTTCAAATAAGTAAAACATTGCACATGCATAATCCAACATTATAAATTTTCAATAATTGAAAAGGTTTTTAAGATATATTTAATCAATCTTATACTCCTAAATGAATTTGAATATACACCCTATTTTAATTAATTCTTGCATTTATTTTATTTCCATTAAAAAAATGTAGAATGAAACTATTGAAAAAATTACATTCTATTCGAAAAGCTATATTCATATTGTATATATATTGTTACATATTTAATGTTGGAACTTAGGTTTCTGTATTTGACACCCACATCAAAATTTCGATATTTTTTCAGTTATCCTAGAGAAAAAGAAAATATTTAGGAAATAATAAATAAAAAAATTTAGGAAATGATAGGAAAATGTGTTAAATTGTACTAAAATAGCATTTTATTGGTATTAATGACAGCTTACGAGGTACATTTGCTTCTGCGAGTGATTAAGACTAGATCGATTAAGCTGCTCTCTAGCCTGTCATTTTTCCATTGCCGTAACTTTTTTCTTACTAATTAACTGATTTACCATTTCTCTAACCCCTCAGGGCTATGGAGGCTTCAACGATAACTTCAAGATGGTCCTTGTGGTGCGCAACGACCTCAAAATGGGCAAAGGGAAGATTGCCGCCCAGTGTGGCCATGGAGCGGTAGGTGCTTACCAGCGAGCTGTGGTCAGGACGCCAAAATTGTTGAGAGCGTGGGAGAATTGTGGTTGCGCCAAAATCGCTGTACGCGTAGAGAGCGAGGCGGAGCTAATGGCTATCAAGAAGGCCGCAGAGCGCCAGCAGCTGAACACCTGCCTCATCCGCGACGCCGGTCGCACCCAGATCGAGGCGAACTCCAAGACAGTGCTGGCCGTGGGTCCAGCGGCTGCCGCAGACATTGACCGTGTCACCGGTCACCTGAAGCTGCTGTAAGATCCGCATTACGGGAACTCTCACAGGCCATAAGGCATCACTAATTCACTGGAGTGCAACCCGACAATTCTCAAAGCAATAGGACGCGTGGGTGGAGCGGTGGAGGAGTCTAGAGATGGCGTCATGCCACCGGGAAGAGCGACGACTGTGACATGCAAGTTAAGCTAAGATTTACGTTATCACGTTCACTGTGAGCCGAGCTATTAAATATTAAACGATTACCAGTCCATTGTGGAACTGCAAAGCTCCTAAACGAAGATTTTCTGTTTTTCTTTAAATACACAATACCTAGCTTATGCGCTTGGAATTTGAATTATTACGATCCCAAGAACAGATTAATACTCTTTGTGGAAGTTATGATTGTTTTTAATATACTTCCAAATCAAGCTTATAATAAAAATGGTAAAAGCTCAAGCGGTACAAAAAGGTAGTATTTTCACAGAGTTGTTCTCTCGGAAGAGGAAATGTGAATTTTGTTTGTGTTTCTTACAACTAACAATCCATACTTAATCACTAAAAAGTCCAGGCATAATCATTGTCTCCCTGCGGTGTCTGCTGGTGCTGCATTTGCTCTGGTTGCAGCGGGGGCATGGCCTGCTGCTGCATGCCTTGGTGCTGCAACTGCTCCATTCCCTGCTGGAAGTCCAGTTGCGGTGCCTGCTGGTAGTCAAGATTCGTGGGCTCGTTTGACGAATCCACGAGGTAGATTTGCGACTGCGATTGCTGCCCCAATTGCTGGTGGTGCTGCATGGCGTATTCTCCATCGTCGAAGACCTCCTTTTTGATGCGCACCCGAGAACCATCGTCTTCCTCATCACTCTCCGAAATGTCCAGATCATCATCGATGCCCATTCCATTGTTCAAAGTATTAGAAGGCATTTCCGACGGCATTTGCATAGCCATGGAATCATCCTCTTGAGGCGGTAGGCTCATACCCAAGGCTGAAGCGGCAGCGGCACTTGTGCTGGCCTCGGGAGGATTGTATGGCCCATTGTCATCTTGAACATGGGATAGGAAATTGGTAAAGGCACCCTGCAAGGCACTGGGCTCGCCAAGATTCTGCCGCGGCTTGTGCATGGCCAGAAAGTCGGAGGGATCGTAGTTGGGGTCCACATCCATGGACTCATCTGAAAAATTTTGAAAACATCGATTATTGTTAACGTATAATGAAGATCGAATCATTTATAGGACTTTCGGGGTAGGGACATGGACATCGAGGGCACAACACAAACACTTAGTAGGAATAATAGAGACCTTGCTGCTGTTGAGCATAGTAGCCCACGCCACTCAACTGCACCATTGCTTCGGCCACCTGCTGGCTGTCATCCTCACCGATCGGCTCCTCTGCTCAGGCGATTTGGGTAAAATCAGAAACAGAAATAAAATCCAAACAAGGTCAGCGATTGAAAGTGGTTTTTAAGATTAGTTTTAAGCTTCTAAATAGGGACCAAGAACCGTAATAAATATGATTTTAACATCAATTATATTAGGTAAATTATAGACAGTCTTCCAAGGATTTCATTTTTAAATCAATGAGTTACTTATCTTCTAATAACTTTATAAACGATCGGACAAATATGATCTTAGCAATCCAATCATTGTATTTCGGATTTAAGTATACAGTATTATATTTAAATAAATAAGATTCTCTTCCGTTTTGTACATTTTACAAGAAATTTTGTGACTAAACGACGGTTCCTGTCATAGGAAGATCCGAATTAAGTACCCACCTGCCATCTGCTGGGCATCGATATCGATTTCCGTTTTGATGTTCTTGGGATCGAACATACCATCACTGCTTTCGGCGGGAGCATGAATACGTTCGCCCTGATCCAAAATGCTGGCCGCATTGTTCTCGTCTTCGGATACCTCCTGGAAGTCCTCCTCCTCATCATCGTCTTCGTCATCTGTCGAACATTGCAGGTCTAATGGAAAACAAGATAACTTTTAAAATGATTCAAAAATAGGTGGGCGATTTGTGCATTACCAAGAACTGAAACAAAATGTAAGTTATTTATAAAATTTAAAAAAAAGTTCGAAGTTAAATCTAAAGTCATGCAAAAATTAGGCACACAAGATTATCGTAAAAGTTAGTAAGTCCAAACATAAAATGAGGTGCATGTGAAAAAGCTGTGAGCGTATAAAAGAATTTTGGGTTTCATGTATGAATATTACAAAATTGATGCAAGTGAGTATTTGTGTGGTGGCCCTCTGGCTTAGTTGCGATTAGTCGGCGATTAGAGGCTTACCTTCATCCAGGAAGTAAGCTTGCGTCTGACTCATGTTTGAGGCAAGGCTGTCCTTCCTCGGACGGCCCCGACCACGCTTAACCGGATTCTGGGATTTGACTAGAAAAGGTAAAAGTTTTTGCAGTTCGTACATGGCAACAGTAGCAGGATTTTCAATCGTTTTTATGTGTTCGGGTGTAGGGCTATAGGCATATAGGCTATACCTAAATCAGATCCCGTTGGTGTACGCATTATCGGCCAGAAAGAAACTTTAAATTCATTTTATGGCCTGATTTTTGGGTTTTCTCTTTACAATAATCAATATTCATTTTAAACCTTCAATTAAGTTTTTCAAAAGATACAAATATTTACTATTTTAATTACTTAATTAGTTGTCAAAACTTATTATTATGCAACATGGCTCAATTCCCAAAAATTTATATTCGATTTGGGTTGGGTATACTATTAGATATATACTGAGACATGCACAGCGATGATATCCATTTCCTTAATATCTACGTGAATAGCTATGCAAAGATTTGGAGATTATCTAAACATTATCCATTCATACGTTTAATTATACTACTTTTAAGACGGAATAATAGTCTGGGATTAGTATAAGCAGAGGGATCCGTCCGGATCCATGTCAACCGTAACCAAAGGGTTTGCCATATGCAAATTTTGTATAGTTCACTTATAGTTTACTAATTTCAAAATGTAGGAGGAAGCGTGATAAATACCAATAGTACTTAAGAATTCCAGGAGAAAGATTAAATGTAGTAATGTATGTGAATGCGATTGTAGAGATAGTGCCACAGATCATTAACCGATCAGGCAAAGTAAGTATGAAGAAAGAGACCCTATACCACTTACCCTCCTCGACGGGATCGCGCTGCTTGCGTGGTCTTCCCCTTCCACGCTTCACTTCACTAGGTCCTGGAGGCAGAGGCTTGCGCAACGGAGTGGTATGAGAACCACTCATCTCAGCTCCCATGCTGCGATGAATGGAGTTAGCTGATGGTCCTGCGTGACCCTCCACATCAATATAGTCGTCGCCCGGAGAGCTAGCTCGACTGCCGCGATCAAAGTTGTAGTCATCATTGCCCCAGGCTTCGTCCAGCTCAGGTGCATTCTCTCTAGCACGCTCTTGTGTCTTTGCTATGTTATTCTCTAACTGGGAGCAGTGGTCTGCGAACTAGTTAAGAGCATAAATAGGATGAACTTATGTAGTTTGATTATTAATATATATAAAGCAACGTACCCCTTCCAACTGGGTTTGTGCGTATTCCAGTATTTTCTTGGCGAACTTGGTGTAGCGCGTATCGCTGCCATTATACTGCTCACAGTTTGTGGCAATCAACTCGATGTCACTTAAGAACTCTGCGCGACTGTGGTACCGATGACCTGGGTTAAAAGTACGATTAATAATTAATACTCTAACTATTCTTTAATTATAATAATTTAACAGGTTTTCAGGAACATGTGTAAGCCAATAACGGATAACCATAAGAACTTACCTTCAATTTTCTTGTTAATTGTTTCCAGGTCCATGGGTCTCTTGATGACTATGTAGTAGTCTTTGACTTGTTTTTTGTTGACCGGCTTGAGGAAAGGCCAGCTCTCGGTTAGTTGTTTGATCTGCGTAAGCAGCTTATCAAAGATGAAGGAAAGGGCCACCTGGTCGTCGTCGTCTAACAGCGGGTTAATGGCCTTTTCGAGACGCATCAGCTTATCTTCACGCTCAGCGAGCAATTCAAAGCAGCTGGAGAACATGCGCTGGGCGGCCACAGTATAGGCACTTTGTGGCCCATTGTATATGAGCGAATTGTCTACGATCTGCTTGAGATCCTCTAGAAACATCTCTCGACTCGTGTACCGCCTCTGGCGAATATACTCCCTCATTGTTTGAAGGTCCATAGGCTTGGTCACCACGCGGTAGTAGTCTGGCACCTTTTTCGCATTCACCGGGAAGAGGAATGGTGATACATCGGGCATGGTACGCAGCTCGTTGTGGATGATTTCCAGTATGGAGGATAGAACGACCACAGGATCGGTACGTCTTCGATTGGCCGTTTTGTTGTGACGCTGAAGGTAGTCGCAATGGGGATCACCACCTACTCTGCGCTTCTTCTTGCCCATTCCATCTCGGGGAACCTTTAAGGTGAGACCCGAGCTAGAGCCACTGCGTCGCTTGCCGTCATCAACACCATGCCGCTTGAGCACCTTGCTGCTAAGGGTCACCTTGGTGCCATCGACATTCACAAGATCGTCGTCATCCATGTTCATCTCTTTTTCACTCTGCTCGTCCATATCATCGGCCAGAGAGGGATTCGACTGGGACAGACTGCTCTGCATACCTGTGTACAGGGGACATGCCTTGTTTGTTCTCATGTGACCCACTTGACCACAAGCGCCGCACTTCAGCTTCAGATCTGGCTTCAACTTAAACTTCTTGCGCGAGGGACTGACTTCCTTGTAGCCACTATCCCGCTCCTTGTGCGAGTGTCCTCCCGAGCTCTTGGGATCGCCCAAGGATGTGGGCATTCCACCTGGCTGTAGCTTCTGGTTCTGGGCTAACTGCGCCAGGCGTTCGCGCTCCTGGTTGCGTTTGATTCGACGCAACTGCTCCTGGATGCGTCTCTTCTCCCGTTTCATCTCCTCTTTCTGTTGTTCGTCTAGCGTGGCGAACTGCTTGATAAATTGCTCATCCTTAGTGGTGCGGATCTTGATATAGGCATCAATTACAGGCTGCCGCCGCACAGTTTCCACGCGGGTATATTCCTTTCCATCGTTTCCTCTGAAAGTGCGCGTAATGCGAAGAATTCTGCCCTGATTGCTAGTCGCGAGCATCTGCTGACCGGCCTCCTCCTTGCCTTTGGCTCCTTTAGCGCCTCCACTGCCACTTGGACCCCCGTGTTCTTCATCCAGCTGACGGAGCAATTCCTGGCGTTCCAGTTCTTCACGTTCCCTAGATAGCTGTGTCGAAGTCTTTTTATTTGACAGCATGTTCTCCAGATTTTTGCCAAGTTCTTCGAGGTCAGATTCCTCGGAGGCTGAGGACTCGGCCTCGTCGGTGGAAAGCACCTCTGAACTAGCGAGTACTCGGTTTTGCAAGTCGAAAATGCGTTGGCACTCTTCCTTGTAACGCTCCTGATGCTCAGCAATGGAAAACCTGTTACCACGAGAGAACTTATCCATTCCCTCTTCGCCGGCCTTCGCTTTCTCTGTGGACAAGGTGCGCACTACGTCAATAACTTCCCAGCGAGATAGCTTTTTAATTTCCTCCTCGGGAACCTTAAATTGACGCAGGAGCTCCTTTGCTCGCTGAAGCGGCAACCGACGCAGATCTGCATCCGTTCCGGTGACCGACCGTTTTGGCTGTGACTCTTGCTCCTCCTTGGTTTGCTGTGAACCAAATTAGAAAAAAGGATTTTATAAAATGTTATTTCATGTTACGATTATATATTGATGTTACCGTAGGCTTGTTTGGCACTCGAACGTAGGAGAATCCCTCACCACATCCCGTTGGATCAGCGGGACCACTCAGCTGGAGCAAGCACTTTCCTCTCATGGCTTGGATATATGCGCGAGTTGTGTTCCATGGGGCCACCTTAACTTCGTCGTCAAGTTTTAGTTGCGCCTCCTCGTCATCATCTTCTTGAGGGGCGAACAAGAACTTTTCTCCATAGCCTGCGTCCTAAAAATAGGCAAAACCCGTTTTTAAGTTAAGCTTAGTAAATCAACAGGATTGTTTCGACTGCCATGCAGGCAGGACCGAGATTAATTTAAATAGTACCAACCTTTAAGCGTTGTTCCGCCGCTATCATGCTGAAGTAGGCGCAGCACTGCTCTGGTGAAACCATGGCTCTGATTTCCTCCTCCGATGGCAAGCGAAACTCTGGCTTGATAACCCACCAATTGGAGTCCATTCCCGTGCGCTTAAAGTCGGCGCACTGCTTCAATCGCTTACGAATGCTGCTCTCCGAATGTGCGGGAAAAGCCTGTTTTATGTCATCCATTCGTATGCGACGCGGATTGTCACGACTCTTCCAGAACAAGCGGTATATAAAGACCTGAAGAAAGTCTCGAGTGAAGTTATTTGCCCGCTTGGAGTTCGGACCCGGAACCTCGTAGAGTGGACACTCCTGGCCCACCGTAAAGATCGAGTTCACGGATCGGATCCAGTAGCTGTTGCGTGTGCGAATCACAAGAAAATCGTTATGGGCCATCTTGTGGGGATAAATAGGCGCCCGGTACATATTGTTCTCAATCGCTTGGATGCACTGGCCTGGATGCAAGATGCCCAGGAAGGGGCTGGTATGCGCAAAGGCTACTTCTCCATAGACATAATCTTGTGGTCCGCTGTCCTTCTCCGCCTTGCGTTTATAGTAGTTCTTAATCTTAGAACACATGCCTACTTGGTTCATCAGCGGCGGGTGCTCCTCGCAGAATTCAGCCAGCACGATGTCACCGTCTCTGCCGCTCAGATCCTCCGGGTTTCGCATGAAGAACACGTCTCCACCACCGGAAGCAATACGCTCTACCTCGCGCTGCTTTGCCTTTTTCGCAATGGTCTTAAGCAGGGGGAAAACGGGATGGGGTGTTACCTGAGCCATTGGGCCGTGCGAGTACTTCTTTAGGGGCGGACGATGGAATGAACGAAGCTTCGTTGGTCCCATGTGTGTTGGCACGAACGGAGCACGAAGTTCTACCACCGGAGTCGAGTGTTGGATAAGATTTCCGCCACCCACCTTTAGACGCAACGTCGGTTCTGTCTTGGGTGTGTAGTACCTTAAAGGGGTTCAAGAATTACGTTGTGCTTCCTTAGGTTATATATAGTAAACTTACGTATCGTTAGATATGTTGAAGGGATCACGGTCAGGACTTTTGGGTGGGGGCGGAGGTGTGTCTTCCGGCCAACACGTTAATTACGCCTGCCTTGCCAAGTAGGATTTTAGACTTCTTCACATGAGGATGGGGTATTTTGATCTTGGGCGGGGGACCCGTACTCTTGTTAATTTTAGATGGATCGATGTCATCGGGTATGCCTAGGATTATGTTCTCGTCGTTGGGGTCCAGTGTGAGCACCTTCGGTTTGGGTACCTTGCTCATTTGCTGTGCATCCCATATGACTTCATCCTCCCACTTGTGGTATATGAGCTCCTCATTCTCCACAGGGAAAAGACTGTACCAGGTGTCATCGGGTGCCTCCACTGGCTTCGCTTGGGCACTATAATTAGAATAACTTTTAGACTGAAATAATGGTAAATGGCTAAGAAAATAAATTACTTTTGCTGGGCTTTCTTGCTAGATGCTGCCGAGCCCTTGTTGGAACTACCAGACGGGTTTCCGACCGGCAGGGAAGTTTTTCCCGGCTGGCTGAAGGCGCCAGCAGTTCTTGATCCACTAGAAGGCAACCATCCAGCTGCATTTGTCTTGGAGTTAAGTTTTTGCAGCACCTTGGCTTTGATGTCGTTGCCATCCCAGACCACGTCGTCCTCCCAGTGCAGTTGTGAGACCATCAAAAAGGCATCGTCGGCTATACTTGGCTCCTCGGCTTCTCCATCTGGACTGTTTGCATGGTGCTCTTCCTTGACCTGCGGTTGAGACGACGAGGTGGCCGTCTTTGTCTTAAAACCATAGTTGAATCCCTCCCCGGAGTCGGGAACTTCCAACATATCGTACCAAATCTGTGCCGGCCCGTAACGCCAGTCGGCCACCTTGGGCTTCTGGTCGCTGTTCTCTCCATTGTCCGGACCTTCCTGACGCACGTCTTCGCTATTAAAGTCGCCCAGCAGTTTGTCCTCATCGTCGGACATGCACTCCGCCGGCGTTGGCTCCGGACCAAAGTGCAGACTAAAGCCGCGCTTTCGCGGCTCCTCAGTGTCGCTTGTGGAATCTGAGCTACCTGCGTTGGTCGGCTTTAAGGCAGGAGTTAAAATAACCGTTAATTATCTTCATCAAATCTTCCTTTAACTAAAATTCCTACCTTCTGATCTCTGGACTGGTTGCGTTTTCGGCGACGATTGCGAACATGCCGCCAGATCTGGGGCAAACTTGTTGGTTTACCTGGGCCAAAGAGTCGCGAAAAGCGTAGCACCTTTTGTGGGCGAAAATCGGGAAAGAGCTCGCGCACATCCACATTCTGGTACTTGGAAGGCAGTATGTCTGCCAGTGGCGTGTCCAGCTTACGATCTGCATCTAAAAGGCATGAAGAACATAAAGTATTGTTCTTAGCTGTATTGCGGTATATGCTTACCCTTGGGATCGTTTGCTTTGGAATCACTAGCACTTGGACTGGTGGCATCATTTGGTTTGGTCGGCTCATCAGTGCCGCTGCCCGAGCCCGATCGCATCGGAGCACTTGGTGGAGGCATAAGTTCTTTGTCGTCCTTGGCTAATAACAGAGATAATTATTTATTAAGAGCCACTTAATCGTTTGACAGAACATTCATAAATCATTTTTACTATGATAGAATCCGTTCACTTACTCAACTTGGCCTCCACCTTAGAGGCGGGAATGGCATCCTCCAAGTCGTCGTAAGGCGCCGGTTCTTCCGGCGGCGTCCGTGGGCAATCTTCGGATAGTTCAGTGATATCTGAGTAATCTATGGCATCGTCCTGAGCCCTTACGGCACCATCCTCCTTTTCATCACTTTTTACGCCTGCCTTAAGGGCATCGAAGGCGCTCAATCCTCCGCCTGCATTGTCCTCAGTCTTTTCATCCTCGTCTTCCGACAACGGTTCGGCCTCCTTGCGGTCAATTACCTCGAGCAGCATAGAATCCAAACCCAATCTGAAATAACGGGGATTTTGATTGTTCCGTGTATATTGAAGTTTGTGATGAAAAAGGTTTAAGTATCGCTTTATAATCAAATGTAGCTGACTATATCGAAGAAAAGTAATGATTCTGGCCGGACATATTCAATATTTTATATATATTTACACTATATTTCTTATAAAACAAATTGACGAACACGAAAGGTAATCGTACGAAAGAACAAGAGGTTTTAGGCACATCATTCGTATGTATCATTGCTGCGTATGCATCTTGAGACTTCCAAATTCTTCCACACATAGGCAAGAAAAAAGAGACCCCACTCATTGGTTACTCCTGAGCAAGATACTAATAAGGTTTTTATGGCGGCAGACAGCTATTTATACCTCGATGTTTTCTGTCACTACATGTTAATCTCCGGATAACTATACTCACTTGGACAGCGATCCAATGTTTTCCCGGAGCTCCGCATCGAATGCGCCTCCGCGTCCCTCGCCATCATCGTCGGCCAGTAGTCTGCCCTCGGAATCGATGTTCCCAAAAAGTATCCCGGTCAAGTCCAGGCCATTGCCGATCGATCCCTCGTCATCACTGTTGTCCGATTCCATCTCCATTTCCATCGGATTACAATGTTAATCTTAAAATCTTAATTTGTTTTTGCCGACTAAATTTTTCCAACGAAAACAAAGTTAAGTGTGACCGTTGTTGAACATCTGAAAGATATCACAGTGTAAATGCAACGCATTTTATGAAATATAAAGGTTGTGAACATGGATAAGTCACTTTGCTGCAGTACTCTTCACTATGTCGTGAACTATAACTATATCGTTACCACTACCGACACAGCGGCAAACAATTCATCAACAAATCTAAATTGGCATTAAAATATCATAGTTGACCATAGTTTCAACAAAAAAAAAATCATTTGAAGAACATAATCATTAAGCTGAGATTATTCCCAGCTCTTTTAACATATAGAATGACTAATGAACTTAAGAAATGAGGAATTTCGAATTTTCGAATTCAGTTAGTTACATTTTAAAATAGGAAGTCTTGTTCCGCAGTGTTTCCACCTTCAACCGCGTTTGGCTTAATTTATAAAATTTAAACCTTGCTTCCACAGAACTCCCATAAAATACCAATTGGAGCTGGAGCACCTCATGGTAGCGTGCATGGACCAACACTGTATATAGTTTACACAACAGACCTTACGACAACCAGTCTTACAAAAACCTCAATATTTTCTGATGATACTGCCATTCTAAGTCGAGCTAAGTGCCCCATAAGAGCAACCCAACAGTGAAGTAACACATCATGGACTCCACCTGGATAGACGGTTTACTTAACATTTGTGAACATTTTAAGTGTTTATTTCATTGTAATGAAGTTCTAACGTAAATAATAATCTTCTTAAATAATAATCTTCTTGTTTTGGTTTGCAGATGTGCACTGAGAGAAAGAATAACACTTTTTTTTGATAATTCATCACTCATTTTAACACACTCGCGCCGATGGCCCACTGCGAAATAAGCTCGAAAAGATGTTATAAAGAAGGAAAAGCCCCGCGATACGATTTTCTGGAAATAATCACCGAAATGGGGGACCCGGGCTAATCAGGACCTTATTACTATTACTTGGGTCTTTATAAATAAATAAATAGGTTTGGGTTAAGTCGGCGGTTTTAGCAATCAGCTCCTTGATAGCGTCAATCACAACACGAGCAATACATCGAAAACTATAAAGGTGGTGCTCGCAGATTGGGGCCTTACATATAAAGTGGTTTATGTACTAACTGACTAACTGTACTGAAACCTGCTATTTGTAAAATTTAAAGCGGCGCAGAAAAATGATATTTGCGTCAAGGAAATTTGAACTTGGTGGAAGAATGCAAATGAAATGATCATAAAAGTATTCGCATAACGTCGTTGTTTTCAACAGCAGATATCTATACCTTAAAAGATATTGCTCCTACAAGAACAAGTACAAGATTCAGATTTTAATATGGCCACGTTTATAGATCCCCGTATTAAAAGACATGGTTTTCTTATTCCATCAAAAACGGAAGAAGTGACATCAGCCGAGAAGACCAACATGATTTTAATTTTTACAAGAAAAAACACAAAGGTGCTCTTTCCTGGGCGGAAACATTTTTTTCAGATTTAATGAATCATTATATTATCTAAGATGACTACAGATGGCAATGCATTTTGAAACATTACCAAGAATTTACTTTTGCATTTAGAATCTTCATGTGAATCTGTAAAACTTTTTAGCAAAGCCGGACCATTAATAAGTGATCGTCAGACGCGAATTTCATCAACTATTGTCGATCGACATAAATGTCCGGAAACGGATGTCACCAGTTCTATTATAATTCATAGATTTGGTAGTGCAACTAAGACAAGCATAAAGTTAAAAGGAAAAGAAACGCGGAGCTGCACTGGCGGCAAGAAAGTTAATTATTTCTTCAAAACTTATTCTGCCTTAACAGAGGCTGTTATTTAATTTTTAGATTAGTGTTTAAATACCATGAAAGTCTTTTCTTTTAAATGTCATATTTTTATCGGCTAAATGTAAGTTTATTCTAAAACAGTTTTAACTGAAATAGTCATAACTTTTGTACTTTAAGTTTTCATCAGTCTCGGTAATATCTTTATAGAACATTAGCGCGCCCGCCTCGCTTATCTCCGATTCTCAAGCTTGACATAGTCTTCTAAGGCTTATGTACCATGCGCGGGCAAAATAAAATAAAAAAAAATAATTTTTGATAAGGTTTCTATTCACCATATATTGAAGTGCTTTGGGTTATAAAACGTTTCTTGTTTTTTCATCAGGTGCGTAAACGAAAAACTCACAATATTTTCCGACCCGCGAGCAGGCCACATAGAGCTGCCCATGTGAGAAGCCTGGATTCTCCAAAATTAGTCCATACACTTCCAATGAATGTCCTTGTGCTTTGTTGGTAGTAATTGCGAAGGCAAGCGCACCGGGAACTGAAAATCTTTGAATTCGAATGGCATAACCGTCGGAATCATGGGGATACGTGGCAACAGTACGTCTTCACCTTTGAATTCTCCAGCTAAAAAATGTTTGGAATCATGTGTTACGCCTGAAAGCAACGATGATATTGGTTCAGGAGGTGAATGTATTCTGGCAGTTTGACCACTGGCGCATCACATCCCTGGCGTTTCGTTTTCCAATGCCGACAACTATACCAAGATGTAGTCAATGTTACTGTCATATTGGAATGCAGCAAGATTTAAATCAAGACGTAGTGTTCGCCTTGATGGAACCACTCTTGCTCGAACATTTAGTTGGCGACATTCCCGTTGTTCATGTGTCGAAGACGAAAGGGCCTTAGCATGGCGTACCCCGCAACTTTCTAACCTTACTTGAAAAATAAAAAATTTTTTAAATGTTTTATAATGCAACGTACACGTTTTATAAAGAGAAGTACTTAAAATATTCAATTAAATCGTTTTTTATTTTTTATCGCACAATAAAAAAACAAAAAAAAAAAAATTTAGGAAAAACTCTGTTATACTAATTTAAATTGCATAAAATAAGAAACTATTTTGAAAAATACAAAATTTAATTTTGTATTACAATGTACTCCTTTTTATAAGACTTCCCCATACTTGAAATTTTGTTCATCACACTCACAACAATTTTTTTTAAACTTTCATCAAGCCACCTACCTGCTACTCGCAGTGCGATTAATTTATGATCTGTATTCCTGTAAACATCTGCAATAAACGGTAATAAGTTTGCCAGTCTTATTGTACACCCCTTCGGTGTCCACCAGCAGTACGTTCTATATATAGAAAAATTATATAAATTTCACAATTTAAACAAATTCTAACACAAATCACATAAACAAAAACCTTAAAAAAACAAATTTATATGTTTAAAAAAGGGCTCCCAGCTTAATTTTTAGAGAGTTGCCATATACTCCCTCAGCTGTTAGGAGCTAGTGCTGCCAACTATAAATGATCAGAGTTGTCAATATTAATAAATTTTTCAAGTTTCCCTAATTTTGAATATTTAAAAATTTTTCTCGATTATGATTTCTAAACACGCCCGGAGACCCTTAAACACGTACAAAAAATTTAAATGAAAATCGGTTCAGCCGTTTCCGAGTCTATAGCGGACATGCATGGTTAAATTCATTTACATACATACATATGTACATACATACTTTACTTTACTCCCAGACTTTGATAAATTAGTATTGGATGAGGTTTATAGTTGGCATCCCTTACTATAGATTAGCTTAATACTTCTTAAGTTTCATTTATTTGTTTTGAGCCGGATTTTAAATAAACAATTTAAAATAAGAGATACGAAACTTTAAACTTAAAACTACTACAAGCGATGATTATTCCAAATTTTTTAGATGAAATAATATAAAGAGTGATAACATGGTTAAGTCTTAAAGAGTCCGTTTAATTCCAGGCGACATCTTTTCAAGAAGTGGTCCAAAACCCGCTTGGCAATTTTCGCTCCCTTGTTGTGGTTGAGGTGTACCAGGTCCTGAATGGCAACTGTATTCTTTTTAAAGGTTATTTTCCCAATGAATTCTCGGCATCTGAAAAGACGTAAATTTAGTAAAATTCATCTGGTAAATAACTTAACCAAAATATATCAAACCTTGCAGGCATTGAGTATTTCAGTTTACTGCGCAAGACTTCCCTTCCTAAGAAAGGACAAACAACCATCTTCGAAAAATTGAATGCCAAAAAGTACTGAAAAAAGTCTGAAAGCATACGGTGAGTCTGCTCAAGGCCTACATTAACTTCCTTCATCTTATAATGCTTTAATGAACGTTTATTAAATGTTGTTATCCAAGCTAATAAGGAAATGATAATAATTAATGATTTTAAGGATGTATTATAAAGGGTCGATTTTAAAAATGAAAGACATAATATGTACTCACGGCCAACATCGGGTGTCCGACCATATTGAAGTTGGTAGATGGTTGGTAGATATCCACGCACTTGCAGAAAGAATATCACCATTAGGACGACTATGTGGCTACGGAATGCCGAGTTAATATTGTTTTCTTTAGTCCATCCCCGAAGATAGATGGCCATGTAGCGAGCTGACGAAGAAAGTAGCGGTGGTAGTGGTGATCTTACTCAGCTATTGATAGCACTCACCGATGGGTTGCAGTTCAAAGATGTAGGTAACCAGCTTGTTCTGGCCGCAGGTCATGCTGTTAGAGAAGCTAATGTCGCAGTCGATATTAGAGATCTTGTGCCGGACAATAACTATAGGACATCTGCCTCCAACATTTTTGAGATATACCCACGTCGAAGGTTTGCTTTGAATGGCTTTGGTTATAGATTTCCCTTTCTCAATCACATCTTTTGTCGGGTTATCGCTGTAAATACCACTGCTATTGCCTGTGATCAACATTTTTTTAGAACACTTCAGACTGTTTTCCAGGAAAAGAGCTTACCAATATCCACATACAAATCAAGATCTGAGTCTGGACCTGCTAAGCCCACTGTTCTAGAACCAAAATAATGGACATGGATGGACTCGGAAGGAAACTGCAAACGCAGTGTCTCAATTAGGTCAGTTACAATTTTCCGGTAGAGAGGCCCGTTGTTTTTCAGCTTTTCGGAACGGTTAACATCATGTAGAATAGCGTTCCAGAAATTGTTATTTTCTAAGAAATCCCAAAGATAGGCGACTGAAGGATAGCTAATAATGAATTATAATACTTACGGCTATTCATTTTAGATAAGTGATTTTTCCGGTCAGAGACTATTCGATTTCGGGGTATTTTGGATTCAGTTTGTTCAAAATACCCGAATTAGGGATTTGTAAGTGTGACCAGAGTTGCATTAACAAAAAGTTCTGTTAAGACAGCAGGCGAAAGCGTAAGGCATCACAGTGGGCAAGAAAGCTAATTACTTGTTAAAAATTGTTCTCCTGAATGGTGACGAATGATTGTATCATGAAGTTTGAAGAAATTTGAAAAAAATAATACAAAGATCCTTACTTGAATCCACTTGACAAGTTGACTATAATTAGTAAATAAAAATTATTAAATAATCGCTATTTAATGCCAACACTATCCTTAACTGTAGCAGAAACCTTATCGCCAAACCTAATTCTGGAGAGAATCACACGTGTGGGCTGATAAGACTTGCGATTAGACAGAGATTACACAAAGCTGTAAATGAGCTAGAAAATCTCCAGAGTTCAGTATTTTTGTACAAGTGTGACGAGCGGACGGGCTGGGAAATATGTCAGGAGAAACAGTAATTTTAGCGTACTCCGGTGGCCTGGACACTAGCTGCATTCTGAAGTGGTTGTTGGACAAGAAGTATGAGGTCATCTGTGTCCTAGCCGATGTTGGTCAAAAGGAGGATTTTGCCGCCGCTGAGAAGAAGGCCATCAAAATTGGAGCAAAGAAGGTTAGCTAAATAGAAGCATCAACTCTAACCGAAAGGGGATTTCTTAATATTTTTCTTTACCTGTAAATATTTTTAAATATTTTAAATCAAACATTTTTAATTTTGTTAGCAAGTTAATGAGTATCTGATAGTCTAGGCAGTGTTTCTAATAAAGTAGTTCTTCTTTTGGACACCTAGGTAATCGTGGCCGATGTTAAGCAGAGCTTTGTGGAGGACTATATCTGGCCGGCCATACAGATGGGCCTCGTCTACGAGGAGCGCTATCTCCTGGGCACTTCCCTGGCACGACCATGCATCAGTGTTGCCCTAATGAAGGCAGCACGGGAGTGCGGAGCGAAGTACCTTGCGCACGGAGCCACCGGAAAGGGCAACGACCAGGTGCGCTTTGAGTTGTGCGCCTACGCCCTTAAACCGGATCTTAAGGTACGACCAAACATCCCACCGATATCTGGTCGATTGATAAGCCTAGACAGAGTGCACAGTTTATCAGTACCTTGTCGCGCGATAAAGGTGTACGTTGTTAAATTGGCATTATCTTGTAATATTTCTTTTAATCAAATCTTAAAGCAAATTAAAGCTTATAAAAATATTAAAGTAAATTATTTTGTAGATCATTGCTCCCTGGCGGGATGTTGAGTTCTGCCGTCAGTTCCAAGGACGCCAAGATCTGATTGCCTACGCCCAAGAGCATGGAATCGAGGTCAGCGCCAAGCCTGCCACTCCTTGGAGTACCGATGCCAACATCCTTCACATCAGCTACGAGTCCGGAATCCTCGAAGATCCGAACACGGTGGCTCCGGACAGTCTCTATGAGATTACCGTCGATCCCTTGACCAAGGCTCCAAGGAATCCGGCTCGCTTGGTCATCGAGTTCGATCGGGGACTGCCCACCAGTGTAGAGGATTTGGCAAGCAGTCGTGTTTATACACAACCCCTGGAGATGCTGGATTTCCTCAACCAACTGGGCGGATCATACGGGATCGGGCGGATAGACATCGTTGAAAATCGGTATGTAGGTCTAAAGTCGCGCGGGGTTTATGAAACGCCCGGCGGCACTATCCTGTACGCTGCTCACCAGGACCTCGAGGTATTCGCTTTGGACCGCGAAGTACTCCGTACCAAGCAAGTATTGCGGGATCGCATGGCCGACTATGTGTACAATGGCTTCTGGTTCAGTCCGGAGGCGATTTATGCCCGTAAATGCATTGAGTTGGCCGAGCATCGGGTCTCCGGAAAGGTGACAGTGGAGTTGGCACCCGGCTACTGCCGCGCCATTGCTCGGAAGGCGGCTAAGAATGTCGGAGCTCTTTACAATGAACAGCTCGTATCCATGGATGTCCATGGTGGCTATGTGCCGCAGGATGCGGGTGGCTTTATCGCTATCAATGCAGTCCGTATTCGGGAACATGTCCGTGCATTTGGCGCCTACGAAGTGCCAAAGCAGGATAAATGAACCGTAATTGAGTGCTTTGAAAATTGATTTTCCACTCTTTTTTGAAAGTTTATTTTATTTTATGGATTTATTTCTGTGACTTTTGCATAAGGAATATATTGATATAGAAGAAATGCAAAATCCAAAATAAAAAATACTAAAGAAAAGTTATAAATAAACCAAAAATTTATTATAAAAATTCGTTTAAAACCTGGATTACGGAAATCTTTGTTTTACACTGAATGACATAATATCCAGATGGAGGCTCTAGAGCGCATTTAGTAAAATGGTGAATACATTTGGATACGAAGACTTCAAACTGAACGGGACTAGCTTGACTGCCAATTATTTGACACAACAAATAGGATAGACAGCAATATGATATATCGATATGAAATGATATTCGGATGACCGGGACAATCACTGAAAAAAATGTAATTAATGAAAAATTTGCAGAGGGCTTGGAAGAACTTTACTTTCTCTTTTTATGCTTCTGCTTGCCCTTCTTGTTCTTGTTTGCCCTAGGTGGCACATTGTCCGTGTACAATCCAAGGATATTTCCCGGGGGAGTATATCTGACCACGAAGACACCTTCATATTCACTGAAATGAATACAATTACAACAAGAGGAAACGCTATAGTCGAGGGCCGCGACTATAAAAAACCCGTTACTGTTTTACACAATTTTAAAATATTCATTTTGCTAGTTAAAATTCCCCAAGCGCCACCTATTGTATGAGAAAGAATGTCGATTAACTAATAGTGACGTCGCTGCCCATGTGAGGCTTTATAACCTAAATTTCTTTATAAATAGCGAAATATTGTTCCGATTTAAAAAATCTTTGGCAAATCGATAGATATTAACAGAAATAAATTTTACAAGGTCAATAATATTTTAGACGCCATCTCTTAAATACGTATTTTTAAGCTTTGTGGCTTCTATAGTTTCTGAGATATTTGCATTTTTGGTTTTCCGGGTTTTGTGGGCGTTAGGTTAGGGCGTGGCTAGATGGGAAAAAATTAATTTGTATTTGGAGCATCATAAAAACCTACATGCTTAATCCGAACTTTCTGTCATTTATATTTACCGAGATATCAGCTTTTCTAGAAAATGCGAAAACCGTCACCTGGTGGCGCCATCTGTACGTCATGCCATACATGACATGATTCGGGCTTTGTACCTAAGAGCGTCATAAGCCACACCCAAATCTGAATGCTTAGTTCTAGCTATATAGATTTTATTAATTCCGAGATCTATGTCTGCATAGACGGACCGACATACGGACGGACAAGTCTATATCGACTGTGCTAGTTATCCTGATCAATAATTTATAAATATTAAAATCGGAAGGACGCGTTTCGGATATTCTACTACGTTATAGTGTACTCTACGAGTATCAATCATAAAATTGTTATTTGAAGTCAAATACTTTCACATCACTTTATATTGGCGTCGCCATATCCCATATTGCGTGAGGACCTCCAAATCATGGCAGTAAATTCTTTAGCTTTTGGGTCTGTAAAGTCTAATTTGCTGCCATGATACCACTTATGCACGCACCTGGATAGAGCGCCCCTTTTGATTGGATAACGGCAGATGTTTTCAGTGTATTCCTTGTTGGTGGGATCCGAATATGTTAGGTTAGCATCCTTGGCGAGTTTCTGCGTGGCAAAGGCTCAAAGAGAAGCTAAGGGTTAAGAGAAATGACCTCATCATACCCAGGCGTACGTCTGGCATCCTTGGCTGAGATCAAGATCCAAGCTCAACTCTGGACATCCATGGCGACGTCTCCTCTCGTTTGTTTCCCTCAGAACAATCTGGGCATTGTCCATGTTAATGGCACAAATCCTGATGACCTGAAAGGAGTGATTTCGCTGATTAACTGGCTTAATTACTTAAGCTTTGCTGAGGACCTCGCATGCCGCAAAAACCACAATTATGGCAATTTTTAGAAAATGCATGCTGAGTTCTGATTCTCGCTATCCTCTATCTAATAAGATCTAGAAACTTAACATTTTTATGAAATTCTAAAAGGGGGTTAGATTAAATTTGAAAAATGTTAAAAAGGAAAACAGTTTTCTACAAAAGGTTACTTCAAAGTCATAGGACTCTAGGGATAAAATAATTAGTTTAAACATATTTTTTTTTTTCAAAATGCTCCTTCCAAGTAATGTAAAATTGAATGGGATTGAAGTGCAGTGCTGGTGAATCCTTTGTTTCGCCCACATGCACTTCCGAATGTCGGCTAGATGTGTAATTTCCATTGCAATCAATTCGAGTGTTTGTTTAATAAATTTGCCGGGCAAGTGCGTCGGCAGGGACACTTGTAAGGCCAGTCGAATACACAATTAATGAAATACTAGCTGGCATATAAATAAATATTCATATATCATTCCCAATATTTGGCAGAGCTGAGACAAAAGCAAACAGAAGAGCCAACACAACTGCTCCATGTTGGATTTCCCAATTGCATTAATCTTATTTCCGGAGTGACTCAAGTCCGGCGAAAGATGAGCAAAACAAAAGATGCTTCTTGTGTATACACATTCGCACATAAATGCAAAAACTAATATTATTACAATAAATAAATAGAAACCCTCGGCAAGTCCGACAGCAGCAGGAACATCGGCTGAGATTGTATTTCATTCCTGTTGGATATTTATACGTCCGTCTGCATCTGTGCCATCGTGTGTAGGCAAACATTGTCTATCCATCGGCATGAATTGATGATGGAGGCGAGTGTCGAATGCCATTGAAGACATTTCCAGGTTCTGAGAATCGAGACAGAGGAAAGAAACCTGAGTGGGGAAATCTTTCCACTAAACTAGGAGCTCCCGAAGGACATCTTCTGGTGTCATTATTTGCTTTGCTTTTAATAAGTTAACTTGACTAAGGGCAATGGAACTTTGGCAGCTTTGATTGAAGTCATTACCTTGCAAATCTACGGTTATACTTATTAACAATATTCGTAAAATAATGACTACGAAAGATATTTATTTAACTAGTACAAGCTAACGATAGATTTGCTATGTTATAAGCTTAATTCTGGCTTCTGAAACTATAGGACCTTGGGTTATTAAGAACTTGGCTGTTTGTAATCTTGATATAAAATATGTACTTTTTAGCGTCTTAAATGCTTACTTTATATCAGATGAAGAATATTACCCATTACCGTTTAAATAAAACCATTTTCCATTGAAAAACATATTTTGAATGTCGAATAACTGTTGGACAGATGGTATACAGATTTTCTTCTGTGTAGAAAACCTACTGCGGTTTGCTTTTGATAATCAATGCGGAACTCCTGCCCGAAAATGCCTTTGCCTAATGGTCAAGCGTATAGCTGGCAAAGGCACAAAGGAGGGCCTCGAAACCGCGGCAGTGGACGAACTGGACCGAACTCTACTCTGGCCTGGTTTGCTCATCCCGTCCATCCCATCCCATCCATTGGTGCATCCCAGGAATCTATCCATCCATCAGTGGCAGGGACAATGTTGTTTTTGTTGGTTGGGTCGGTTGCTAGTGGCATACGATCAGAATCAGACAGCGTTGACGTTTCAACTTTGTGCTAAACTACGCGAATTGCAAAAAGGGCTTTGGCCCAAATATGGGCGAATGCAAGCCCCCTCCATAAATGCTGAAAAAGTTAAGCTCTCGGTTTTTGCGGGATTATTTGCGAGCGTTCAAAGGATGTCGTTAGTCCTTTGCGATTCGCAGGCGCAACTTTTGCGAAGCTCCCCGCCGCACTTTCTCTCTCTCTTTCTGGTTTTTGTGGCCTCTGTGTGTGTGTCGCATTTTTTGCTGTTCTGTTTATTGAAGTTGATAAATTGAATCAAAGGTTAACTTGGCGAAAAGTGTGAAGTATGATTAGCATGAAAGTGGGAAAAGCGGCTTAAAGCGCGCATTTAAATGGCTGCTAATTCGCCAGACTTACCATCCCTATGATATCCTAGCTGGGCCAAATTGATTTAGTCAAACAGTAAACAAAACTCGAAAGAGCGGCACCAAATTCCCCAGATACAAGCGACGGATGGTAAAATAGAAGTCCTTGTAATGGCAAAGAAAAACACAAAACGCACTCCGCCTCCCTCTCGTTCTCTTTGGACCTGTCTGAAAGCTGTCGGAGCTGGCAACAACAACCAGAAATTTATGGCCAACTGGAACTGGAATCAGGAGCTGGGTGCAAGGAGTCAGGACCTGGGAGCTAGGATCCTGGCACGCCCAATACACTTCAGCAAACATAAATTTATTTATGAGCATGTGTCCGCTGCCCCTCCCCCCAACCACCCTCATTTTAAGCACACTCACTGAAGGAGGAGGAGAGTCCTTCCGCCAAAGCTCACAAATTGTTTGAGGGTGAATTTTAATTATTCCTCATCTTTTTGATAGCAACGCATGCAGCTCCTTTCTCTTCCATCAAATCCACCCATGACTTGTGCTGCCACAGAGAACAGAAATGTCCTGACGTAGGTCAGGAAGGGTACCAGCAACTTGTCTATAATTTCTGTATCACAGAAAACTATCAGCTTGTCTGATATACGAATGTAAAATTAAGGATGACGAAAGAACGTAGACATAAAATATGAATAGAAAAATATTGCTGTATATTGATATTATGTTTTAAAGTGTGTACTTTATAATATTGGAAACTTCTTTTTCAACATTAAACACCAGAAAGTCTGAAAGAAATATTATTTTTCGGGTTATTTAAAAACTTAGATTTGTCGGTTAATGTAAGGAACTTTACTTTTCGGGAACTCCAATAACTATAAGAAATAAAAACAAAAAACTACAAAATGATTTGATTTTAAAAGTTATTTTTTTTTAAATAGCCAGGTAAAATTATATTGCTTGCACTTTCATCAGTTACTTTCCTTATTTCTGTGGAAAATCAAGAACAGTTTTCGAGTGCATAATTTGTGTACATACTTTTATTCAAAACATAACAAATGTGATTAATTAAAAGTAAAAATAAATATACGTTTAGCATTAGATGCAAATTAAGATAAACTCTTTATTTTAAGGCCTTTCTATAGTCAGGCAAAATGATTTCAAATGATTTTTCTATTATTTTATAAAATTGTCTGTAATTTCGCCGATGATATAATTTAATAAAATAGTATATAATATTATTAAATAAAGAAATCACCTGCCTTCTAATACTCTTGAACACTTTTAATCTAACAAATTATTTTGCAGATATGTAGATTAGATTCCTTGGCAAGGATTCCTTCTTCTCTTTCTTATGGTATTCAAGAATTCGACTCGATGTCCTCTTTGCAATCCAAGGGAAAATCTTGACCTCTTTCAGGCGCTTTGATTTTAATTATCACGCAGTTGCATTCACCCAGCTGTGTCCATGTCTCCGTGATTCCTGGCTCCTCACTCCTCACTCCCGACATCCGACATTCGACTTCCGCCTTCCGACACCCTCCCCGGACCTTTCGTCCTGCTCCTTCGCGGCGCCAAAACTATGAGGCAAAAGGAATTTTAATATTGAAATTTGTTTGCGCGGGCTTTGTTGCTCTGCCGTTGGATGCATTCTCATTTTGTAATTAAGTGCAGACAGAAGTTGAAATCAGGTCACTCATACGCCCCATTGGCCGACGGTGTGACGCGGCGTTGTCCGTGAGAAAACTTAATTTTTCAAATGAATTTTTCCATCCCAGCAGCGGCGCAATGGCTTTTCAAATTATTACACTTGGCAGCCAGATGGGAAACCTTTTTTTTTTTTTTACGCAGCCAAGTCAGCGGCGGCAGCTGCAGGTAATGTTGAAGGGCCAAGATCTGGGGGACAAGCGAAACTAATTAATTTGTGAACGAACATCCCAGGTGGACCTAAGAATTCATATATTTTTTTCCGCTGCCGCTGATGCTGGTGCAGCGGGATGATATTGTTTTTCAGGTCCCTTCTACGTAAATATGCAAATCGCAGCGCGAAACTTTTTCTGTGCAATTGAAATTGAGTTTTAAAGTTTCGAAATCCATTTTAATGCATTTCGCTGCACTCTTTTCCGCGCATGCAGTTTGCAAAGCGGGTAAAAGCCGGCCAGCACAAGGTAACTACAAAATTCCAGATACAATTTTCCAACAGAATGTTGCCCTGCCAACGCGGCACGTGGAACGTGGCCAGATTATGCTGTATTATCACCTGTAAATCCTTATTGGCAATCAAAACTTTGCCAACAGCGCTGCCCCCTGTCCACCTCCCCCTCAGGGAGAGCTTTCTCTATTTTTCGTTAGTATTTGTATTTGCTACTTTCAATGGATTCTGGGAAATCTGCAAAATCTGTGCATGCAGGCAAACTTTTAATTTTATTGGAAAACTTGTTGAGTTTTTTCGGCTCGGCATATTTTTATATCCTCTGCGAAAAAAAGTATGGGGGCACTCGACAATATCATAAACGTTCTTTTAATAAAAGTCAGTAAAATAGTTGACTTTGATCTTGTCTTCTTTTTTCGAAAACTCTATTAAGAATTTAAATAGTTATAAAAGGATAAGAACTCACCGCTTACTGGAATATTCTTCTATAAAATTAAAATCCCAATAGGTATATCTTCATATATTTACAGTATAGTATTCTGTATGCTACATTTAGTAGCACTTGTTTTATTCTCCCTTGGGTTGAATCGCACCTTTAATCAGAAGGTCTTTAGGCTGACATTTTTTTTTGTTTTATGCTCAATAAACATTTCTGATTTGGTTGGAAACATCATTACTTCATAAATTCAAACAAACAAAAATAAAATACCATAAACCGTATCTTAGCTCTATTAAATTTTGTTGTAACCAACACAATGAGAATGTTTTTGCTCAAAAACTAACTAAGATATTTGTTCAAGCAACCTATTCTTATGCCAGATAGTTTCTGAGGCTTCAAAAGTTCGAATCCGACCGCCTGTTCTGCAGTTGATGTCCCAAAGCAATTACCGGCGCATTATGCCGCTGACAGCGTGGATTTGAGAGGCGGTTAAATGCCGCTTCGAATTATTCTGGCAAGGCCTTAGCCGAACATCGCGGAACTGTTTTGAAGGCTGCACAGCGTTCAGTTCGATGTGTGGAAAATTGCACCTTGGCCCTCACCTACCAGCTAATCACACGGGAAGGGGACCAGGATGACAGGATGGAAACCGCATCACACGGCACCGCAGCATATTTCCGTCACCGATTGCCTGCCGATTGCAACGATGGGTTTCCAGTTGCCAGTTGCCTGGTTGCATTGCCATTAAACTGCAAATCCGCAGTCGAGCAATTCTCGCATGTAATGCTGATGTCGACATTTTACTGCTGTTGCTGTTGCTGCTGCTACTGGGTTGTTGGTGTTGTTGCTGTAGCTGGCAGTGCTGCTGCTGCTGCTCCTGATGCGGGCTCGTGTTTTGCCACAACAGCGCGCCAGTGCCAGAGCAGCGACACCTTCTGTGGCAACAAGGAAGAGGAGCAGACATTTTACCCCATGCCAGTCCATCGACGCCCCCAAAACCTCCTCAACCTCACTGCAGCACTTAAGCATTGCTGTTGCTCCTGCTGCTGTTGCGATCGGCAGCTGCTGCTGTTGTGGATTTTTGCATTGCCCTGCCAAGGGGCCAGCAGCACAGGAAGCACAGGACTAAGGACGAAGGATACAGGAGGCAAGAGGCAGGAGGGTAACTGCAGCAGCAGCAACAGCCATAAAATCCTTTGCAATCAGTTGCATGCAACAAACACTTTGGTTCATGTTCCCACAGCGCCTCCTCTGGCTTTTGTGCAGTGGGAAAAATAAGTGTAGTTAAGTCCTTAATTTGATGTTGCTTTGTTTTAAATTTAATCATAAAATTTGGTGTAATTTATACTACATTATGTTAAATTTACTAAAAGTACCAATCTTGCTAACCATAAATATGTTTTCTGCTAATTTTGTTTTCTGTGTGTCTAAGGCAAAGCTTAGTGAAGCTTCTTGAATGCGAGGGAATCGAACTCTACACACAAACTAGGACCCCGTAGAAGAGGCCACATTTAGGTTTGTCTATTTGGGATTTCTTATCGTTGTTGCTGTAAAGGACAAAAACACACGCACACATACACACGGATGTACAAAACAATTTCCTAATGCCGAGAATTGGCTTTTGTGCAATTTACAGTTCTCGGGTACTTAAAAATAATTTGAAATCTGAAGTGTTTCTGCATTTCCGATAACTCCGAAATGCGAAATGAATGGCCACACACGAGGAGGTGGCATTCTAAAAGATATTACCATGCTGAAATGAACCAATAAAATTATATTCCCTGCTGGAGGCAATGCCATGGTGTGGTAGCCTGGAACTTCAATCACTTAATCGACACTTATTGGCATGATTTGCCATTTGAAGCTAACCTTTGGGGTTAAGCTTTCCCCAGTAATTGGTATTGATTTCTTAATAATTAATTAGTTCCTAAGAGTTGCGATAGATAGTGAACTGCTCTTGTGACATCTGGCAACGCCGAACCAACCCAATAAGTGATGAGATAAATAGGGAACTGCTTCTGCGCCCTCTGTAAACGCAGTACCAACAGAATCGATAGTTTTAAGCGTCGATGTTAAATCTCTGTTAAGTTAGCCGGTAACCAGGCGCCTGATACTCGAAAGAAACGGACGAAAAGTGAGGTGATCCTAACATCTTATTTTTTAATTCTTGCTGCCCTTGTTTATGACTTTTACTGTTAAGGGCTAAATAAATAAACGATCAACAGCATCAACGCGGGCGTATATACAAGGGCGGCGCTACAAAACTACGAAGATCGGCAACACTAAGAGTTAGTTGATTATGTTAGGGTACAAGATATTTGGTATACGGTTTTCATACCAGAAACTGAGAACTTTTCATGTTTTGAAACTATGCATTAACTTACTAAGTCAATTATTGTAACATTGGAATTCATTTTGGAAACACATTGAACAGTTTTTGAGTTTTTCTTTCTTGTTCGATATTTTTAATGAACAAATTTAAAATTTTTCATTTTTTAAAGTATAAGTAGTATAAAGATGCTTAGTAAGCTAGTGTAAGCCCAATAACGAACAAAAAATACTAGTTGCAATATAAAACCTAAACTAACTAAGAAGTGATAAACATGCCTGAAAATCATAAATAAAATCTTTCAAAACTGGCCATTTAAAGTCGAGATTTTGGGCTACTATTGAAACTTGAGCTCTGCTGCCATTGGAGAGATTAAATTTACATTCCATTTAATTCGCCACGTGGATTTGCCTGCGTAACGTCGAATCGAATACTAAAACTCCAGGCTAACAACTGGTGTCCCGTTGTCCTGGTGTCCTCGGGTCCTGGCAACGTGTGTAGCTGTCGCATGAAACTATCGAACGGAAAACAAAAAGCCATCAGCCTGATTTGTACCCCAAAAAGAATGGTGTGTACGACAAACATCGGATATGGTATAAAAATCCGCTTGACAACAAAACCAACTAGTGAGACACCAAAGCGGGCAAACTTTTTGAATATTTAGCAAAAATGTCAGCGCACAGAGGCGAAGTAGAACAACTGACCGAATCCGAACTCCGATCACAAAAACAAAAAAATGAATGCCGCGCAATGTGGGCCACTGAAAGTGCCGCAGGTCCAAGGCTTGGACTTTATCCCTGCTGAGGTCTGCGGGAAAATGTGGAAATATTTTTGGCACTGTCACAACATCCGGCATGCCACATACACTCCGCCATCACCATGGTCATCTCTCCTGCCAACTCTGGAGTTGGTTAGTGGCTCAAGTTCTCTGGTGTTAACCGGAGGAAGGTAAAGGATTCCCAGGCCCTCCAGCCAGAAATCTTCAAGGGATACTTTAAAATACCACAACTGAGGAAGCGATGGTGAAATGAATTGTTTGCGGGCAATTATTATTTGACAAGCATTTTAATGATTCCAGCCACTTAGGGGCGTAATTAGAGCATCTTTGGTCGCAGACAACGAACTCTAGGAGCTAGCGCTTCGAATCAGTTGCAGTGGCAATTATAATTTCAATTTTACGATTTTTCAAGTACGAGTTTTCCGCAGCCAAAGTCGGTCTGCAGCTTTTTCTGCTTCCGACAACCCTGCACTTTTCTTTTCAGCCCCCTTTCGAGCACTCCCAATTGTCTGGCTTTTGTTTATGCCAGTTGTGTGCTCCGAAGTGCTTAGTTTTAATTCCGTTCTGAAGACAAAGAAAACGAAACAGTGTACAGACAGCTAAGGTCAATGTAATAGGAGCAAATTGCATTAAAAAATCTATACTTTGTAGTGACTCTCTGAGGAAACAAGTTAGCCAGGTGATCAAACACAGTCAAATTGATTGGAAAACGTAAGATTTAGAACAGTTCAAGCGGCAGCAGATGACTAGCATACCTAGCATACATAAAGTACACATATATTCATAAAGATTGATAAAGAAAAGTATATATTATTTTGCCGACCGCTGTACAAATGCAGTCCCAGGTCGAGTTCAGTGCAGTACAGTCATTTGTGAAAGTTGGTCATACTTAATTGGAGCTTGTGTTGCGCCAAATGAGTTTTTCCTCTTCAGTGCCACGTGAGAGATTATGGGGAATATTTTTGTACAATATACTTTGTACAATATACAGAACAACAATGGAGCGGCACTTTCTTAGGGATTCACCGCTCTATCATTAGCACAAAGACCAGGATAATCAAACGACTTCACGTGCCTGAAATGGATTCCGTTTCCGATTTCCTTTCTCGCCCAAAAACCGATTTGATTTGATTTCTCCTTGCCGCCGTGTCAAACGTGTTGGGATTTCTTCACCTAAACAGAGCCTTCCTCCCCCTCCTAAAAAACACATTGGGAAACATTTACATTTGCTCCGATTCGTGCTCGTTAACAAAAGATACATATGTATCTCGTAGATATTTGGCTTTTGTGCTCCGTGCGCGCAATGTGCTCGGAGTTTTTCGTATTCCCTGCTGCTTGGTTGGATTTAAATGCCAAAATGCCAAAATGCCGAAATGCCGAATCTTCAATGCAGCACACAACATCCTGGAGCGAAGGACATGTGCTCACCTGTATCTGAATCTGGATGTGTGTCTCTGTATCTTGAGAGTGCGAGGGTGTAATCACTTGTACTTAATATGCAGATGATGACAATGTGACAATCAAAACGATTCCAGGTCGCCTGGTCTCTCGCCTGCGTTACTCACCCCACTGAAGCCCAATGTTATGGGAATCGGATTATTATTATCATTGTTATCGTTATCGTAAAAAGCAAAGGCAGAATGCGCATTTTCCTCTTCCTTTGACGCCGCAGATCTGCCCCAGGCATAAACGCATTAGACTCTGCCTCTGTCGGCACTTTGAATCCTAAAAAGGCAATTTGTTTGCATTATGATTTTTATCTTTCGCTTGGAATTGTTTGTTTTCACTTCGAATTGCTAATGCAAAATAAAATCTAAAGCTAATTTAAAGACATTTTTCTAGCTCTTTTTGGTTAAATTTAAAGCGAAAGGGTAACGCCAAAATAACCGATTAAATCATTTATAGGTAATGTTAAATAAAGAAAATCTTACCTTAACTCTGAGTTCGTATGTTGCTCTAAAAATGTATCGTAAAATATATGAAGATTTTTTACCTGGCACTTACCTGAACTCTGAAAATCGATTGTATGTGGAATATCCTGTGTGGCATTTCATACAGCGAATAAAAAGCATAAATTGATACCTTAATAGCGGTGGTTAATCATATTTGTATCCGGCGAAGCATCATGGGGCCATTTGGCTGGCAAAAAGTTCTCATTTTTTGAAGCCTTCCGAATTCCGCTTGTACCCACGCACACACACACACTCACATCGCGGTCATTTCATTTGGAAAATGCACATTTTCATCTGGCATGTGTTAATGCACTGGGTGAAGGTGGAGAACGAGGACGAGGGCGAGGACGAGGACGGAATGCAGCTGAGTTTGTGGTATAACTTCATAAAAATGCCAACCGGTTGCACCGCAAGATTTACTGCAGGCATCAAAAAAATGCGGAGGAAACCGAACCGTTGCCAGTCAAAAGTTTGGCTGCGATAAATGGACTGACGAACGCGAAAGGATAACAGCAGGATATATCGTTCAGGAATACAAATGTGGGAGCATGTTTGTTTTTACCCAATTTGTTGCTGCCCTTTTGCGTTTTTGCTCTGTGGCATTGTTTTTTGGTGAGAACACCCACTCGAGGCACAAAAGGGGACGCCTCCAAACGAGCAGGGTGCGCTGGCGGTGGTGTGCCCTGGTCCTCGACATTTTAACAGAAATGCAACAGGAGGCCGCGTGTTAATGCTGGGGAAAAAAGGACAACAAACCAAAGACCCTTTTGCAGCAAAGTGGCAAAGTCGTGACGAACTCTGAACTCCAGCCAACAAAATAAAAAAAAGGAAAAACGGCAGGAGTGGGGCAGATGCCAGCTGGATGTCGCGGTCACTTTTCATGCTTTCTGCTGAGCCTTTTCAGATCCCTTTTTCATTATCCAGGACAGGGCTTTTACAGAATTTTCTGGGGCTGGGCGGGACAGCAACAAATGTCTGGGGTGAAAGTCACGCGCTGAATTTAATGCCCAGCCAATGCCCCCGAAAACGAGGCGTGTCAATGACTCTGGGTCACCAAATTGTTGTCCCAGGCAATCCGATTTCTGGCATCTCGCTGATTGCCCCACACAAGTTGATGGCCAACTTTCAGTTCTCCGCTTTCGATTTCGACGTTACCCATACGCCCCGTTGCAAGCACAGCGATTGATAGATGGATAGAATTCTGTGGCAGGCCCAATGCCAAACGGAAACTTACCGCAGAATATAATATAAGCCTTTAGAGTGTCTCGTTGTGGAAATGTTCTAAAAGATTTTATCCAACTGTCTGACTACTGCCACAAAATTCGAGCTGACAAGAAAGGTTTCTGCGGAGAATAATGACTTGGAATATCACGTCCTTACCATGGCTTCCACTATATAATTTGCAGTTTATGTGGGCTGTTAGCGCTTGACTATCCTAACTTGTTTAACTGTGTTTTAAATAAACAGTTCCACAATACTTAATAGGAACAGAAGATAACTTTAAAATAATAATTGGGAAATCCTACAGAGAAACTGTTTAGAATTTACTAGGATTTGTATAGATTTTATCAGTGTCACTTTTTCATTATTTTCCCAGATAGGGAGACCTTTTTTTCATGTTAAATATGTACCATCTAACCAACTAACGTTTGGAATACGATACCTTTCATCTAGAAACCTCCATACCCATAATTTTTGGAGGAACTTAATTAGAATTTTTGCTGAGTCTGTGAGTTTTCCTTGTTTTGCCTCCGGAGCCCGCATATGTTGCGCAAATTTAATTGCTCTACAAAGCCGCAAAATAGACAAACAAAAGTTCCCTCAGCGCCTACACAACATCGGAAGGCATTCGGAAGGAGTTGAACATGAACACAAGACACAGATTTCGGCTCAAAAAAGACAACAGCAGAGCCCGCAGTGGCATTCGCAGTCTGCGGAGGCAATTTCAACTTTTCCCAGTGTGTACTTAATGGAAAATGACTTTATTGTAAGCCGGCTTGCAAGCCTCTAAGCGCCAATTTTCAACACTTGTGCTATTTTATGGAAAAATCCCCTAAGCAGGTTAAAATTATGCAAAATACAACGAATTTTAACCACAAAGAAGCGCTCTTTTTTTTTAATATATATCTGGCGGAAACATCGACTCAATGTTATGGCAGTAGGCAACCAAAGATCTGTCCTTGTCATCAGGGAATATTTTCCCTAAGAACTCGAGCAGTGCCGGCTGTTTTTGCACAATTTCAGAATACTCTTCAAAGCCTATAACGCCATCTTTGTCCGTGTCGAATTTTTCGAATAAGAATTCACACATATCCTGTTTCGAAATGGTATATAATTGTGAGGGATTTTTTTTTAAATATAAACCCACCGCTCGGAGTTCATTCACCTCATCTTCGTCGTCTCCTGAGAAGAAATTTTCAATGGCCAAGCCGACCACCTCGCGATTCAGAACCACTGTACCAGCACTTGTGTAAACCTAAAAATAGTTGGTATATAAATAAAATAAATATAAAAGATATTAACTTCAAAGACTTTGCATTAACAATATTAAAACTGATCTTTGGATGCCTTAATCTGAGCATACAAAGGCAATCAAACACTTATTAAAGACGCAGAATAAAACCACAAAAAAAGATAATAAACTAAAACTAAACCACCTCAAACGCAAACTTCATTCGCTCATGCAGAGTTCCGGTGAAGAAGACGCGGAATAGTCGAATCCAGGAGTCGGGAGTGATGGATCGACCGTCCAGCGTGATGTTCATCGCAATGCGTTCGATGATGGTTACGTCGAAGATGCCGAAGATGACGAGGAACAGATTGTACAGCTGGCTGGTGGACATCACGCGGGATCTGTTGCTCAAGGCGTATTTGTAGAACACGATCAACAAGCTGACCACCTCGGTGGAGGAGAAGTCCGTGGAGGTGGTGAAGTTCTTGATCATGCTACTATACAGCGTGAGGAACTTGTTGTTGGCCATGTCATCCAGGGTGAGGTCGATGCGATTCATTGTGGTTTTACCTTGACTTTTATATAATCCTGTTTTTTTTTTTTTTATTTTTTTAATGAGCGCTGTTTAATAGGGTGTGTATGTGTGTTGTTTTTAGTGTGTGCTGAATATGATTAACATATGGGTCCCTGGCCTACTTCAAGGGTGTGGGCCATGCAAGACAAATTGCAAATAGATTGGGTATGTCGCAGGAGCAGCCCAAAGACTCCCACGGAATGTAACGAGCGCAATTTAAAAGCAATAAAACAACGCCGCGACATAAAAAATACATCAGCCACGGTACATGGACTACATCTGTCCTCCATTTCGAATAAATATTTGAAACAAACCCGGCCGAGACACACAAAAGGCTGAGGCAAAATCTGAAAGCTGTGCGCATGAGAAACGCGAATATAATAATCCAAACAAAAGCGCTGCGATGGGTGTAAAGCCTTCCATGTGGAAATTCGGCGGAAATGGCTGTGTAGCCATTTTGTTTGGGGTAACAAATGTTCGGGATCCCCTTCTCTTTGTTGTGTAATTGTATGCCACTCTGCCCCTCGCCCCACCCTTTGCACACATGCCACACCCTCGAAAATACCAAAGAAATGAGGAGGCGGCTGAACCGCTCGACACGGCATAATAACAATAAAATAAGAGGGAAGAGCCTAAGCGAGGAAGGAGAAAAAAGGAGAAGGGCGGCAAGGATTCACGCTCCTTAATGTCTCCAAAGCTGACATCGCCAAGTGTTGGCGGATTTACAAGGGCGTTCGGCCGGATTTCAGTATAGAGTTTTGATTGATATATTTTTCGGTCGGTGTTTGGCAGAGACTTACGGCATAAAATTCTTAAGAAAGACAAATGGTGCGGAAACGCGGAAATTGGAAACATTTTAATTCCCATAAAAACGCTTTGACTTGAGTATTTCCACTCACAGTAAAGTAGGCCAAGGCAACATCTGCCTTTTGAACTCAGTAATAGATATATTCCGAAACATCAGAACACGTCGACTGACCTACATATTCAGATAGGAAATCATAACATAGAGAAACGTGAACCATGGAAAACCTAGATTCCACCATCAATAGCACCGAAAACAGTCGTTTTTCCGCACTTTACAGTGGCTTGATTAAGGAAATATCTGCAAACTCCAAAATGTCCACACTGGACATCACCTGCTTGCTCTGCGTTTACTACAAGTTCGTCAGATTCAACGGACCCGGGGCCAAGCAGATGAAGAAGAACCAGTTCTACCAGATCTTTCTAGTGCTGTTCAACGTGGCCAATGTCCAGGTAATCGAACGAACCCTTCATGCCATCACGAAGGATACGAAGTTCGTGAGCCCCCAGGCGTGGATTGATCTCTTCGAACTTTACACCACGGACGACCTTTCTAAGCGAATGCGGTTTGCCTTCGAAGTGGGTGTTATTTTGTTTATGTGCTTGGAAATGTAATTTGTTTTCTTTTCTTCAGGTTTATGATACTAAGAACACCGGCGTAATCGATCGCGAACAAGTAGGCGTGGCATGCGAGAAATTCTTTAGCGAAGGCAACGACGAGGATGAACTCATTGAGCTTAGGGCGGTAAGAATATTACTTTAAAAAAAGATTTTCAAAATTCGGGAATTAAAATGTTTCTTTCAGGACATGACTGAATTCATCATGAAGAAGTTCGATGTTGACAAGGATGGTGTTATTTCCTATGAAGACTACTCTTCGGTTGTCTCCCAGCAGCCAGTTTTGGTTGAGTTCTTGGGCTGGCTTTTTCCGTCGAACGAGGAGAAGAATGCCATGTTCCATGTTATCAACATGGATTCCATGCTTAAATATGGTAGCCCGTAGTTCAAATAAACCGGCTTTGCTAAAAAACTTTTGTAAATAAATTTATTATTGATGAATTTAGCGAATGGAAAGAACGTATTTGGCAGCAGACAATGTTATGAGATAGAATTTGAATACCCATTACTCGGTAACAGTAAGGGTAACAGGTAGAAGGAAGCTTTTCCTCCCCTAATAAGTATATATATTCTTAATGAGGATCAATAGCCAAATCGATTAAGCCATGTCCGTCTGTTGCCCGTCTGTCCGTATGTCCGTCTGTCCCTATGAACGCTGAGATCTCAGGAACTATAGCAGAGAGAGAGTTACAAAGTTAAGATTAAGCAGTCCGAGTCAGTTAGTTTATTTCAACAACCTGTCACGCCTACTCTAACGCCCACGATTTACCAAATACTAAAATCACTGAGATCTCAGAAACTATTACAGCTAGAAAGTTGGGATTAAGCATGTATAATGAGATTTCGGTAACTATAAATAATAGGAAGTTGGGGTTAAGGATGTAGTTTCTAATGATGCCCCAATGCGTATTACTTTTTCCCGATCTGTCCACGCCCACTGAAACGCTCACAAAACCCGAAAATCCAAAGACGCTAAGATCTCAGTAACCAAGCCACGCCTACTATAATGATCACAAAAGTTAGGATAGTTTAGTTAGTGCAGTTTCTAATGATGCCAGCAATCCGTATTATTTTTTCCCCATATAGCCAGGACTCTAACGTCCAAAAGATGCGGAAAAAATGAAAAACGCTAAAGAGCTAGAAAAGTTTAGGCATACGTATTCTAGAGAAGCCACCGCAGCTCGAGATGATTTCCCTTTATGTCTTCGTTTGATCTTGTATAACGTTTTGTGTCAATATCTATGGACTTACCAAAGATTTAACAATTCCGAACATTATTTAGCGATTTATTAAGAAATGTAGCTTATAAGGCCTGACATGGGCAGTAACCTCATCATCGATTAGTAAACATTCAACATTCGTCGATTTCCACTTGCAAAAATAATATTTTAAAATTGATTAAATCAGTAGGGGGTAACTTATAGTCGCGGCAATTGACAATGGCGTTTCTTGTTGTTTTATATTGTAAATTAAGGTGAAGAAGGAGATGGCCATGCCCTTTTATAAGGGTAAGTTTTTCAATAAAAAGTTTTTCCTTTTCAAAGATCAATCTATTTTTCTTAAGTTTTTATTTATTTTAGCACTTTTAATAGAAAAAAATATTTGGAAATTTGGAAAAGAGGAGGCTATGAAAATGGGTGTCATTAGAAATCGATATGCGAACCTCAAAAATAAATAAAAACTGAAAGAAGCAACACGTAAAACACAAAAAAATAAAATAAAATCAATCTTAGCAAAAAAATAAAATAGGAAAAATAATCTCAAAATAAGAAAAAATAAATCAAAGATAGAATAATGGAAAATCTAGACGCGACCATTGGTAACATGGAGAACAGCCGATTTGCGGCCCTTTATGGGAGTTTGATCAAGGAGTTGGCCGCAACTTCGGCGCTGTCCCAGACGGACATCACCTGTTTGCTTGTCGTTTATTACAAATTCTCGAAGGCCAATGGGCCTAACTGCAAGAAGATGACCAAGAAGCAGTTCTACCAGATCTTCCTCGTTCTCTTCAACGTGGCCAACACCCAGGTCATTGAGCGAACTCTGCTGGCCATCACAAAGGACACGAAGTACGTGAGTCCACAGGCTTGGATACATCTCTTTGATCTCTACACAACCAAGGACATCCAAAAGCGTATGAAATTTGCCTTTGAGGTGAGCAACCCCTACCCTTCATGGGATCTCTTTTAAGGTAATGTCTTTATAGGTCTATGACACGAAGGGTACTGGCGTCATTGATCGAGAGCAAGTGGGCGTTGCCTGTGAATCGTTTTTCTATGGCCAAGACGAGGATGAACTCAACGAACTCAGGGCGGTAAGTGATGACTTAGCTTTTTGAGATTAAAGTTATCCTTGTTCTTGATCAGGACATGACTGAGTTTCTCATGAAGAAGTTTGATCTGGACAGGGACGGTGTGATTTCTTTCGAGGACTATTCCACTGTCGTCGAACAGCAGCCAATTTTAGTCGAGTTTTTGGGCTGGTTATTTCCCTCACAGGAAGACAAGAATCTTGTAGCCCATTGCGTTAACCTGCAATTGAATCTTAATTAAGTAAATCGATTGAAGTGACTTTAAAATTAGTTCTCCGTGTATTCTTTTCATCTTTTATCTAAAATCTTGTCGAAAACAGAGAAGTCAAACTACCCAAGAATATAATCATAAACTATAAAACGTTTATGTTTTTGACCTTCAGGCAATGGCTTTAAAACCGAATCAAAAGCCATAATACCTGCTGTGGTTAATCCTGGACTAAGCTCACCTCTGCTGCGGGCATTTGTGGTCGACTAGGGTCCTCGACCCAATTCAAGGCATCCATCCCATAATTATATGATTCACCACAGCCGCACATACCACAGTGGCTGAGATGGGATTCAGTGGCAGGTCGGAAGTGGAAGTCGGTTAAGTAGCTCATTAACTTCAATACGTTTGATTACATTACGTACGGGTTTGTGCGGTGTTCAAGCCAAACAATTTGAGAATTGTGTGTGGTGGCCCACTCTTTTCCCCTTCACACACACCCCCCGGATCTCGTTCAACTGATAATTTGCCCGATTCAATTGGCATTTGCAAGTATTTGGGACATGGCTAAGCCACTGAATGCTCACGTATTTGCCATGATTTGGCATTTATGCAGTGGCTTTATGTGATTCGAATTGATTTGCATTAATTGCTGCCAGCGGGCGGCTTAGTTATCAGTTATCAGTTTTCAGTTTCTGGTTTCCCACAAAAAAAAACCAAAAACCTGCCTCCGACATCAAAGCCAAGTTAGAGGAAGTTTTAAACTACGAAAATGGGTTAACTTGATCGACTCAACCGAATGGCTGCAGTTGACAACTGCCAGACTAGTAACCCCATATCAACGGTCTAAGCCAGCATGTGGCCCAAGGACTTCAGTTGGCCAGAACTCCCAGGCCGAGTTGGTCTTTTGTTGAACCGACCGCCGTCCGCTGTCCGCCGTCGGCCGTCGGCCAACATGTTTGAGTCTCGCTGGCATCAACATTAATTATCCCTGATAGTAATCATGCAATTTGTACGTGAGCCAGAGCCGAGCCAGCGCTCCTCGGGCCATCGGCATCCATGCTGCGGTCTTTATTGTGGCATTAACAGCAGCATCCGCATGGCCTGCAGCCCCGGCAGCATCATTATGCTCATTATTGTCGTCAAAGGCGTGCAGGGCGTTCAGCCGGCGGCCCTGGGAGCTGGAGAACCGGAGAGGTGGAGACCAGGCGAATCGAGGCACCCAGGGCACGGTGGTCTGGAGATCCGGGGACAATGCGCGTTTGATGAATTGCATTAGGACATGTATGTAATTATAATCAATTAACCCAGGCGGGCATGTGGTGCCCAGCAATTTACTCTGCAATTTAAAGGACAAATGAGCAATGGGATGGACGCTAGGTAGAGCTTTTCAGTCTTCATGCCTTTGCTATTAAAGAAGTGAGTAATAGTGCTGAAAGACTTCTTAATTATTTCCTTAAATAGTGATATTTCCAAGGAAGAAATTCTGAAATTAACAGCATAAAGTTCATGGATTGATATGACTGGTTTTCAACTTAAATGTTGCGATGATGAATAATGACCCACTAATTGTTAAAGATGCGTATGAGTTCTATTCTTAGTCATTTTCAAGACACTCAAAACAAACACTTAAATTTCGCTTTAAGCTAAGGTTACCCCCTAGAAACACATTCACCCTAGACTCGCCACAATTCCCTAATTGTATCTCCTTCGAAATCCAACCGCAGTCCATTGACAATCTTCGGTGATGGCGAGAACTGACTTTTGGGCTATCAATGGCCGAGTCGAGTTGGCAAAGCAAACAGACCATTTAGCTCAGTGGACAATGCAAACTTTGAAGCGAAACGGGGCGGAAAAGTCGACCCGCTGCAATTTTCGATTAAAATTCCAGTTTGCAATTCAATTAAACACTAATTAAAAGACATTTTTCCGCCAAGCGTTCCCTTTGACAACTTGCCTCACCACTCACTCACTCACTCACTCACTTGCCACTGCCACAGCCACTCCCTCACGGAGGAATTCTCGTTTTTGTCTCGGGCTTTTCCCTGGGGATCTAGGGACTGTCAAAGCGGCAGCGGATGTTGGGCCACCCACTCGGGATAAGGCGACTCGACAAATGCGCACAAACTGTGATAAATGAAGGCGAATCGAGGGGCCACTAGTATCTAGGTGCAGGAAGATGGACGAAGGAGGACAGCGGAGGGATCCTGGCATAATGAATGCCATGGAAGAGCCGGGAAGAAGATAAAACACAAGGAAAACGAACCGAAGCAAAGGGACGGAGACAGGAGGCCAAGGAATCAAAGCCAAGTATTTTTTGCTGCACATCTGCACCGGCTTTTGGCTTTGACTTGCTGTGGGACAGTCTAAGCGAGTGAGTTAATTTCTGGCCAACTCAAAAGCTTCACGGAATTTGAGTTCGTTAAAGTAAATTTCATCTCCGCCTCTTTTCTTTTTTTTTTTGTGCCCTGTGTCCTGTTTGTCCTATTCCTGGTGGCGACTACTTTGTGGCAAATTGAGAAGGGAAACACAAACAAACCCGGTTAAAAGGCAAAAGCGTTTGTCAATTCTATCCCAAGCAGAAGCTACGAAATGTGTGTGTAAGCAGTGATGTCTTTTTTGCTAAAACTTCATTAAGTTAGGAACACCTCAATGTTAAAGGTTAGCTGAAGAAGGTGCTGGGTTTTTAAGTTTAATTTAAGGTTTAAGGTTAGTAATAGGAGAGTTAAAAACGTTCTTAATTGAAATAAGTTAATGTTACTGTTAGTTTGGCTGCTTATTTGAGTGTAGAAGTTAAAAACCTTTTCCTGTTATCAGTTTTAGAAAGTCTTAGCCCAGATCTACATATCACATGAATAGTACAAAAAATAATACTAAACTCTTAACTTGATCGTGTTAGACATACCCAAAAACCTCTAGTAATTACGCAACTTTTTAGCTAATTGCCAATAAATCAGACACGCTGTTGTAAGAACTTTCTTGCTTGTTGCCCCGAAGCTTAAAGTTCGGCTATAATCACTGCATTCAATCTCCCAATTATCAATTTCATTGGCCAACCAGCACAACTTCCCCGAATCAATTACCAGTGCTCAGAACTTTGGCTAATTACCCGCCCTAATTTGTGGTGAATTTTGCAATGCGATACAAAAATGTCAGAGCAACTTAGGAGCGGCTAAGTAGGGCTAACATCTGAGTGCAGCTCACAGTCAGGAGCCGTCAAAGGAGGAGGACTTTTGAGCGCTTTCCATTTTCCGCTTGGCTGTGCTCGTCAAAGCTCGGAGCGGATGAGCTGGCGGATGCATCCCGGCAGGATCCTGGCGATAGTGAATGGCGTACAGCGAAGAGGAGGGGCTCTTAGTGGAGCACCGTCTTGTCCTGGCCAGAAATATTGGATGGCAATTTGCCGGAAACTGCTTAATTGCATCGCAGCTCAATTTAGCCATCTTTCTCGTTTTTTGCCAACGCCAACTTTTGTGCACTTGACATCGAACCGGGCCAAATGGCTGTGTGTATCTCTCGGTTGGCGGCTAAGTTGCATATCATTATGATAAAAGTTCAAAATATTGGCGGTTTTCTCCTTGTTCACAGCATGACCAGCACATTTTTATGGCCAAGCCTCGACCTTCAGCCCTCCGAAAGTTTGCTTTTCTCGTGTTTCTTTTGCAGTTGCTGTTTTTTTACGCGATGGCTCTCAGCGCACTGAGTCCGGCTAATGCCATAATCCGATTTGGGATTGGAAATTCATAGAATTTTCATAAAAAAAAGGAGAGCAAACAAAGGGAAAAACAAAAACAAAACGAAACCCATGCTCACCAATAATAATTGCCAGGACGTGGTCGGCAACGCGAACATAAAAAATAAAGCTTCGCATACGGACGTGATCCTCGATGGGAGAAATGCGGAAGTGGGTCCGCATAAATTTCGAACTAATTACAATTTCAGTGTCCGGCACACACACACACACACAGTTGAACAATCAATGCGAAAACTATAACAATTACAAATACAAAAGCAAATACAAAGGGGAGAAAAATGGAGGAAAATTACCCCTTGAACGAACACAAAAATGTGTAAGGACAAACAAGGGGGTCAGTTACGGTTTTTGAAAACGCATCTTTGCTCACCCTAACTTGGAAGTAAGTAACCTAGTTTTGCGGAAATGGATTAGCTCTTTATGATTTAAGCATTAAATATTTAAGTTAACTATAAATAAGTTTTCAATATTTTTAACGGACATAGCAAATTTGTTCATTAACACAAAATCTGTTGCAGGATTTTTCTGTTTCTTACACCAGTATATGTTCTTGTTAATTTCTATAGTCTTGACATTTTTAATTCAGGTTGTCATGATTTAAAGGCTTTCTATTTTTATTTAAGTGGAATAAAAAGACAGCTAGCTTATCTAAGAAATATTTAGTGCGAAAAATTCTAGTTAGTAATCTAGAATAAAGATTCTTACAACCCGAACTAGTAACACCTTTTTCGAGGGTATTTCAAATACAAAGCAACACGGAACAGATTACAGTTTTTGGAGAGTGAGCTTAATGGTTGGAAACTTGGTCCATGAACCCACATTTTGGGTAAGGGAATGGAATGGAAGGGAAGTTCCCTAGCTCCTGTGTGTGCGTTTGGGCTTTTGGCTTTCTGCTGTTAAACCCATTTGGTGGGCCGAATGCCGTCTGCTCGACCACAGTGAAAACTCATTAATTTATTCTTCGTTTCGTTTGTTGAACTTAAAATAACAGCGTTAATCCGCTTAGCGCTGCCATTCAACTAAAAACAACGCCGAGAACAACAGCTGGAGAAGGCTTCTCGTCTGGCTCATCACAGGGTACACTGGAAAAAATAGGTTTCTTTTTGAATTTCTAATTCGTTTTGATAATAAGTTAGATGGGTAATTAATCACAAATATTTAAGTTTTTTTATTACTTAAGATAAAGATCTTAGTAGAGCCTTTTAAGGCTTACTTTTTCCTGATGTGACTAGTTCTCTGTCTATGTAGCTATCTCTTTCGCTGACTGTATTCCCTCTCTCTCGCCGGCGGTGTCTCTGCACTCAGTGGACTGCGGTTTTTACTGACAATGACGATGAGCATGGCGATGACGATGACAGTGACAATGTCGCGCCGCCTACAAACAAAATGAATTAAGGAAACCGCAATGACATAGTTACAGTGGCAACACCCACACACACACACACACCCACATACACCGGGGACTTATCCATAAATGAGTCTCTGTGTGTGTGTGTGCGAGAGCCAGTTCTCAAGTTTTAAGCTGACTTGAAGTTGTTGGCAAACTCCAGGACAAGAAGTCAAGTAATGACCCGAAAGCCAATGGAGGAAACACTTCGCTGTGGATTCAACTTGCAAATGCAAGTAAAACTTTAATCCCCGAAAATAAATTTCAGGAAATGCGTTACCTTTCCCAATATTGATACGGTGTGTGTACCCAGGACCACAAACTATCGAGCTCAGGGACCCAGTTCCGGGTTTTGTTTTTATGCAAAGCTATAAACAAATCTTCCAGCCCACACCCAAGCATCTCTCTTTATATATATATATAGATAGATATATATATGTCTATATATCTGGGCATCATCTTTGTTTTGGGTCTGGCCAACAACTCAATGCGCATAATTTCATTTTTTGCTCCCTTTTTATTTGGGGCCTTCGAGCCGAAACTCTTGGTCCCTCTAAGACAATCGAAATTCGATAATATTCGACTGGAAAAAACAAAAAACAAAAAAAAAAGGAGCGATGTGGCTGTAACCAAAGACAGTGCCGCAGGACACACAAATGGGTCAGCCGAAGGAGCAGGCTGGGTGCCAGGGTGAAAACCCATCAAAATAAACTACAGCTTAGCTTTGAAATTTGATGACAGAAAGGGGAAAAAAAGAGGAGCCTGGAGGATACAACAAAAAAAAAAAGAGTATAAAAAACAATGAAAATGCCCCGAATGCATGCTAAATAGAGAATTTACGTAAATGGATTTCTAGGCATTTTCGCATTTTAGCCTGGGAATTGAATATAAACTTTGTCCGTCTCTGTCTGAGTCCCTTTTCTGTCTATCGCAGAGTAACCCGACATGTGTGTGGGTGCGTGTGGTGTACCAACATTAATAGGCCAAGTTTAGGCAAAGATTTCGTTTTATTATGTGCAAATTTATGAAAGCCTTTGGGCCAGGACCCGAGCATTTTAATCGTTGCTCCTTGCTGAAGACCCGGGCATTTATGTACTTATGTACTCTTCCTCGTAGAATCCTTCTCCTCGGCACTTCAGCTACTTTGCCAGCCAGTGGGCTGTGGTGAAGGAATAATTGGATATCCTTGTTACTTATTTACAGTCCTTCTCTCTGCACTGCACTGCACGGCACTGCAACTTTTGCCCCGCTCTGACAGCCCCGACTCGGACTTGGGCTCTGGATTCTTGGATTTGGTCTCCTACTGGCATTGCAGCTCCGAGGCTGCCACTGACGTTGACGTTTGTTAGCTTTTCAAAATGCTTTAAGTAAGTTTAATGGCTTCCCTAAGCTGTCCCGAAAGTGCTGCAAAGTATCCATGGCAATGGAGCAAGCTGGGCCTTCAGAGAGGCGAAATCGTAAATGTTTCACTAAATGCGAGTTTTATACTTCCTGCGAAAGTAACTATTATATACGCTATGTTTTTCTTTGCTTTTTGTGGGTCATTTATCTTTGAATGTGTGTTAAGATTATGTCTTTATGGTTATATCTTTATCTCTGTAAAAGAAGTCACCATATAAGGGAAACAAATCAATATGGGCAAGTTTTTAGTTCTAATCTTAAACCTTCTTGGATCTGCTACTAAATCCAAGCTTAATATTAAACTTCCTTCCCATCTATCAAGGAAATTTATTGATAATATTTGGTCAATTAAGGAATATATAATTATGTTATTACTTTTATTATGCATTTAATATTTGAGAAAGACTTAAGTATTATTTATTTTATAACTTTTAAACACTCTTTACACTTCCCCTCATTAAGTCACCTTTCCTAGTGGCAAACATCGGTTGACTTTATTTATTACCCCAAGCCATGCCTTGGTTCAATGATACATGCCCCGGGTAGTGTGTCTTCCAATGCACTGTAAAATTCAGTTGATTGCTTCCCATGTTTGTTTCCGCCATTCCTCATCCTTTCCTCACCCGCTCCAGAAATCCGGCAGGACGACAAACAAAGACGGCAATTCCAGCTATTTTTTCACCAACTCACTTTGCTTCCGTGTTTAGCTGTTCTCAGCTTCCGCTGTTGTTTCACTTGCCTTCTGGGAAAGCTCCTTTCACCCACGCCCACACTTTTTCCGATGCGCTTTTCCAGCCAGCAGGATGGGGATAAGGGTGAAGGCGAGCTTGTTGAGCAGGGGCGACAATCTCAAATGGGAATTAGCGCGGTCTGTAATAAGGATCGCCAACGCAATCGCCGGGCGCACAATCATTGGCCTGTGTAAACCTGCACTTAGCGTGGTCATCGGTCCGCCTGCACTGCGAGTCCTGTGAGTCTGCATCCTGCGGATACGCGACTGTGCATCCCAGCTGGGCGCAAATGGTGGCACGCTTTGTGCGGCTTCCGCCTCGCCGGCTTATACCCAAATGGATGTTTAGTGTAAGTCGTTCCGTCCCGCCCTCTCCCTTGACAGGGTAATAGGGGCAATAAAGGGTATGCTATGCTCTAGAGGTGGGTTCTAAAATCACAGAAATTAATCAATATAAAAAAGAAAGAACTTTATATAAAAAACATCATCAATATCCTAAAGTAAAACAAGTTGTTGAGTCTTTTCGTATGTTTTTATATTTTAGTTTTTTTTTTAACGGAAGTCGCTTAAAGGAAGCGTATAGACTGCAAAATCACAAGGTATCTTTTATTCGGATCACTTCATCTTCATCTTCTTAGGTGTCCCTTTTCGGGCGTCCTTGTCGCCATCGCCTGTCGCCATTGTCCGAGGCTTTGGCCGTATCCTCTTTATGTTTTGCTTAATTTCTCTTTCGCTCTCTGTCGCTTGCTTTGTTTTTGTGGCGGCTTTGGGTCCAGTCTTGGATCCAGCGTAATTACGTTGCTTGTTATTGTTGACAAAGTCGCCACTGCCATCACCATCGCCATCGCCATCGCCATCGAGTCCTTCCTTCACAGAGTTCGAGTCCCAACTCGAGTCGCACATTGTTGCTTATTTCTGCTTAAAACTTAATGACACTTTTAGTTAATTATCGCGGTGGATTTGCAAAATTAAGCGATTTGGGCATAATTACAAGGGATTATGTGGTCAGATTTTTTTTTCCAGCTTCTGCTTTCAGGTCCTCAACCGCAATGGGTGAAGGACCAGGACCCAGGACAGCAGATTCCCTTTTTGATGGCGCATAAATTAATTCTGCCCTTTCGGTTAAACACAATTCCCAATTCATTTAAAAGGTTTGCTTTTCCCAGGTAACCGGGCTCTAAATATTTTAGCACTCCTTGGGCCTTTAACATTTTCTTTTCTTCGCCCTTTCCCATGGCCAAAAGTGCAGCAAGGCCAACTTGAGCAAATAATTTGTGCGTTAAGCTTAACGCAAGACCACTGAAAAATACAAGAAAAAAAACATGAAACCGCAGGAGAAACTTTTTAGACAACAATTTCGCAAACTTTTCACAAGTGCTGCAAGTTGTAGCAAAGGCAGGGAAGAAGGATGTTGGCTAAAAATGCCGAATGTCGATGTGGATGTGGATGTGGATGTGGATGTGGATGTGGCTGCAGATGCGGATGCGGATGAGAATGCGGCAAGTTGTATTTGCCCACTTAGACAACGAACGAGTTAAAATTTATAGGTATTTCGGGCAAAATCTCGCCGAGTATAAACCACTTAGGCTGGGGCCTCCACACCAAAGAAAGGGGAGTGGCCAGCCACTTTGCCGAGCGTTCTGGTACCTTGAAGCAGGCAGCACTTTTGCCTGCCGCTGCACTCGCAGCGCATAAATCAGCCATGAAGAGCAGCCAAGTGCCAGGACCCGACTCCTGCGTGTGTGGCTATGTGAGTGTCCAAGTCCGTGTTACCAAAAGGCAGGTGGAACAGTCGAAATGGTTCTTAAGACTGGCTAAATATCCTTAAACTTATGGGGTTTGCAACACTCCCATACCCTGTTCTTCAAACTTGCATCAACATATCTTCCGTTACTGATCATTGAATGACTGACATTATGGCCTTAATCTGGAAAATTCCAAATATTTAAATTCATAACAATCAAAGACTAGACTTTTATCGATAAAAAGTCACGACTTTATGTCTGAATATCTTTTATAGACCAACCAAAACTTCTATAAAACCAAGCTCCCTCGTTTAAAAGAAAATCTACCCCTTTTAAAGCATTTTCCTATTCCAGCGCTTTTTAAGCAGCCGCAAACTTTGTTTTGAGCCAAAGTTTGCTTATATTTCATTGTATTTTTCGCACCACATTGCCTTTTAAGCGGGGATATTGAAGGGAAACTATAAATAAAGCAAATAACAATAAACTGTGAGAATCAACAAATAAACAACGGCCACATACAAAGTCCCGGGGCCAGGAGAGCACTTACCCGTAGGCTCCGGGCAAAACATAAAGAAAAGATTTCATTTAATTTCTGTGGTCATCCAGCTGGAGTGGTCTGGCCCGCCTTTTCGAGTACTCGAGTGGCGGGAAAAAATCAGCATAGAACTGCATTGGAAAATGGTTGGTCGGGGTGACCCAAGTGGGGGGAACAGGTGGTGCAGGGGCAGGGGCAGGGGCACTTGTAAGTGGATCCAGATCCGACATGAGTTGCATTTGCATACAAAGAGCTTTTGCTGTTCTTCTGCTGTTGTCATTTCTTTATTGCACTCCTGCCCCACTGAAGGGATACCACAGGACGCACACACACATGTCCAGCCGCTTATGCATGCAACTATGTCGTGTATGTGTGGGATGACAGGCTATTTAATAGTTACCTGTTCACTTGGCCAGGACTCTTCTTCTCCTTCTGTGGGCCCGGCCCTTGTCTTCCGCAATAAAGTTTACATAACTTTCAAAGAATGGCTTCGAATGTGCCTGGCAAGAATTTCTGGATGTGGTTAGCCTCTCTCTCTCTTCTGTGGGTCTGTGTGTGTGAGAATTCTAAACAAACAAAGCATAAACCACTTTTACTTGATAACATCGACGAATGTTGCATTTTCGTAGCGTACTTTTTTGGGTGGCAGAGTGTGTGGATTAAAAATAAAACAAAATCTATGATAAACATGCCTTCTCTTCTGAAATAAAGTATATTATACATTCTGAGGGAAGTCAAAAGAATTTCCAAAGTTACACAATCTATGTTCTTGATACATTCACATAGCTTTACCTTACTCTTTTGCCTATTGAAATAAACTGCGGAATTGAACTTTAAAGAAATGGCCATGTATTTGTCGTAGCTCTGTAACCCTGTGCCGGTGCCAGCTGTAGATGCCATAATCCCAGTGAAATGGCTGCTGGGCTAAGTGTGTGTCCCATCTGTGTTTTCTCAGCGACCACAAGGAGCTGGAGGATCCGGAGAATATATATTCACACCCATACATACATATCCCCAGCTCCGGCATATTTGCTCGGCATATCGGAACCCACACCTGAATTTACGGTGAAGATGCATTAAACGCCCGAACAATCTGTTGCCGCTGAAAAGTCGTTGTGGTTGCTCCTTTTTCCATTTTCTCTCCTCAAACTGTTTGCCCATTTTGCGTATTTATTGTTGCCGAGCTATCAATGCTGCAGTGGCATATGAATTATTTAAGTTGGCATCGATTATGCAAATTAACAATTGAACTGCTAAACCGACGTACTACCTGAAGAATACTTTTCAATTGGCATATTTGAGGGTGGGTGAAAAATATTACTTGAGTTGGAGCTGTGCCAACTAGATGTGTTGACTATTTTACTTCGCTTATCGACAATCACTTATTTAATAGGTTTATGAATATATGTAAACAAAATAAACTCGAGTTTGAATTGGTTTTATAATCTGCTTTGATGGGTTTTAAAATTTTATTGAACATGAACAGAATGTCCCTATAAGTAAGAGGATATCAGTCTTAAGCCTGATCATCTGAGTAGCTTCTTTTGATTATTTTATTATTCGAATCACAAAGATCCCCATCGATCCCTATCTGTAGGGCCGGAAATTAAGCTTGGCTTGCATTTTGGCCCGATTCCACTTTTCCAGTGCTTATCCCGGCGAGTTGGTCGCTTGAGAGGCCGTTCAGCTGGACAACTTTGTTAACAGCTGCGACAGATTCCTTTGAGCCTTCTGCTTCTTTACTCAATGGACATCCGGTGATGTTTTAATAATTTAATTTTTCCCACCCACTTTTTTTGCGTTTTTCGGTGCACGCAACGCGGCGTCCATTGGGAGCAGGCATATACTATGGAAGATGGCGCTGGCTCTGACTGTGCCTGGGCATGACCAAAAGCATTGAAGTTCAGCGAGGCAGAAACTTGGCAAACAAAACCGGATGCGTGGGCAGAGGATCTGGGGGACGTCTTCAAGTTTAAGTTGCCCGGAAATTGTCTGTTGTAGCGATATCCTGCAGCGTTTTTATATTCGCGTTATGAACTTGTGCCCGTCCTGTGCCCATTTCAGTGCGTGTGTCTGAGTGTGGATGGATTAATAGCAGCAACGTCTGTCGCACGCGCTGACCCCATTGGAAAGCTCCTGGAACCTGTTCCTGGGATCCAGAGACCTAAGTCCACATTCTTGCCCTGCCCACTTCCTCACCTTTGGCTTCATCATCATGGTCATCATAATTTTCCTCAGTTTTTCTTTTTCCCCCTCAAACTCAGCTTGTGTCTTTTGGCTTTGTCTGTTTGTTTGTTTGTTTGTTTGCCTGTTTCGTCGTTGTTGCCTCTTTTTCACCGTGTGCGTGTCTTGCCAAAGTTTTAATTAATTTTCATATTTTGCGCAGAGGAAGTGTCTGAGTGAGGAGTTGCGGCAAAATGCCCTGGGGCGTTTTCCGAAAGCGAAATTTCCCTTTTGGCCAGCTCTCTCTGGCTGGACAGGTTCATCTCAGCTCTGAGCTATATTAGTTTGCTAGCTTTTCCCATAAATTCCATAAAGGAAAGGGAGAAGGTAAGTTGGAGGACCAAACACTTACAGCTTCTTGCGTACACATTTTGGGAGTCAAATGGAATTATCAGGAAAGAAAAGAGAATAAAAATGTTTGTGTTTGCATCTTCGCAGGTAGCACAATTTCATGGCTTTACTAAACTATTGTTTAAGTATTTGTTTTTTGAAGAAATTTACCTTATTTATCTTTCAAAGTAAACTCATAAATTCTTTTTCATCCTTAAAGTAAAGTAAATGGGTTATGAAATCGATAAAGATTGAAAACAGCTTTTCTTCAAGTGCCATTTATGCTTGCATGTGGTTACTTTTTTCATGCAACTGTGACTCTATTCGGAATTTGGTTAGCAGCTTCCCAGGAAGGTGCCCATCCTCTCCAAAGAGCTGCTGAAATTTCTGGCAACAATGGTAAAATCTAGCAGAGCAAAGCGGATGTTCATTTGGCATTTGGCTCCCACACACAGACACACACACACTCTCCGGATGCCAACGGCCAAGGAATGTTTCCGGAATTATTTATCGAAGCGAATGCAGCGGAGGTGCACATTAAATGCCGAAATTTATAAGGGCAACGCACTCCTATTCGGAAATCTCGCTGCGTTCTGTTGCTGTGTTGCCTTGTCGTCGAGGTGCACTTTATGATGTCTCCTTAGCCGCTTTTCGGGGATGTGGCTGCCACGTCGTAGGGGAACCCATCTACGTTAGCCATTCGGTTGGGTGGACAGCTTTATTTGCGGCGAAAGTGGCTGATATTTTACGAAGGAGACCGACGGAGCACTACACACACACATTTCCAGCTTCCGTTGTAAAGTTGCACAGTGGGATAAGGTTAACGTAATTGCTGATGTCTTTACAGTTTTAGCAGTATTCGAATGCTGTCTAGTGTTAAGAACTATAATAGGTAGTTTTAGTTAAGAGATAGTCCCCAAAAAATCACTGACTAGGAAGATATCTTTGAAGACTTCGTTTTGTTTAAAATAAATCTCATTATAATGTGTTCAGTCGAAGGCCATACTTTCAAGCTTGTGCGGACTTTGTTAAAGATTCTTCGAATGAGTTTAGTTTAGAGAGAACATCCAAAGAACAAACACTTTTTGAAAGAGAGACAAGACTAGCCTGCCTGCCAATATCAATTTCAAATTACTTTTGAACCCACAAAAACGAAGAGTTGCTTCAAACATTTATTACTCTATGAAATTCCATTGAAAATGTTAGTTTTCTTTTTGAGAAATTCTTTTATTTCAACGATTTTATTATTAATCTTCTGAGATAATTTTTCGCTCGATTTCATTCCATTTAGAACCGGGTATGAGTTTGTGGCTAAAACTCGTTTTCGTCCAGGACTATAGCGTCATTTCCATTTTTCATCCCTCACAGTTGTCTTGCGGCGATGATCGCAGCGCTTTTGTCGTCATCAGACGACGACCATCCTCCTCGCAGTCCCCAAGCCCCTCTGCCAACGCAAAATCGTTGTCCTAGCCATTGTCGTTCGTCCTGCGTCCTTATCGTTGAGACGCTTGCAAGCCGCCGCTGACTCTAAATAATCCTTTCCAAGCGACACAAAAAAAAAAAAGAAAGGAACACACAGAGAAAAGTGGCAGCCGCCGCAGATGAAACGAGTTCGGTGGCGGAGAGGGCATTGCGAGAGGGGGCTGTAAAATCCAAGTTAGTGCGCATAAATCAAGCCTTTAAAACGTGCCTCGCAACCGAAATGTCCGCCAAGGATGCATGCAGCCCTTAGCCACCCACTCGTCTGCCTCGAACCGACTACCCACCACCCACTCTGCCCTGCACCACTCATTCCGCAGCTGCTCCACTCTTCCGCAGCCACAACGTCGTCGCAGCCATCGACGTTGGCCCAGAAGTTGCGGTGGTTCAGTTTTCCGTATGCAATTTTATGCAACTGTGGCACATCCGCCTCTTTTTCCATGGAAAGTCCATCCCAATCCTTATTCCCTGCCCCTGCCCCTGCCCCTGCCCGTTGCCCCGCTTGAGATACCCACCCTGCCTGCGGTCGCATGTCTGAAATTGTTTACAACTGCATAAAATTTATAATCTTGAAGAATTTATATATTTATTTATTCCGTGCTGTTCATTACGGAGCAGCTGGGGAGCTGGAGAGCTGAGGAACAGGATCAGGAGAAGGGAAATCATAGACGGATGTAGCACGTAAAGAGATTCCCCATGCAAAACCAGGAATTTAGACCCATCAACACGCTGTTAATTGGATACGTTATTTAGCTAGCAACAACAAGTGCTGGCCAAATGAAATAAGGATTTGCTCACTTAGATATGATTTTATTCCTTGATTTGGCCGTAATTATTATTTAAGCGTTTGCAATTGCCAGACAAAGGTCTGCCCTCTCAGGGCTTAAATTTTAATTAAATTTCGATTGGGCATTGCCAGGGGAAGCACAAACAGTGCACAGCAAGAGCACTTTGCCCTGATGAATTACAAAAATAATTACAAATAGCAATGTAAGGCAAACAGACGGACACACACACACACGCACAGCATCAATACATCTTAGGTGTAAATCCAATAATAATTGAATTTCTTTGAAATGGTTCAAATAAAATTGACAATTTTCATAAGCACTCGAAAGTCAATTCTCCGAATTCAATTAACAAAAAATGTTGTTAGCTTGATGTGGGTCCGAATTAAATCAAATATCAAACGGAAAATGGCAAAGGGCAAATGGCAAATGGCCAGCCATCAATGGGCCACTTCAATTTACCGAACTAACAAACAAACAAAACGTGGCCACTTGAAAGCTGTTAGCTGTTAGCTGTTAGCTGTTGCAAGTGCAAGGAAATTGCACTAAAGTCCAAGAAAAGAAGGCAGAAATCCCTTGAAATCCTCGCCCCGGGCTTCTTTTACTCCTTCAACCGAGTGGAGTGGAGGATATTTTCCGCCCGTTTGGATCATTTCCATGATGGAAACGAAAGTGAAAACAAATGAAAGTCGTGCGAGGGAATACATTAAAAATGAGAGTTCCTTTGACCGGGTCTGAAGTGAAAGCCCTCCCGCTGCCTTACATTAATATTCATGCATCGAACATATATATCTGGATCCACACCTTCCGTTCCTATAACAGATTCTCTCTGGAGTGTGTTTATGAAAAGTAGGTGAAGATATTAGAATGCTGAAATACGGGGGAAAAAGGAGTTTCAGGTGAATCTTATTTCCCATATTTAATCACTTTCACTTTTTTTAATTTTAAAGAATATCCCTACTAGGTATATACTTCTGGTTAATCTATTATTTCATCACTTTGATTTCCATTAAATAAATTTAAATTATGTAACAGAATCCTTAATGTGACTTTCCTACATTTCCTCTTTCCGAATCCATTTGCACCTGGCTGACTTTTGACTTTTGGCCAATTTATCGACCCACACGATTCGAGCCGCGGATTGGCCAAATATTTGCATCTGTCATTACGCCGGCTGGGCCAAGTGGGCTGTCCCGGGAGTCCCGGGTGCCGGTCCGATTCGGTTTTATGGAATCATAAAAGTAATTAATTGATATATGCGTGCTGGCTGGCGTAATTGCCCGTCGAGTGGGAGGGTAAAGTGCGGAGATAAAGAGAGCAGCGGGACGTCCAGCGAAAATGCATGCAACGGGATGCGTAATGAAAGCATTGCAATTTTTCAGCTTTTTGCCGCCACTTTTCCCGCCCTTATAATCCCCCAAGAGGCCAAGGCTGCTGTACGGGTCCGAGTTTCAGTATGGATCCGGCGGAGTCGGATTCGGATCTGGGGCCCGTTACGGATATTACGTAATGAAAGTTAACAATTACGCCCCCGTGCGTGGGCTTCAATTAAATTTTTGAGTTGTGGCCGTTTTTATTGTAACTGATAATTGCATTGTAATGACACTGGGACACCAAACCCTGACCGCTCCTCCGTCTCTGTCTCTGTCCCTGTCCCTGTCTCCAGGTCGTCACATGGGGTTAAGCATGCATCTCTGCCCCGGCCGCTGCCACTGCCACAGCCCAGCATTTTAATTATCCCATTGTGTGGCATGTGAATGTCGATGGTTTCCAGGCTCGGTCTGGCCATATTGAATCGCATGTGGCGTGAAATTGCCGAGAAATCGGCCAAACAAAAATCTCAGAATTTTCCAGCGTTAATGGCTGAGAGATCGATTTGGAGCTTCGATTCACACCCAGCCATCAATGGTTGGGTTTTAAATTAGCGTTGGTGAGAAGTGAACCACCGATGGAGCCACCGTGACCACCAGTTGAGGATTGGCTGGTGAAGGGTTAACGAATGTAAGCTGAGGCCTGAGGCGAACCATTCGTGACGCATTTCCGCTGGGCACCTGTTATCAACAATTAATTTAATAAAAGCCCAATCATTAGGCCACGATTTGTGGGGCGTTTCCGGTTCGGCATAGGCCTGACCCCCAACACATACACACTCCACCCACTGCGACACACATTTAGCGACGTGTTCCAAAGAGCACTCCGGCCAGGAGTCAGGATTTCGCCAGAGCTCCCAGTAGATAGCTTCAAATCGTCGCGTAAAATACACACAGAAAAAGTTTAGGTTCCATTTACTTGTAACTTAAAGGTGTGATTTACCTTTCTAGTACAGTGCAAGTATACAGTTTTTTCCTGAGTGTACCCATATAGGTGGCAATCAGCAGCCTCACATGCACAGGACCTCCGGTCTGACGTTGTTGCCTCCTGATGGCTGGGGGCATTTTGCTGGGTTGTGGGCTGCCACTGCGGCTTGAACTGCGCTTCTTGATGCCCGTGCCATATCATCGTTATTGTTGTTACTGCCGACTGTGATTTGTTGGCATCGTTACTGTTGTCGCTCTCAGCAAACTGTGCATAAATCGTGCACACCTACATTATGTTGCGATAAATCTGTAATGACCAGAACAGACCAACAACCGTCTGACTGGGCAACCGACCATCCTGCTAGCCACCCATCCTGCCATCCTGCCATCCTGCCATCCAGCATCCAAACATCCAGCCAACTGAACACACAGTTGGTCATACACAAGTATGCGTTCAAGTTAATTTGCGTGTGTTTAAATGTGCGTAATTATTGTTTATCTACCATGCCGTACAATTTAACCGCAGACGGGGTTTTTATATCAATTGCAATCTATTGAAATATTTCAAATGAACATGAGTACAAGCAAATTAAGAGGCGAATATCAATGTGTTTGTTTTTGTGTGGGCGGAAAAGTGGAATAATGATATTTTATCTCGAATTGTGTTAAACATACGCAGGACTTGAACTTAGTACAGAGTTCAACCAATTTATTCGTAAAATGAACGATATTTTGCATTATTACAGTACTTATTTGGGATTAAATCATCTTTTTATGGTGAAAGCATTATTAACAAAATAAATTCAGTATTTAATAATATTGAAAATGGCCTCCTAGTGAAATGTGCTAAGTAAATGCTGAATCAACCTGAATCAGTTTACTTAACCTACGCTCTTTCAAAGGCAAAACTTTCACTTTTCAGTTCTACTAACTAGAAACTTGAGTGCAAAATACTCTTGCAATAAAATTAGTAGGAACATCCAACAAATTTACAGAAATATTCTGCTTAAATCATTTGTATAATTTCATTCCCATTTCCCCGATGGCAACCTACCATTCCTTGAGTGCCATATGAAACTTTCACCTTTGCGTGGGTGACTGTGTGCTGGGCTCTGAGTTCGGAGATATCCAGAAGGGGAGAGAGGAACATTTGCCAGCCTCCCAGTCAGTTTGGAGTAATTAAGTTAATTTGTCTTGACTGTCGGGCCAGAGATTTCAACTTTTTCCTCATGTTCTCGTTAGCAGGCGAACGTTGATTACGCTGCACATTAATTTAACCATTTCATTTTGTCATTTTATTACGCGAGTGGCTGGCTCCCCCTTCCGGCTTCCAAGTACCACTTCTCCCCCTATCAATTGCAACTTTAATAAACTCTTTTGCTCAAATTATATTTACGAGGGTCACAAAGTGCGGAAAAATTGACGATGAGTACGCTGGCTTGGGACAACGGGGTAGGCAGCATATTTTGCCAATGTGCCAAAGTAGATACGCGGTCTGTCACTGCTGAAGTGCACGGAAAACTATTTTGTGCATAATTTTTGAGATGAATAATAATAATAAATATTTGTTATCATTATTTAATGATATTCGTTTAACTTTTCTGTGACTTTCGATAAATAATAGTTTCTGATATAGGTTTTCTTTATGTTAAAGTGAGAGTGGTTTATGGAAGTGTTAAGCTGATTTCATTCTAGGGCCTACTACCAAACAGCTATTCATTTTTATTCTTAATCCCATTGAGGAACTAACTTAATTGCAATTAATTTATTATGATTCAAGAATCAATGAAATACAATTTATTCAGATCTCAAAAGATATCAAATTTGTTGACATTTAATTTATAAATATGAATATTATTTCGTTTTTTTCCCTGTGTCAGTATGGGGACACCATTAAGCCCTCCATTTCGATACTTAAAACTTTGCGGCAATGCTGCTTGTGGCAGCCGCAGCAGCAACATCAACACCACCAGCGGCAGCAGGAGCAACATCCGCAACTGCAGCAGCAACTCCAACAACGACAGCAACTGCAACTCGCGCCCAACGAAAGGCGACGTAATTTTTAATAGTTTCGCAATTATATCGTAAAATTTAACAACTTTGCGCACTTCTTAACGAAATTGCGCAGCCAGCGAAACTGACACTGATGCATTTCCGGTTAGCCAGTAGGGCGAAAGGGGTACATGGGCGGAGGGAGTGGCAAACTGCATTGCGCTTAATGAGAAAATTTCCACCGAAAAAGTTTTTCACCCCACGCGCTTTTCATGCTGTTTGCGCTGATGCGTTGTTTGCTTGTTTGTTTGTTGCTGCCGCTGCTCAACTTCCAACTTCCAACTTTCGCTTTCATATCTTTATTTTTGGATTACTTTCCAGCTACGCTTACGTATTTTTAAACAAGCTCCACATTAATTATTGCACCCAAAAAGGGAGTGAAAAGCAGGGGAAAGTTGGGGTGAAAGTTGTTAATGAATCGAAAAATAGGATCTTGGTTCTGAAACGCGCTTAGCGTTCAGTTGCGTAATGTACTCTAAATTTAATATTATTACTTTATAATAAAGGAAAATATATTTAATGATCAAGATTTTGTCCTAAAATGTTTATTAGGATTTGAATTTTATTACAATTGTCTTATAAGAACTTTTAATCATTGGCAATTATAAGAAAGCCTTACCTTAAGTAGATTTTGTTCATAATAAAATAAAAGGCAAGACAGCAAAGCATTCTTCATTTAACAAAATATGTAACTACTAAGCTTAGTGTTGGGCCAAGCACTGCGGCAAGCAGCCAAAGACAAAGAAGGATGAGCATCGGCGGGTTTATCAGCAGTTTCTATTTTGTTTTGGTTCCCCCAGTTTCGCATGCGCTTTACTGTTATTTTGTAGCGCATGCGCCTTTGGGAGCTTTTGTAGAAGTGCTGTAGCTCGAAGCTTTTGTTGTTAAGCTGTACTTCTTGCATTCGGCATTGCTTTGGTTGCTGAGTTGATTTGGTTTGATTTAAAATTAAAAACTCTTAGTTGATTAACACTTAGAAATAAATCTAAGAAGATAGTTTAATGATTGCTATTTTTATTCTTCGAATTCTAAAATATTAAATACTTTCGTGTAAGAAAATATGTACATATGTCTCTAGAACACCATTATGTTTTACAGTTACATAGTTACACTTATTATGCTTTCTTTTCCTGTTAACCTAGCAATCTTTCTAATGCTTTTTAAATTCTGTCTGAGTTGATTTAAGTTCGTAGATACACAACAAACATTTCAGAGGTGCTCTTAGAAAAATGGATTCAAAAATGAGCCAAATTAGCCAAGCCAAACAGTCGGTCGTGAGTGGCGAAGAGCACCTCCGTTATGTGGACCTGCCAGTTTATCCGAAGCCCCTTCCTGAACAAGATCTTAGCTACAAGCGGGATGAAAACAAGTTCACAATGGTGGAAAAGGCAGCTCTGCGCAATGCCTGGCGTCTGGTTGAGCCCTTTCAGCGACGGATTGGCAAGGAGAACTTCTACAAGTAGCTATTTCTGATATACAGTAATATCCTTATAGGCCTGATTTGTGCGACTTAGCTTCCTTACTATGCACGAGGACCTCATCAACTTCTTTAGGCGAGATGGAAAAATTAATTTGAGTAAGTTGCATGGACATGCCATGGCTATGATGAAGCTCATGCTAAAGCTGGTCCAAACTTTGGATGACAATTTAGCCTTTCGCCTGGCTTTGGATGAAAATCTGCCTTCTCATCTGAAGAATGGCATTGATGCAAAGTACATGAAGGTTAGTTTTCGTAATAATTAATAGGCTTGAATAAAATAAAACTATTTCCATTTTAGCTGCTGGCCAATTCCCTCAAGAGATACATCCTAGAGTCTGATGTCATCGAAAACAAAACTCGTGCTCACTAACAAACGGCCTCACCCGCTTGGTGTACATCGTCGGGACCTACGCCCAAGCGGATGTGGCCAGGAAACGAGCCATGTCGGTTGCCCTCAGGACCACTCTTCTTAATACCTAAGTGAACTTTCCAGCGAAAGTATAGGTCAATTATCTAAATATGAAATACGAATTTATGAAGAAGCATGCTAATAGCAAACAGAAAACTAAATTGTGAATTTTTGAGTCTACTAACGTTTCTTAGTTAGTAAGAAATAAATGAGAAGATTAAATCAGAATAGAAGAGCGAAAACTTATTTTGGTATCGGTAATATTTGAAACTGGAAAATATTGATCTTTCACGAAGATATAGGTTTTAACTTACCCTTGTTTTTCACCATTTTGTTAACCAACCACTGCAATCATGCATCCCTGGACAAAAGGATGCCGATTTTTTTCCGGAAATCTGCTTTTGCCATGCATCACCAAAGGACCGAAGCGAATTGGCAACTAATCTAAGGCCTCCGCACTCGCATGCATATAAATCCAGCAACCACAGACAGATTTCGCCACAGTTGCAGGCGGTGACCGAGCAGGCACCTCAAATTAAATTAAGCCATAATTTATTTCCCATGGAGACGGGCAAGAAGACACCAGCCCACAAAAGCTCAAAATTCAAATGCCCAACAAAAATATGGCACTAAGAGCTGCTGCTACTGCAGCGGTTAAAACACACACACACACACTTACACACACTAGAGAAAAGAGGAGCCAGCTGAGAGGAGGATTTATTGGAATTCCATCAATGGCGAGGCAGGAGCTCCTCTGCTTCCAATTCCCATGGCAGGCATCCCACTGTGACCCGCACGAACTCTAACTGCAGGACATGCTCTGGGCATCAGTGATGACAGCTGGCGATTAGAAAAGGATGCCAACAGGAAATAGCTAAGAAGTAGCTGGAACCTACAGTCAAAAATAGCTTATAAAAATTTTAAATATTTTCTTTATTATCATTAAACTAGAGCTAGATAGCTAGATTTCAGATATGTCATCACCTATAAGCAGTGCAATCCTGTTTCCCTCTGGAGGAAGGGAGCTCGGACAGCAGAGGACTGTGTGACCCGCAGGAGGCACGGGATTGGCACGACGAGGGACTTTGGCACGGATGGCTCATCATAAATACAAAGCAGGCCGGCGCTTTGTCAGGCAGCCTTCGACACTTTTATTGGCCCGGTCTGTCGGGGCGAGCAGTCCGAGTCCCGAGTCACGAGTCCGGGGGAAAGATCCCCTGTTTCCGGGGAAGAGGTGGCCGTCATCGATATGCCAGCAGCATCCTGCACTTGCCACTGCTCCTTGCTATGTCGCCTCCAGATCCTCCAGCTCCTGCTGCTTCTGCTACTACTAGCTCCTGTTCTTTGTGCCAAGCAAATGAAATTGAAAATTTTTATGATGCCAACACCAGGGGTAGCAAATAGAATGCTGAAAATTTAAGCAGCTGCATAAAGTTGGTTAATCTGCCGGCTGATTAAGACGAGATTGAGCAGCGCCCGGGGTCGGACACCTCTCGACATTAATGGCGGAGTCAAAGCCAAAGTCTGTATAATTTTTATGGCCTCCGATGGGCTACACGTGCTGCTCGACAATGTTTATGACCGGCCCTGTGGCAACTGTGCAAACTGTAGGAACTGTGGAAGCTAAAGCTGGAAACTGAAAAGTGCAGCTCGAAAATTTTCTAGGGCGGAACTCTTGAGCTAAACGAGTTAGCATTTTGGGGCAGAAGGGCGTTCGGAAAAGTAGCTGGCAAGTAACAAGCTTAACCGCAAAAGTTTTAAATAAACTTTTGTTGCTGTTGTTCCTGGCAAAAATATATTTGCAGAATGCGTCCGCGCGAGCGGCATAACTATAACTTCCGATTCCGTTGGCTGGCTTTGGCTTTCTGGAATGGGATGGTCATGTAAATGGGGAAGGAGTACGGCAGTGTGGATGGGCTGTGGGAGCCGTTTTCCTTGTAATACAGTTAAATATAAATTCAAAAAATATACGAGTGTACGGGGGAGTTTGGCGAAAGCAACTTTGTTTGCCACTATTTTCGTTGTTGGTTTTTACTTTTTTACTTTTTACTTTCTGCTTTTTCGCCTTGGCCATCTTTTTCTGCTCTTCTCGCCAGGCTTTTCCCTCGTATTCGTTACTTATGCAATTTGCATGAGCGGCAAACACCCACGAACAACTAACAAGTCTGCAGCACCAGCAGCAACAACAAGCAACAACTTTGGTTGCAACAACAATGGGAAAGGCAAGCAAACTTCCGCCTGATGAATAAGTGTCTGCCGCCCCCCATTCCCTCCCTACCGCCAGAAGGCGTGGTCATGTTTGCCACCCATGTTTAGTTTGTTTAACTGTACGCAGCACACAGCAATAATAAAAACAGCTTCCTAATTGAGAAAATAAAAATCAACAACTAGGATAACCGCTCGAGCGGCGACAATGGGCAGGACTCCGTCAAAATGAAGTCCTTTTTGGTAGAAGGACAGTCGGAGAAATCAGGCATGGTTAAAGCTTGTTAAACTTTTTAAAGTTAATGCAAAAACAGATTTATCACAACATGCTTAAAGTTTGTGGGAATATTAAATATTTGTAGTAAGGTTGGTTCTTAAGCAGGTCCCGTAAACTATATTTGTTTAAGAAAGAATAGTATAGAAGTCAGACTAATTGTTGGAATCGCGTTACACATCGACTTGCAAAGGTAAAGCTTACACATCCGCTGATTTCATCTTGTCCGTCTCATTTAACCCATTGTACCGATGTGGGAAAGCAGCGGCTTCAGGATGAAAAGGATATGCAGCGGCAACTGCAACTGCAGCGCTGTCCAGCCGCATTCTGGCATAAATTTAACGCCGCACAAGTCGGACTTCCGGCCAGAGCGACCGCCATGTTGTTATGCATGCAGTCTGCGCCGGCAAAAATGCAGTTTAACCGAAAGAATGAAACAGGAGCTGGGGCAAGCCAACCAGATACAAAAGGACCAAGGACCATGGACCAACGACCAACGACCATTGACCAGACCAGACCAGTCCCCGGCTCCAAATGAAGTTATTCCAACGCTGATAGCCAAACGAGGGGCGCGGACTCATATTAATTTCTGCTATCTCGGCGATGCTCTACATGCGTACTGCAAATGCTGCTGTGCGCGCAGCTCTGGCAATAAATTTGATTTGTTTAGCAATTTGTTGCATATCGCATTGCGCATACGCCCCATACATCCATCTCGCCGTCCGCCGCCGTCGCTTTCGCTGTCGTCATCGCTCTAGCCCGCAGTTGCTTTAACGATGAATAACGCGATTCTCCGGGGCTTCCCTTTGTTTTTAGGACTGCCTCTATTTGTTGTTCGGTGTTTTCATGTTCCAGCTCCATGCCACATTTTATGCACTCCCATTGACAATAATTTATATTGAAATGTGTCACTGCAGCTGTTGAAGTTCTTTTATCAGAGTGGGGGTGTTGCTGCATTAGTTGCAACTGCCGCATTTAATTTCTGGGCACAGCCATTAGTCGTTGGTATTTAATATTAAAACATAAATCTATCTCTCTGTTATCACAAAAGGGAAAACATGACATACTATGATAATGATTTACTGAATGAAAATCACTTCTTTATCATTCAATAACAAAAATTTAAAAGCAATATTTTCCTTTTCGTAATAATAGATAATCCTTCCAGAGTTATTTCCTTTTTTTGCCAAAATATTTAAAACTTAAAGCCACGCCTTACAGTTTTCCCAGCCAGCAGTTATGGCCAAGAACTCCCCCAATTTGAGTTGCATTTGTAATTTGTCTGGTAGGACAGTAACTTTCAGCACGCAGTCCGCCAATTGGTGACACTAGCAACTTGCAACAAACTATGCTGCCCCCTTTTTAAGTGTCCCTCAGCACGACCTCGATGCAAGTTGGTGGCATCTTCGCGTGCACTTTATAATTAATAACAATTTAGCATGCACTTAATTTTAATTATTACTCAATTAGGTCAGCGCCATTATAATTTAAGCACCCGGCACACTGCTGATAATTAAGCGAGGGCGAAATTAAACAATTTCCAGTCCCGCGGAATGGAGTCCTGCCATCCAGACAAAACCTTCCGCGTCTTGACTTCGTCCTTTTCCGGAGTGGCGCCTCCGTTCGCGGGTTTCCTTTCCGTTTGTGGACAGGGTCATTAGGGATGGTTTGTGTGTAAATTTGATTTCACAACATTTACTCAGTGCGGTGCTCAAACTTTCGGCCTTTACGATCCACATAAATTTTACGACCAAGTTCAAGTTATAAATAGTTGACAACTCTGGTCTCCTTCTCCGTCGAACCCAAACTCAAATTAAGTGAGAATGGCGAACATTTCATAAATGCATGATGGTCTATAGTTCAGCTTCAGCTTTAAGGCAGTCGTATTTATTATATAAAAAGTCTAATAAATGTTCTTTAAATATTTAAGATTCCTTTAAGTTAGTTCTTGTTAGTGATTAAAGAATCTTTTGTTTTATTGTGAAACCAATATGTTAGCCACAAAAATGGAAATCGAAGCTGTGTGAAAAAATTGAAACTGTCCTACTCTACCCGTCGTCAATGTAATATCTGGGGAGGCTGCATCCCTGGGCGCCGTGATCTATAATTCCATTAATTTTTGTTGAAGGTGTTACAATTGAAACCGACGGGAGATTTGACGGGGAAGCAATTTGAATGTCATTAGGTGGGCCCGCGCACGGCGCAGTCAGCCGGAAAGCCGGCTAAGTGAGAGCCAGGCAAAAAGGCATTCGACTCCATATCTGATTGAATAATAATGAGTGCTTAAGGATTTAATGTGCTCCCGGCAGCTGCCAGGCCCCAGACACCGACTACCTCCAGGGAACAGACATGTAGGGAAACAAAGCAAGACAAGAGTGTGTAGTCGATGGATCCGACATTGAGATACCCCTAGAAACAATGTTTATCCATTAACAAGAACTATGAAATGTAGCATATAGTATGGGTTAAACGGGAAATCATCTTGAAGTTGTTACTGTTTAGTTTTATTTCTAGTAACTCGTGTATACCCTCTAACTCATCTAGTACCAAGCCAAATGTTAAATGACAAACCAAGAAAAGCGGGAACATATCTGGATCTTTCCCGGCACTTTGTTGACAGTGGCATGGCCAATGGGGACTCCAGTTGGCTTGATGCTGATTGCCAAAAAGATTAAAATGCATACGGAAAGAAAAAGGTATACAAAAGGCGCAGACAGCTCACACCTATGGATAGAATTGAATGTCCTTATCGTACGGATTCAAATTATTCTGAGACTAAAGCAGTGCTGCCTTGTCAAGCAGATTTTTGTCACAATTTGAAACCTAGATTTTATTTAACTAGTAAATGAATCAATAATTTAAAAGCTTTTAAACATGCATTTAAGTATTAAGCTAAATTAATATCTAGAAAATATATAAACTCTCCACGCTGACGATCTCGCAAGAAGTTGGTATTTCTTAGTTTTGAGTATAGAGGAGCTTCGAGATACTTTGTTACCAAACGCTGTCTGAATCTTTTGAAATTATCAAAAAAAAAACTTCATGCTACCAGTCCGCAGTGAATTGCCGACTTTTTTCATATATCGATGCAATACTAAATAAACTTGCTAAAAAATATATATGCACTTAATTATAGTGCCGCTATCTGTGCCAGGCCTTTGATTGGGCTAATGCGACCTAGTTTGGTCAGCCAAGTTTTGAAAGCCAAAATGAATTGAATTTTTTACCCAACAAATTTAAATTTAAATATAAAATTATTTTTTAATTGGTGAACTTAAATTTTGTTACTAATGCAGGCCCAAGGAATGCATAACGATATTGACCATAACTAGAGGTACAGGTACAGGGAAATCAAAATAAGAATGGTATTGACTTGCACTTGAGTACAAGAGACTCCTGCCTTGTCACCCTCTCTGAAATGAAATATAATTAAAAAAGGGTTAGAATGTGGTGAAAATCATAGCACCTTGGGGGAACATTTTTGTCGAACTGCCCATTAACATTGCCCGCCGGATAGTATCTCACTACCACCCAGTAACGTCCTTGCGAATCTTTGGCTTCACCGTAACCCATTGTCTTTGAATTCTTCCAAACTAAAGCTGTGAAATGGCCAGTCTCCATGCTAAACCCTGGGTTTTTAAAGTCGTAAAACTCGATTTCATCGTACCACATCTGGTCGCATTGCAAAGGTTCTTCCGATCGCATACACAAGTTCTCACCATATTTCCCGGCGGCATCTGAATGTTCCAACTTTTGGCTTGTGGCTAATACCTGTTTGACAGGTTAAGAGTGAAGTATGAAGAATTTAAAAGGTAAATACCCACTTTTGCATAAGCTTCGCAATCGTCTGAGAGTTTGTCATCTAATTGAAGAGGCGGACAGCCGTGCCTACTTCTTAACCGATTGTGCTCCTTTAAGTGGTCCTCCCTTACGCCAGCTTGTACCGCAACTAGCTAAAAGTAGATTTATGGATAAATTCTGCTTTTAAATCCACAAATTTGATATTTTACCCAACTAATAGCCAAAATTATTAATATGTTCACCAAACCCATTTTTCAGTATTATACATAGATAAAAGTCAGAAATATCTTGACAAATTTTACAAAGAATGAGGTTGCTGTAAATATTTTGAAGTTACGACATTAGTATGACCAGATTTGTAAAAATATTTTTTAACGGTGATAAAAAATTCTAGAATTTATAGGCTTCTAAAACATCTTTGCCCTTAGAAATAGCTTAATGTACAAAACGAGCTCCCTTGAGATTTCTTTCTGAATAACTGTTCTTTTTCTTGTCCTTCTATTCCATTTTTGTGTCGAGAAATTCATTTGCGCAATCCGGCTGCTTCACTATCGTTATCCCATTTACTCTCACTTACTAAACAACTCAAGGGACCAAGTATAGCATTAGATAGCTCTGCCTCACTTACTCTTTACAATTCGTTAAAGTTATCTACTCGTACTCGTACCAGCATAACATCAGAATGTACAGAAATAAGAAACAACTAGAGACGATACAACCTGCTAGAAACGAGAAATAGAAACGAGAGGCTCACAACGACCGTTAAATTCAAATCAAATCATCGTGTCACGACATACAGTGATATATGTACAGTGATGGATAAAATAATAGAAACGAATTTTCACTTTGGGTTTAAATACGTATTTTTAATAAGGAACGTGGTTATGACTGGATATTTTAATTTTTTTTTTATTTATATACATCTATCTTACATACTAAAAAACAAAAATGCATTTAACTTTATTCATTTAGCTAAAAAATTATATTTGAGGTAAATTTGATGTTTTTGACTTGGAAATAAAAATAGAAACGAACTGACTAATCGTCAATCAAATTGACTAGCTTAGCAAAATTAACCATGAAATGTTTTCAGGTTTAATATTTTGTTGCGTTACCATGGTTTTTCAAAAATTCCGGCACACCTACGAGTCATGGACTCCACAGGATTGGAGCATATTGCTGCCTTAATGGAGTACCACTCCTCCTGGACTTTCTCCCACAAATGCTCCTTATTTTTTGGCTGAAAACCACTTTTTAAAGAATTCCCCACAAATGCCCAATACGGTTTAAGTCGGGTGACTGAGCTGGCCAATCTATAACGTCGACTTTATTGTCCTGGATCCCCTTTTTAGCAAGCTACGATGTGTGTTTGGGATCGTTATCCTTAATAATTTCCCACTTCAAAGGCATTTCATCTTCGGCATGTGTTAACATATTGTTCATCATTATGTTTAAGTAGTCTGTACCACAGATATTACCCTGTATCCAATATAGTGGACCAACACCTGAAGCAGAGAAACATCCCCATAGCATTATAGCATTATATATATCTTATACATAGTACCCGAGATCAGTCCTTTTATACGATTTTTATGCTGAAGAAAATGACAAATGCATATTTCATGATGGAAGTCAGTATATTATTAAAATTTATTTTAATTCGAGTTTTACAGTGTTGGCTGTTGCACTTTACGATAATAGATTTATCAGGGAAAATTTGTATATATTTAGTTGGTATTTTCTGTACTTATGTGCTTTATGTGTAGCATTACTTTAACCAAAACAATTACACTTATAGAACGAAATTTAAGAAATCACCTGTTGAAAGATTTTAACATGTTTATCGTAAGAAGTGTGTTCAGAGTGTCCTCACGTAGGAAGCCCTTAAATATACATAAATACTTATAGATATGTTTTTGTGTGCGAAAGAAGAACGTTAAGAGTCGTTCTTTTGAGAGTTTCGGAGCTCCGTGAAAGTTTTGTTTTTGTAACGCTGTCTGAACCTTTGAACTTTTTTGAATATTCTGTTCTAAATGGAATAATAAAAGAAAAAATAAAACAACCATATTTTAAAATTACAAAAGATTTAGTTATAATCAATTACAGGCAAAATTTGATTTCTTTGTGCAGATTGGGCAAAACTGAGTTAGCATAGTTTTGCCAAAACTGCACAAAGACATTCAAAAGCAAAATGGTTTGTTTGAAAAGACAAATTTACAACCAGTGCAGGCACAAAAACTGCTTAACGATATTTATGAAGTACCGCCACCAGGAAAATGATTTGAGAATCGTGTTTACTTGACTTTGTTGAGTAGCAGAGCTGGAAATTCTCAGGGCCGACCCTCCAGTACCATAGTCTACCTTTCCGCTGAGATGAAATATAATTAGAATTAATTTAAGATATGATTATAAATAAAGTACTAGAGCGGCCTTGGAACATTTTCCTCATACTCTCCTCTATAATTGCCGGGAGGATAATACCTAGCTACCACCCAGTAGAACCCATGTTTATCTTGGGCTTGGCCGTAACCGAATATTTTTGTATTCTTCCAAACTAGAGCGGTGAAATGCCCAGTACTCATGGAAAAGCCTGGGTTATCATAGTCGTATAACGCGATCTCATCGTACCACATCTGATCGCATCGCATTGGCTTTGACGATCGCATACACAAGTTTTCACCATATTTTTTGGCGTCAGTTGAATGAATCAACTGTCGTTTTTTGGCTAATATCTGTTTAGGACAGTCAGACAGTAAGAATATGAAATACGAAAATTGAAAAGGCCAAGACATACTTTTGCATAAGCTTCGCATTGAGCCGAGAGTTTGTCATCTAATATCAGATCCGGGGAGCCGTGCCTTCTTCTCAACTCATTATGCTTTTTCAAATGGTTCTCCTTAGGGCCCGCCTCTACTGCGACTAACTAGGTTTGGTTAATGGATAAATTCTGATTAACAATCACAAATTTGATATTTTACCCAACAAACAGCCAAAACATATAATATCCTCACCGAACCCATGTTTAATTTTCATAAATAAATTTACACGTTTAATATTTTGGCAAGTTTTTCCGAGCTTCAAATTACTTCACTTTACTTTCTAAGCCAAACACAAAATGATTATATTTAGATTTTAGTTAGTTTAGTAAGACTTTTGGGGCCTTAAAGAATTTGGGCTTTAGTTTGGGTAGCTTTTAAATTATTCATGCTCCGAAAAGGAATTTTTCAAGTCTGCAGTTGGGACTTGGTAGTACTGTTAGTACTGGCTATACGTTCAGGAGAACAGAAGGACGTACAGACGAGATCGAGCCTGCTATTGATCCTGATCAATAAAATATAGCGCTTGATCTTATTCCTTCTTTAAAAAAGTTAACCCAAATTCAATACGGATTTGTGACGATTAATAAAACTTTTTAAATTGTTTTTTAAATTAAAAGTAATTATTAAGGATGAAAACTTTATAAAAGGTCCGTTAACTTAATTCGATCTAAAGGCCTACAAATTTGGAGCCACGAAAAAGACTAATTATAGAGACTTTACTCATTTATTGTTTTATAAATAAAAAATTTTATATTTTGTTCTATATGTAGTATTTTATATATTGTTATGTGGGATATGGGTATATTAAGGTATTAAGCAGCCTATTTAATTTCATATGGGGACACACTTTTCGGAATTCCACAACCTTGTAGCTTTTTTCCATCAGCCAAAACGCCATATAGAACTGTCTCTTTTCATCAAAGAATGTCTATACCCATCACCCTCTTCCTAATAGAAATTGATCCTTACTAATTAAAGTTGAAGTCAGTCGATTGCGAATATTGAAGAGAGCAAGTGTCATCCATAGAGTGCGGAAGTCGTGAAGTTTAATACAAAACCTTTGTTTCTTTAATTTACCTTTATATATATCCGAAATAAACATAATCATAAACATATTGACCATATCCACAGCTAGTTTAGCTAGTTGCATAAAAATAGGTTTCTGGCTTACTGGCGTTGGAAAATGCAGTTGCCCTGTCGTTAAGCAGATTTCCACCTCTTATAATAATTATAACTTTTAGGTAAAACCTATTCTTGTTTTATGGAGCTATCTTTAAGTAAAAAAAGGTTTTATTACAGAATAAACTAAAAATTTACTAGACACAAGGACAGCATGTAGGCACATAACATGGGAAATGCGTTACTTTGAAACTGAGGACTTGAGCTTTTGGCGCTATCTTCTGAGTCTCTCCCTATCACACCACTAAATTCATCTTCAAACCCACTGAAATTAATTTTAATTAAGATGGGTCTTAAAATGGTTTAAAATCAAGTACTCGACCGGCTTCGGAACATTTCTCTCGAACTCCTCCTTGATATTGCCTACTGGATAATATTTTGCTACTACCCAGTATAGCCCGGTTTTATCTTGGGCTTGACCGTAACCCATGGTCTCCGAACTCCTCCAAATTAGAGCGGTAAAATGGCGAGTATGCCGGCCATAACCTGGCTTCTTAAAGTTATATTTCACCATCTCAGCGTACCAATCCTGAACGCATCGCAAAGGTTTTTCCGAGCGTATACAAATGTTTTCTCCATCTTTTGCACTATTTCCAAAATGTTCCAAATCTCGCTTTTCGGCTAATGTCTGTTTAAGGTGTTCAGAGGGAAATTCGGATAATTTGAAAGGTCAAAACATACTTTTGCATGAGCTTGGCACTCGTTTGAGAGGTTGTCATCAAGTTTCAAATCCGGACATCCGTGTTTTCTTCTCAACCGATTGTGCTCATTCAAATGGTCAACACTAAGGAAAGTGGCTATCTCGACCAGCTGCAAAGGTGGTTAATCGATAAATTCTGCTTTGAAAACCACGCATTTGAATTTTTACCAAACAAAAAACCAAAACCTTTAATATGTTCCTAAAGTTCATGCTTCATTTTTGTAAATAGGTGAGCTGTAAATACCTTGACAAGATTTTCGGAGTATCAAATTACTTAATTTTTACAGAGTACATGTGATCAGTTTATACCATAAGATACTCCTTTCTGTGCTAGCCAGTTTTTAAATAATTATCACAATAAATAAATAAATAATAATAGCCAAAAATCATTTCGTCTACAACTTTCAAAGTTATTGGTAGATTGATGGGTATTGATAAAAAAATATTATTCAAGTTCTAAAAAAAACATTAGCAGTAATATTATGAACATCACAGCTTATCGCGGACTGTGGAAGTTGGAGTGGTCATGACCACATGAAGAGCAGCGATAACATCTCTAGAAACTTTATCAATTCAACCTTCTAAGCCTTATAGTTCCTGAAATCTTAGCGTTCATACAGACAGACAGACATTGCTATGCCGACTCGGCTATTGATCCTGATGAAGAACATATAACTTTCTGGATCGGAAAGTTTCCTTTAAACCTTAACAAACGATGACTTTTTACTACACCTAATAAATTATTAGTTCTACACATGAGATTAAAATGTTCTGGAAATATAAAAGATATAAGATAACTTAAAGTAGATTTTCTAAGCATAGCAAAACTGTAATTACTAATGTTGTATGTAAATAGTCGTCGTTAACTAAATTCGATCTATTTTCCTTGAAATTCTGGTGCCAGCCACGGCAATTTTTGTGTTCTGTTGACAGCTGGTCGGAGGTTTAATGCTTTTGGCATTAGGGCACCGACTGACAGATGACTCCCAAGAGCACTCGGAAAAATTGTAGTTAATCGCACACAAAGTTGTATTTACAATATTTAGATGAAACTGCTAGAGAAAATTACTAATTGTTGGTTGATTTTCATAATTTGTTTGAGTTCGATTTTAGATTTTAAAAGCTAAAGTTTTAGGCTTTTTATTTATAAACAACGCTTAAGTACTTCAAAAACCTTTTAAGACATTAAAAATATTATTTTCTTGTAGTTTGTTTCATACGTTATAATTAAAAATGTAATTTTTTAATCTGGGATTTTCAAAATAAACTTAACCTTTCTACGCGATGTGTGATTATGTGAACTTTGTTTTCCCTCCATACAAACGAGCTGGCTGGCTTATTGGCGGTGCAGAGTGCAATTATTTTGAGCTAGTAACCGCCACCAGGACAAAGGATAATGCGATGAGTTCAGATCGTCAGCGGCAACCAACTCTAATAGAGCCACGCCCCCTATCCGCAAGCCCTGTGCCAGATATTAAATTCTCGCCGTTGGTCCTCTGGCTCCCATTTTTGCTCCATGGAGCTGCGGCAATAAAGGTTTGGCTTTGGCTGGCATGTGTGAGGGCACTTTGGCGCGGGATGAGCTGTTGTTCCCACACATGTGGCTGATGCTTTGGGCCATCATTGTTGACAACAATATCAGTGGCTTTGGAAACAGCGGCAGCCGCAGCAACAAAAAAAAGGGAAAGAAAAACAACTGGAACACGGGTTGTGGAACCTACTACTTTGTCCTTCGCGCGGCTTTGGTTACTGGTTTTTGGCTGTAAAATGTCAATTTGGGCCGTGACGAAGATTTATTGTGTTCGTGTTTGATAGGCGCGCTTAAATATCCCATTCAGCGTACATATTTCCACTATCAATTTTGGCGGCTGGTTCGTCATTGCTAGTAGAAAACCAAGCAAAAGTGTTGCTAGAAAATGACAATTTCTGGATAATGGAATCAGCCCTCTTCTACTTAAAGAAACTATACTCATATTTTTATATTTCCTAGTCCCTTAATTTCATAATAAATAGAGGTTTTGTCAATGTTAAGTGGTTAAAGGACATTGTTAAGAGAGGTTGAAAAGAAAGGGTTGAGATCAAAAAAAGGATAACTAAAAAGCTATCTGGTTTTGACCTAGTTTGGAAGTCTTAGAAGTGTCTTCTTACACTAAAGTTTAATAGTTCAAATATGAATGTATCGTATAAGCAGATCTCACTGATAGCTTCAGCATGTTAATAATACTAACTATGTAGTACAAATGTATCTATAACTTTTTCATACCACAACTCAATCACAATTTGAGCGCATTCCGCACGAACTATATTTGGCTGGGAATAAATGCAAAACAGTCGGCAACGAGCCAACGAGTTGAACCGTTGCCAGGCGTGGCATTAAAATGGAAATGGCATATTCATGCCACATAATGGTTAACCGACATCACAAGAGCAACACGCAAATTCCCGCATTTTTGTGAAAATTTCACCACGATAAAGGCTTGGAAGAAGGAGGACAAACACACACATACACACTCACAAATTGGAAGGAAAAACTTGCATAATAAATGCAATTTATCCATCCGAGTTGTCTCCTGCCGCCGCTCCCCAGGCTGCCCCATTCGCACAATGCCGATAACTCAATAGCGTAACCCCGGGGACATTGGCATAACTAAACTAATTTCTTTTAATTCGAACAGGGCAAACACTGGCCAAACCGGCTCTCTGAACAATGATGGTCAAATGCCTGGGTGCGAAACTTTGATGGCGCCCCATGCATTGACCACTCCAGTCTAGGTGAGCTAACCGTCCTCCGTGTTTCAGGCTACGAGCTACGAGCTCCAGGCTCCTGTTTTTCCTCCGCCCAATCCACTTTCTCTCTGGTGGCAGCCCTGACCGACATTCGATGAATTGACCAACGCAGCTTGTTATTTTTCGTGTGCAACAGCGCGTTTCATTCGCTCCTGGAGGTTATCTGCCCCTAACGCCCCATGGCATCATCCCTACCAATCAGAGATGTCTGTTTCCTGTTTTGGATCAATTTGAATAAATATGGGTGGATTTAAGGTTATTTTATTGTTGCTTGTTAACTACTACATACCTTAGATACTGAATCTGACTAGCTAACTATCTTTAATAAGGAAGAAATTCTTCGAAAAAAACCTCAAATAAATAGGGTAATGTAACCAGATATCCTAAGATTATGTATTCTAGAATCGGAAAATTTGGCATCACTAATTATTGGATAGCTCCTAAAACCTAGGAAAGCTTGCCTTGCCTTTTTTGTCTGGCCAAAAGTTTTTCTCTGTTTTCGCCAGATTCCGCATTTGGTGAGTTGGACAGCCGACGTCTGTTTTTCACCTGGCAGGCTTCAGGTTCTCATGGGTTCGGAATGGGAATCCCCTTCCCTGTTTGTTTGTATATGGGAAACCGGCGGTGCTTGTCCATCTGTCTGTGCGAATGTGTTTGTGTGTGCTCCTGAATTTTGTGAGCAGGTGTGCGTGAATTTACGCTGACAATTGTGATTTTCGCATGGTTCAGCATCGGGCAAAGGTTTTTAATTAGATTTTACTTCATTTTCCGCTGTCATTCAATGCAATGGAAAGCGGTTTCTTTGTACTATTTCAACCCAACGCAGCGGATAGTCCAGTTAAACAATCCAATCGTAAGTTGGTATTAATTTCTCGGACTCTTTGAACTATCTAACATGTTTTCCACCGCTGACAATTTGGAGAACATTATTACGGATTTTTTTATATTTTTCCACAACTTAAAGTTTGTACTTTACACATTTTGCCCATCATCTTTTATGCCATTTTTTGTCTTCATTTTAGTAATTTAAAGTTCACATCAAGCTTGTTTGTTGTATGGATTAAGTTTTCTCATGAAGAAGTGCTTGGATTCCTCCAGTGCCTCTCTACACATGCCTCTCTTACATTCGAAAATATATTTTTTACTTCTTATTATCAACAATATATAAAAACAAATTTTGGTAACATAATAGTTATTAATTAATTTCGTTTAATAAAATATAAAAAGATTTTAATAGTTAATATAATTTATCGTTTCAAAAGCACAAAATGTTCTTTAATTTTTATATTAAAAAGGTTTATACTTAGAGCCTTGTTCTCAGCTTTTTCTCCGAGTGTATGTTTGCTCGACATGAGCTAGTTTCTTTTTTTCAGCTAAGGGTTTAACGAGGCTGCTGCCTGAATGCGTGTGCTAATGTCGTCCTTTGTGAACCGCAGATTGCCTTTAAACTTTTGTGAATTCTTTCCATTTCTCATGAAAATGAATTTAAAAAAGAAATAAGTAAGGGAAGAAAAATGGTACAAAAACAAAACTTATTCATATATTTTGTGAATATGAAATCCGAAATTTCTTCTCCTGATATGTTGTAACAGTTTAGACATAAAGTTAAGCTAAATAAACACAATTTAGCGAGAAAAATCTTTTAGTAAGTCTTATTATTTTGATATTTTTTCGTTAAAATATAATAAATAACAATAAAAAGTCACTCCTTACGTTATTATATTCATCATTCTATGTTCAACTTTAAACCTATAGACAAACATTAGGAATTTACAGCTTACATTTTTCCTTCAAACAGTTTTCATTGAGATTTTGGTTGAAACACTAAAGTGTATATAATCTTTTTGTTAGATGTTTCTTAGTTGCCAGTTACTGCTTAGTTGGTTTCAATGGATCCAGCTAAAGTTTTATCAAGTTACCCAGTCAAGGGGATGCAGTTCAAGATTTCCCCATGCCAGGTCCCACCTGGAATACCGTACACTAAAAAGGAGTCAGAAGGGCCAATCCCTAAGGAGGAAACCAAATCAAAAGTGCTACCGATTTACAGCCAGCCCAAGCCGGCAAAAGTGTTCCATTGTAATCACTTTGAAGATTTACAAGAACCTTTGACCATTGAGGAATCATTGGAGGGTACATTTGAGGATGGTCTTTTGGAGTTTGAGGACATTTTCGAAGAGGTTAGTCGAATGAAACGGCGAGTTAGTCAACTCAATAACCTACTTGGCACCAATGTACCGGAATGTCCAAGCATCGATGTCTGCGATCAAGAACATATACTTTTGGGGATTCCTTCTCCAATCCATCCTGATATCCTCAAGCTAAGGGTTTCAAATATCAAACTGAAAAATCAGATCACTCTGCTGCTACCCGTCCGAAAGTCAGTCCATTTGGCCACCAAATTCATCTGGAACGAATACTGCAGAAACAAGAAGCTCGTGGATGAGCTGCTCAGAGGCATCCAGGAGCTGGACTTTTACAAACTCCAATTCGAGAAGCACGAAGGACTGTGCCTTCAAAGGTTTCGGTTCCTGGAAAACGAAAAGTACAGTGGCAGGGAATTTTATCAATATATCGATAGGAGGACAAGCTGGATTAAAACGGACTTTAAAAGACAAATAATTAGAAGTGAATACAACCCGTTCAAGGACAAAGCCTTCAATGTGATTCGGGTTCTAGGAAGGGCCTCGGACTGTTTAAGGAATCATATGTTAGGCGTGATTAGTGACAAAAAAAATGAACTATTTGAAACAGAATAAAATTTGAGTTAGTTTGATAAGTAAAATCTAAAACTTTCACTTTGCATTTAAATGAAGTTCCCTTTTCTAGGATGCTGTTAAAATATTCGTAAGTTCATATATAAAATATTTTTTGTATTACCTCCATTGATTTTCCATTTTTCCTATCTCTAAAAAGTTTGGTGGATATGGGTGCTGTATAGGTTGCTAAACAAATTGATTTATTTTTGATTTTTATAAACTTACAAAACTTTAAACTTAAAACTTACAAACATTTTGAGTTAAAAGAAAATCTTGATCATTGAAATGTTTAGGTTATTAGAAATATCAAAATTACTTTAAACACATAGTTAGGAACAGATAGGAAATTTCAGAAAGCGATACATTCTTTCCAACACAAAGAAGTCTTGTTCTGACCGCTTTTCGAAAACTCTTAAACAACCGCAGGACCGCCTGTCGCCTGCGATTCCGAGCCCGGCTCACAATAAACCCACAAATCCCTCTTTAAATTGTTCAATTTGTCAGGACTCACAGGTTCGCCTCCATATGCGAGTTCCCTTGATTATGTTGGCCATCGGAGAAGTAGCATCTACATGGCGGCAGCTGCCACAAATGGTGGTACTCTGTTGTCCTTTAACGTGAGGAGAGCATATTTTCTATTGCCCTTGTATTGTGTACCTCTGCTTTGATGTAATTTAGTAGGCAAAGACTTGGGTCGTTTTAAGCTTTTTAACTATTTGTTACAATCTAAATTCAGTTTTTGCTTTGTTTTATTTATAATAATGATTAGGTTTGTAAACAGAAGTTTTTGTCTCAACAAATGTATTACTACTTCTGAGTTAGTTGCCCATTAGTAGAGTATCCAGTTTTCGTGACTGTGGAAATGCCTGATTTCTTTTGTCGCTTTCGGTTTCGGTGTTTGTTTGTACTTTTGGGTCCGACAACGAAATGTATTTAGCATAAAAATTTACGATAATGAGGACTAGAGAGCAGCAGAGACACTACCAAACAGACAAGTAGACAGCGCATCAAATTTCGCATAGGCAAATAGACAAATAACTGAGGTTTACCCCCTGGGAGGTGGGTGGCCCTTCCCAGCAACATTTGTGGGCGAGCTGTCTATCGCAATGTGCTGCCACAGGTTCTCCGCAGTCAAGTGTCATTGCTCGGCTAATGCGCAAAGTTAAATTAATATTTACCACGAGTCAGTTGTTTCGCCTTGATTTCTTCGGTGGCATTTCAAAAATTGACGAATTTCAGTGCGGTCTAACCAGAGCATCAAAGTCAACTGCGCTGTCTGAGTTTTTCATCCCGGCATTCTGTGTGGCTCTTACTTGTTTTCCGTCAGATTAGCAAAGTTTTGTGCAGTCGTTTATTTAAACTTTCCTTTTGCCGCGGACGCAGCCGGGATGGATGTTATGAGATGGCTGACGAGTGGAATACAGCAAATTTGATAACGTGATAATCGCATTTGGTATGCTGGCTGAACGACAATCGGCATACAGAACTGACTCTCCACGTGAATGTAAAATGCGGCAAGTGCATTGCAGACACTTGGCTGCCGTGTGCCTCGAAGGAAACTTCCTTTTGCGGGAATTATGCTGCATGCCTCACTGCGAGTCCTGGTGCGAAAAATGAAAATAAATGCAAAGGTATCCCGAGCACTTCAGGTTGCCATTTACATTCTGCATTGCCTTTTTATTTTGTCAGTCGCATTGAAATCCATGAATAGAATGTGTGTGCCAACTAATGCGTAGCTCCTTGAGAGCTGTAATCGCTGGCAGGGCGCCCTCAAGCCACTTTCAAGGGGTGCACCTTAAGTAGCCAATATTTCTCTTATACCTTACAAGATTGTTAGATTAAACAATCGGTTTTATAATATATTAAAAGGTTAAAGTGGAAGGTGACCTAAAAAAACCCCTTGTCTACGCCCATGCTTATTTGCACGAAACTCAGTGCAGTTGGCTTACGCGACGGGAGCTCCCTTCATTCTTTCTTTTGCGTCTATAAATTATTCATTCCGTTTGAGATGTTTGATGTGCCTCCAAGAAGCATGATGTCCCCACCCAAGCCCACTCGCACATTGCCAATCGGTTTGTTGCAATTTCTGCACTCTTCCTCTCTCTCGCTGGCTCCCTCTCTCGTTGCAACTTTGCTTTTCCCATAGCTTTTTTACCCACATTTCATTGAATTCATTCATTTTTTAGCTGCCTTCGCCGCACATCCTGGGCTTGTTATTGTTGGTGTTTGCCACAGCTTTGCATAAATAAGATAAACACAAGGATGAGCTGGGTGGGTGGGTGTACGCTATACCCACCACATTCCCATTCCTCGTTTCGGGATTCTAAAGTCCAGGAACTCGGGGAGAAGCATCCACCATCGTCTCGAGTCGGTGCTGTGATTTATTTTGCACTCAATGTTTGCCAAAGTAAAATTGATTGAAGCGTTTGTTGGCGCTTCAATTGATTTTCACTACAGTACGTTTACGTATGTTGCAAGAACCGCCCTCCCTCAATTCCCATCCCCGATCTGTGCTTTTTTGCACCTTATTCTCTTCCCGATGCCCAGCGAAGCATTTCAAGTGCCCCAGCACTTGAGTCCCGGCTTGTTTACGGTGGTTAAATTAACTTTGGTCAATTTGGTTTTCGTCGAGTGGTCGGACATTGCATTGAGATGAGTTCTTTCGGACCTTCCATCCTTCTATGCTGTTGGCAACAATGGGTTATAGGCACAGCATCTCTCGCTTTACTGAGTACCATCTCTGAAGACCTTTAAAAGGAGGCTTGCCATGGCAATATAAGAACAGAAAATGTAAAAATATATTCAAAAGAATATGAAGGTGTTCTATAGTCCACTTGACTCACTTCATTTGGCAATCATGCTTATGGTAACAGAAAGCTACTTGATAATCATTAGGAAAATCTTTCTTTCTTATGCAAGTTAATTATTCGAAAAGATGTTGTCTTTAATGCTGACCCAAGCCCTTCTTAGCCGCACAATAGCCTTTCTAATCGTAGACCCATTTTAGTTTAATAGTCGGATAAACGGTTTGGCCTCAGAGACGTCAGTGGCAAAATCGCAACAATTCATCAAACTTCGTGCTGTGATTTTATTAACTGACGCTGATGGTGATTGAGGCACATCTGGGCCATCAACACCTGCAGCCGGCAGTCGATCATCGGGCGGCCATCCCTTGCTCCTTACTCCTTATTCGTTACCACTTACCGCTCACCACTTACCATCGCACTTGCCAATTCCCCAGCAATCACCACCAACTGCAGTCGCATAAATCTTGGCCTGTCAAGTGCAAACAGAAGGGGAGAAGCCATCAAAGATGGAGCTAACAAATTACTGACAGCAAAACAAAAATAAACCCAACAGAAAGAGAGCGGAGAAGACAGTGGAGATATATAAAAAAAAGGAGAAATAATAATGGCAATAATAATTATGCAGAATTTACCGAATATATACGAAATATAAAAATAAACACGCAACGCAAATGTATGCCACTCATTTTTATGAATGGGCATTTATCATAATTAAAAATTCTGCCAACACCGGCAAAGGTTCTCCTACAGCACACCACATCCACCTCATCCCATTGCCCATCATCCCATTACCCTCTTTCGGATGCCGACGTTTCTGACCTAAGACACGCCACACACATATAGCCAGAAATCGGAGAGTATCGGGAGAGTGCGTCACAGAAAAGCCGACAACAACGAGGACAGCTTTTTTGGGTCCTCGCCGCCTCGCGGAACAGCTGTTGCTGTTTGTTTTTGGGACGTATCCATGGGATAAAGTAAGGCACTGGAAGAGCCATTGGTGAATCTCGCAGTGCGCATGTCCGTCGGCAGTCGCACCCAAAGGACTCTCTTTGAAAAGAGAGCACCACGTCTCTTAGTTGGCTTACATGGTGATTTTCCGAGGTGGCTAGCTCGGCTTTTCCCGCGAGTTGGCCGAGCTTTTGCGGGGTCGTCGTGACTGCTGAAATCACCCGTCGCCACTTCGAATGCCGTTGTCGTGGGCTTCAGTTGTGTTTACCGCTCAGTGTGTACCGTTGCTGCCATCAGGTGTGACCCAAAACTGTGACTGTGACTGCGATTCGCTGTGACCAGCCGTGACTCTCGTGCGTCGTGCTTATTTGTTGTGACTCCCGGTGGCGTATGCTTGATTTGTGTGCCGCCCAGGCGTATGCTTGATTTAAGGCGCGTTCTAGGCAACGTTCTTGCAGTGCATCCTCAGGGATATCAACACAAATAATAATAACAACAAAAACCATCATTGAATTGTGCCGCTCCTTTGAAGTTAATCCACAGATATTCTCACACACACTCTGGATGGTAGTGTGTAGTGCGGTCGCTTTGTGTGGTAGTGAGGTTGTGTCTGTGTGTGTGTAATGCGTATGTAATCCAAGCAAATCTGTCACGTGTTTTGGATATCTTTTTCTGAGGCCGCCGAACAAAGCCCGGGAATTTATTGAAAAATCGCACAAAGGTGAGCCAATTCCATATACCTCCGAATTCCCCCTGCACTTTCCGTTCGCCTCCTCAGCATATGCCCGTTGATATGAAACGGCAAAAAATGACCCTATCACGTTGAAAATTAAAATAGTTAAGCAGCTTACGGGCCACGAGGACATAACTATGCGGATGCTAGACCAATGCAGTTAGCCCAGCCGGAATATTGATAATTGAATATAAATTGGTTATTTGAGGGACAGGAGTGGGATTCCAAATGGGTTTATACTTTTTATGGGTAGATAGTTGGATATGCTTCTTGTAAATTAATTTGAAGTTCGTTATTGAATTGGTTGTTAAGTGTAAGGAAATTATGATGTTCCTGAAAGTCTGATTTAAGGTTGATAATAGGATTAATTAAGAATGGTTTCATATTCTATGTATTTAGCATATCAACAAAAAAATAGCACTTACTGTTGCTTAGTTAAATGTTTATTTCATCCGATTAAATTACACAGAACACGTGTGTTGAACTATAAAATTAAGGGGCGTAAATATTTTGAGTTAAAAAGAAACAAAATTTAAAATTAAAAGAAAATCAAGATTAATGCTTAAATTAACGTTAAGAATAACGCTTAAAATCGCTATAAAAATATCAATATTTTCTAATTTTCTTCGAGCGTATACTTGACCATTTCGTAAACCGCAATGACATTCGAAATGTCAAAGTTAAAATCATAGTTCAAAAGCAAACGCTACATGGGCCACCCTGTACATGCCTTATAAACCCTCGTTTATAGTAGTGGCTAGAAAATTATAAGTTAGAAGAACTACCTCACAGACATAACCTAAACTACTTCAAAAGGTTTTTAATACGGGAAAGGATAATTACATACAAGTGAAGGGATCACTTTCGCATCAAATTTGCCAAAGATTTATGCGAATATTTGGCTGTAAAGAGAGTGCGGTCGACCATAAATTAAACGGCTAATGGTCACCCCAATGGCTTCCAAGGCCCCCTTCGCATTAGCAACATTTAACCTTTAAGCCCTGAAAGTTGGCCAAATTAAATGACAGAATTTGATTAGTCCCATACACGCAAGTGGCTTTGGGTGCCTCCCATCCTGAGCTGAGTATATAATAAATGAGGGGTTCTCGAACCCAGGTCGGGGTATCATTCCCAGTTGGAAAAGTTTGGGAACTCAACTCCACGACCCACCCCACACTCAATTGTTTATTTAACAGCAATGAAAAAATCATTACGCATTTCATATCCAAACTTCAAAAGGTGAAATTCCCATGAAAAATTATATAAATAAGTTGAAAAGTTTTTAATGCATATCAAAATAAAAAAAACATGAGAAAGCGACGGGGAATGTGACTAAAAAACAAATGTTGATTTAAAATGCAAAATGAGATGACAGCAAAAAGAACAAAGAGGAAAGCAGCGGTCGTGCTGTCCTGTTCGCAATTTGTCCACGTATTATAATACTTCCCCTCTTTCTTTATTTTTTATTTTTTGGTTTTTGAGGAGCTCCTCTGGCCTTGTCCTTGCCCTGCAAACCAAGTTAATGTCATTTGCATTCGCCCATATACCCACTTTCACATGCCCTACATATATTTCTCTCAACTTTTCACTGGCCATATTTTCTGGTTTGCCGCTCGCCGAGCTGCTCTCGCTTCAAGTTCATTCTGCATTAATAATTTAGTTGTCGTTTCGCCTCCAATGCGAATTCGAGTCGACACCCAGGAAAACTTGTTGGTCGCCCGCCCCTTCTCCCGTTTCCCGACGCTTTTCCTTTTTTGCCCCCTTGTAATTTGATTTTGTTTCCCTGTTTTCGGTTGTACTCCGCTGGTCAGCAGCTTCAATGGGAATTGCGGCTGACTCCATCAGTTTGGTATCATTTGCATGACTGCCTCTTAAGTTCGTTTTACTCGTCCTTTTACTGCGGGCTCGACAATAGGTTGTCTGATTAAATAAACGTGGCCATCTGTTGTTAAAGGTCCTTTGTGAGGTGCATAAAGAGGTTTTAAGAGGTGTTCGAAGGCTGTTACTTGATGGTTATTAGGTATTTTCATCTGGAATTACATTTTATAATTATTATTAGCAATCTTTAAGTCCTTAAAGATTTCTCATATCTTAATATATGTTAGCTGTTCATTGAAAAATCTACTTTTAAGTCATAATATAGTCGACTACATTGACCTGGAAAAACCTGAAAACTTTTAAAATTCCGAGAAACTTAATTCCTGTTAATCTTCGATTCTTAAGATTTTAATGAAGATTCAGAAAGTGTTTAAAGTTCAGTTAATCGTAAATATGTTAATTTTTTAATTAATTCTTCTATTATTAAATTCCTGATGGAATATAACTTATCGTAGATCCAAGTCATGGCCTCACCAAAAAATCATTTATTAAGGGCCTTTAAAATGTCTCACCCAAGATTTCACCAACCTATCACCGAGATTTCATCCTCGTTAATTTCCTAGATCCAAGAGACTTTTTTCCTCGCAAATTTCCTAGCACGAAAATATGACAAAACTGAAATCCATTAGGGTTCCATGAACTTTTTCTAGCTGCAACACTTCATTTGCACTCCACTTGAAGGGGAAAGAGAGCGCTGAGAGGAGAGTCTGGCGAAATTTGTTGTTATGAAAAATGATATTAAATCGCATTTTTCATTATTATTTTTCCGGTAAAATCGCGTTCTTCATCTTGTCAGACAGTTGTCTCAGCCAGCCCAGTGAAAAACCCATTTCGGAGACCAAACCCACAAGGCTCGTTTGCCGGCGTTCCATTTTCAGTGGCGCGTTGCGTTTTGTCCTTTTCAGGGATTTCGACTGGAACTGCAAGGGACAGGGCACAAAGAAAAGCGGGCAAAATTCTCGTGGAGGGAGATAGAGCAAGTTGAAAATTCAGAATAATGAGGAAACTAACGAGCCAAGACTTTCTCATTGTTTACTGGCGCAAAAATTGCGCGATTATTAATTTTCTATGCTATTTTGTAGCTCTTTTTGCTGCCCCACCACTCGCCACTAGTTCCTTCATCCTCTTCGGTTTTTCCTGCCACTGGCAGCCCAGCAGAGTTTTCTTTATTTTCCCCCAGTTTTCTTTTTTTAATATTTTGTAATATTTGCCACGTTTCCTTCGCTTCTTTTTTTTTGGCGCGTGCAAGTAATGGAAAAGGGGCAAAGTGTTGGCCCAAAAGAGTTGAGTCAAGAGCTGAGCCAAGTTTTTCCGCGGAGTTCATTGCTTTCGCCCACATGTTGTGTATACGCCACTTTAACTGACACATTTTCGCCTTGTTTTTCCCGGCCCGCCTTTTGGAGGTTTATTTTTCTTTGCCGCTCGCCCTGTTTGTTATTTTATTCATCGCTTCAGCTGGGAAGCCGTTGCCCGCCGTGAATGCTAATGAAAAGCCTGGAATTAAAGTTCGTTTCTCTTCGTAAGTTTATGGAACCAGAAGGGGTGGCAGGTGTAGTATTTTGATTAGGAACACACAGGCCTTTGAGCTGCCTCTTGAAATATGAAAAGTTATTCTTGAGTTTTGTTAATATCTTGCTAGTTTTAACTTGCCTTTCTGGAGTACAGAATAACATTAGTTTACGTGCCGAATTTAGCTAGACTCAACCTTGTTCCCAGCACGTTTTATACGTTGATTTTGGCCACCTAGTATCGGGTCCTTTTTAACCTATTTTCATATACTTCTGTTATTTTTAGGTAAGCAATACCGTGAGAGAAAACTGCCGGAAAACACACTTCGATGGCTTTCGATGGGCGCGTCCTTCGCTGACATGTCAAATGTGGGTAAATACATTTTTAATTTAAAATAAACAGTGTGTATTAAATTACGATGGCCCGAGCGGAAGGACGGCCTGATGAGCTCGACGGGCAATATCCGCTGCGAAGGACACACGCAAAATATGCAAACTGGCATCAAATCCAATTAGTTAATATGAATATTTGATGAAATCACTTCCGTTTCAAATGCTGCAAAAAAGGACCGACCACCCGCTGTCCCCCGATGTTTGTCATCATCATCATCGACGTGACGATAATGATGCGAAAGTTTTTCCGAACACTCGTGTTGGGTAACAACTTTTTTTTTCTGAATTTAAAACTTTAACGCATTCCCCAATGCAAGTCATCGAGTTGGGCGCTCGTTTCGCCTGAAATTATTCGTCTTTTTGGAGCTTTTGTGTTGTGCCCACAATAACCACAATTTGCAACTTTTTGCGGCACTTTGTCAGTGCGAAAAATGTCAAAATGTTTGCGGGTCTGAAATTTATTTAAATATTTCATTTGTCACACATTTAGTGCTGGCTGGTCGGTCGGCTTGGCGTATGTGGCCTTGATTAATATTCATATTCAAAGGTTATAATTAGCCGCGAGGTATATAATTCACATTTTTCCATGCCTCATGTGGCACCACATTCGGTTTTTCTCTTAATCAAATCTAAAACAAAGTCTATCCCAAGGCTTTGGCCGAATTGAATTTTTAATATTCTGTGGGGTTTTCTTTTTGTTTCGGTTTGTTGTGCTTCTTTTGCTGCATATATTTTTGTGGCATGTTTGCTTGTTTAACTTTTGCGAAACGGCTCCTTGTTGGCTGTTTGTTTTGGCCGCACACACACACACACACCGCAGCCATTTCGGCATACAAGTTTAACGAGGTGCGGTTGTTTGTTCCATATATCCTGCGAGGCTCCGCTTTGTTGCAAAAAATGTCACGCATTGTTTAATATTAATTTCATTTTCTGTTCGCTCCGACACCGCGCTGCCGAATATTCATTTTCAAGCTGTTGCCTTTGCTTTAATTGCGGCCCTGATCCCGCCCAGAATCCAAACAAATTTCAATCCAATCTGCCCGGCTTTCGGCGTAATTTATTTATTTGTTTTTCTTGATAACAAGTCAAGAGCCAAGCCAGCATTACGAATATGTACGAGGGTTGTAAATTCAATTTAAAACTCACTTTTAGTCCAAAGAATTATTTGAAAAATGTTTAGACTAGCCATAAATTCTATTCGCAACATTTTTGCCCTGATTATGGAAAATATGCGTCATTTAAATTTTAACATTAATTACCCATGCTCATTAGGTCGCCGTCGTCGTCCCACCGCAATTCCCTAGGGCATAAAAAGTTGCAACATATTTAACTGTCGAACCAAACTGGAAATTAGTTAAGCTCATTAAATGGCAGCAAAAACTATTTTAATTAAATATATGCAACCGGAAAAGTGCTGCAAAATGTGCGCTGCTCGAATGGATACATTATCCCAAAACCTGAACAGTAAAAAACTTTAAAAAATTAGCCAAAGTTGTGGCAAACGAGGCAGAAGCGAGCCAATTGGAAACTGGCAGCACAAAAAGCTGAGCCAAGTTAAAGGAAAATCTAGCACACACACACACACACACACTGAGTGTATGAATGTGGGCCATAAAGAATAATGCACATTTATCCCACCGAAAAAAAGGAACCAAGGAAAAGAATTTGCAAATTTTTACCATTTGTTAGAGCGAGGCGCCAGCAGCCAGACAATAAATCACCATTAAACAAATTATGTACTCAGCTCGACGAAAATTTTAAATGTCTCTAGCTGTCCATTGTATCTGCACAGCATAAAATAGCAAAAAGTTGAGGGAAACATGGCTGGGCGGGAAAAACAATGAGTCAAACGTATGGCACAGTGGGTAAATTACATGCGGTAGAAGGAAGTTTAGTTAAGATCTAAGAAGCTATCCTAGAAATAATGAATATCATACATTGGATTGTATTTTACTCCTTTTAATATTCAGATAATGCACTTATTAACACAGCTTAGTCCTAATGAAAACCTAGCAAAACCTTATATAATCTTTAAAATATATCAAAGAACTCTTAAAGTAGAACAGCTTGTTTCGTCCAACTGCTTAATAGCCGCATTTGATGTTTAAACTGGGGGGGACAGGAAGCTGAGTTCACTATGGTCGCAAAGTGCCACATGCAGAGTTCATTAGCTCCTTAGAGGCCGCACCTTTCCGCTCCACTGTGCAACAGGATGCAACGTCAGCCATTATCATTATTAGAACGACGTTTATCAGCGGCACCTACCACCCCCGTCCACCTGCGTCATTGACACGTTTTGTGTGTGCGGCGAACATCCACCACCCAATGCCACCCACCTGAGCCAGAATTTCCCACCCAGACAAGGTGTAAACATTTATGAGGCTTTGCTTGTTCTTGCCGTTGTTACACATTTTTATTTCCATTTCTTTTTTGCCAACGCTGCAAGCGACACAAATTTATTTCGCAGCATTTACACACGCAGGTTGGATGCCAATGGAGCTGGGAAACAGAACTGGAAGCTTGGGAAGTTCGGTTGGTTGTTGGGATGCTGGGAAACGGGGATTCTGAGATGCTGATGCTGATGCTGAGTTCGCCACATGCCACGTTTAGTGCCCGCAAATTTGAGCTCCTCCCTCGTTGGCTCCGTTGGGTTTCGCCTGCCACATTCTTCAGCGACCACAAATTTTCATGTAGTTATTTTTCTTTGCCTTCAGAGCTGTTCCCATCCCAGCTTTCCCTCCTATCTCTTTGTTTTACGAGGAAAAGGGAGGGATGTGCTGCTGCGACGATTGGTATAACATGCAAACCACACTCGGAAAATCAAAATCGAACTAGCTGAGTTTGCTTGTCATGCTTCTGGAGATAGTTTTCTCTTTCCAGTATATTTTTCATTTAAAGGGTGATCTATAAAATGGTTTTTCAACATTTTTTCATACATTGTTTTATTTACTTTATAAATATTTTGACTCCTATCAGCCTGTATAGAACCTTTTTCTTTTTTCATCCTCTCATCTAACGTAATTATTCAACAATGACTTTCACTTTGGCTTAAATTTGTTGATTACATTTTTCTACATGGCTGAATATTTAAAATTTTTTAAGTACTAGATATACTGATAATATCTTACCTATTAACTTTAAAGATATGGTTCTTCGAGCAACAGCTCGTGCCTAGCAGATACTTATTACGGTTTCCATTTAGCGGGTATTCCTAGGTCGCAACCCATCTAATCGTGGCATTCTATCGGGTGTTTCTGGGGACTTGTGAACGTGCTATGTTTTATTTTTACAACTTCCTCTTGGGCTGCAAACAAAAAAAAAGTGAGAAGAAAAAAAGCAGAAAGATGAAGAGGACGATGGTGAAAAAGTGCCAAAAAACAGCAAGGACAACAGCAACAGGGAAAGCTTGTGGGCTGGGGAGATAGGAGCTGTGAATCAGCTTTGACTGCTAAAGTGTTCCAATTTTTCATGTCCACATCTGCATACACACACCAACACACACTCAGCTAAGCATATGTAAATGTGTCTGTGTGTGTGTTTCAGCCCGCCTATGTCTTCTTCTTCTTAGGAATATCCTGCGTGTTTTTCTGCGTTTGTTTTCCTTTCTTTTTTTCTCGACGCCCTGTCCTTGTCCCATTCCCATCCCATTCCCTTCTACTTCCGCATCCTCATCCTCTTCCCCTGTTTGTTTGAGTGCGTCGTCTTCCGCCTTTCCGTTTCCTTCTGATGGCGCAAATTACAACGCATAATTTTCACATTACGTCAGCGCATTTGGATGTGTGTGTGAGTGCTGGTATCCTGTATCCCGCCTGTACTTTCCTTTTTTGCAGCTCGGAAATGCGACTTTTGTTGCCTTCTGACGTTGGTTAATGTTGCGATATGGAAATCAATATTCCTAATGGCTGTCAGGCGATACAGCCAACCGCAGGATCCCCAGGATCCCTCAAAAGGGCCTGGCACTCACTTCCACATTCCCCATTCGCCATTCGACAGTCGACATGCATAAATACGTTGGTTCCCTTAATATTTAATCAGCCCCGACGTTTCTCAAATTAATTAAATCGATATTGAGCGGATGTTAAAGAGCTGTGCGGTTTTTAAAAAGGAATATTGTTGAAGGGAGTGTCTGTGCTTCTCATTAAATATTAAAAACAGGGAAGACAGCACATCGATGTGCGATTTAAATAAGTTCTGAATTTTAAAAGCTGAAGAATCAGGAGAAAATATTTCCAATATTTTATAGAATATTATATTTGACATTTAACAGACATATTTTGCAGACTGATTGATGGTGAAAAGATCATCCTAAATGGTTTGTAAGACAATTTTTCGAATTCGGTAGATAGAAAAATGCTCAATTACTTCACAATAATAATTTACGGTTTATTAATGTCGACTGCTCCGTGGTCAGGAGTAGAGCGAGAGAGCGAGAGCGAGCAAGCCAAAATTCGTGAGACCAGACCATCTCAAGAAGAAATATCTTACATGCTAATAAATATACCAAATTATAATTAGTTATGTGGTTCCTCAACACTCTTCAATAGAAACAGATTAGAAAAACTATTATTTTTAAATATATATTTTTCCTAAATCGATTTCGCAGCCATTTCACCTATCCCAGGTGTTTTTCTTTTACGAAAAAGAAAAACTTTAAAACAAACTCTCGTGGTATTTTCCCATGTGCCCTTCCGATATTCCGGCCGTAATCCTATTGGTATGAACTTGCTGAATGGCCTCTGCTTTCCGGCATATTTGTCAAAACTTCCAATCCCCACTTCACCACCAGAGTGGCTTAGAGTCCTTGCAGATCCTGATTGGGTCGAAACTTAGACCAGCATGGCATAAAAGTCAAAGCCGAAAAGTAAAGTGCACACAACACTAAACAACACGAAAACGAAAAACGACAACAAAGATAAAAAAAAAACGAAAGAGAAACGTCACAACGGAAAACAGAAGAACAAAAATGTTGGCGACGGAAAACGGCTAAAAACTCGCGGTAATTTGAACCTTTTTCCGTTTGGCTGATTCCTGCCATTGCAGGCCAGCACAGAAATCAAATATCAAAGCGAAAAGTTTTCCTCTATACGTGGCACACTTGGGCACGGGGCAGAGCCAGGACATTTCGAGATGGGGGCATTCAACGCACGAGTAATCCTCCGTAGCAACAGGTTGCCAGGTTTTTATTTTGACAACTGAATGGGGCGAAGCAATAACAACAACAACGAGGTCAGTAGCCAAATAGAAACAACAACAACTAAGTGGGGACTCAGGACAAGGGACCAGGGACAGGATTAAGGTGGAGGCAACCTGCAGTTGATTTGAAAATCAAACTTGCATGAAACAATGCCAAACAATCGGGCCAAAAAAGGAGCAAACGGAAAAGTGGAAGGCAGCCAGACAATGGCAAAGTTTAAAGTCGTTAAAATAAAAGGATTTTCACAATTTAAACAGATCCCCCCGCAAAACGTTCGATTGAAATAAGCTACTTTCGCAGTCATTTGGCTATGCTGATTTGGGAATTGACTTTTAGTTAAGGTTCGGAAACCCACGTCCCATCCACACAGGATGTAATCTTTCAACTTAGCTGAGATTTCCACTCTGCTCGCCATGGCTTTTTCGGCTTTTCTTTGGGTTTTCGTTTATTTTTTTGTTTTGTTTCGTTTTGTGTTGTTTTGTTTCGCGTTGTTTGCCCAGGTATTTTTCTTTTTGTAGCCCTCACCTTTGCAATTACCAACGGTCGAAATTCGAATGAAGGTGAAGTGAACGGTTTCCAGGCCAACCTTGTGAGTTTCCGGACGCCAAAATTTATCGCTTGTGGATTTATTTTTCAAGAGATATCCGCATTTGATCCTGGCCAGTCGGTTATTGCTTTTTCTGTGTGGGAAGTTCCCCCAAAAACAACATACAGAGGAGTTTATTTTGATATTTGAGCAGGAACAGCAAGCCTCTTAGGAACTCATCAAATCTCTGATTCCAGCAATTGACGGAGAAGTTGCCACTTTTAACAGGGATAATTCCATAAAAACACCACTCACAATTCCCCCATAATAATCCATTTAAATTGTATACATCACAAGTTGCCGAAGTTAACCTTCCACTCAACAGAATTCATTTCCATTCATATGGTCGAAATTACCGCCGGCAAAAACCCGGCAATGAAATTAAATACGTTACCAAAATAAAATGCCAAATAAAAGCGTGAAAAATGGAACTCCTCGCCCACTCTACCCACTTGCCCAACTCAACTGCCACACACACACACGCTCTGGCCCTAAATGGGGCTTCAACGCCGTGAGATGGAACCGGGAGCGGAGGTGAAGTCATTTATTTGCATTTCAAACCCAGCCGGAGCGAACGGGCCAACATGAAGAAAATGAAATCGGCACTCTGGCGAAAAATTCATAAAATAAAGGATTTCCTAATTGGCAATTTCCATGCAGCCGCGTCTAATTTTTGCCCATTCGCTGGATAAATAAACTTCATTTCGCACTGGGGTTTTTCCGTATTTGGTTTCTTTTTCGCTGTGTTCGATATGCCCTAACATGGAGTAGTGTAAGCCTGGGAGTAAAGGTTGATTCTAAGGTGTAATAGAAGGCACGTCATATTTAAATCGTTAAATTCTTAGGCATTTATAAACTTTATAGTAAATTATTTAGGTTAAATCTATGATAGTTAAGTTTTGGTTATTAGCTGCGAATTTTTCAAGAGATTCACTTACGAAGTAATTTCTGTTATATCATATTTTAAGATATATATTTCTGTTAATTCAGACTCCTTGAAATCGATTTCCAAATCACAATGCTAAGATTGGGACCCTAAAATCCTAACTCAGCAGAAAACGTTCCCATTGTCATATTTCATATTTTTGTTCAATCCACAAATTTTCCTCCAATATTGAACAATTCGTTGGAATGGCTCCATCAGGGTATCAAACGGGGGCCTAAGCAAAGCCCATATTTTTCGCACTTGTTTGTTTATGAATTTGTTTATTTAGTGAGCAGACCGTGCTTCGCCGACATGCTATACTATGCCACATCGGGGCAGAGCCCTCGCAGCTGGCTGAATTCGGCCGAATTCCACGCAAATCTTATTTGCCCATAGCCACCGGACTCACCCATCCGCCAGAGTTCGGAGTCCGGGAGTCCGGGAGTCCATAGCCAGGAGTCCGGACTCTGGTGGGCAGAAATTCCACGGTTTTGTTTTCGCTGCCTGTGTTGCATATTTTCCTCCGCTTCCATTCCAGCTCCAGCCTGCTCCCCGGCTATGGTATGTGCTGGTTTTTTAAATTTGCCCAATTCCAGGCATGATATGTGTGTGGTTTGTGGGGGTCTCTTTGGGGGTTGGGTTGGGCGGTAAATACGAGCCGTATTTGCCTTTCAACTTGCCCGAGATCTGCGCCGTTGCTCGTGTTATTTATGCAAATGTCAAATATTTTGATATTCCGCTGCCATGTGAATGAAAGCAAACGGAAGTACATTATAAAGTTGCCCAGCCCCCGTTTTGGCCCAAAGTCATTCCCGTATTATTTGGCCAACCAACAAGCCGAAATGTGCCACTAATATGACCGCCCAGTCCCCACTTTGCCACCACTCCCTGCCACGTCCATCTCCGAGCAGGCAGCAAGTGGAGTAATTATGGCATTTTCGGAATTCCACTTGCCATCCAACCACCCAACCAACCACCAACCGCCCCACTCACCTGGCTGCCTCAACATATTGTTGCCAACACGAACCTCCTTTGTTGCCTTTGTTTTGCTCTTGTGGAGATCGGGCGGGGTGAAATTAGGGGAGGTGGCGGCAATGGGGCAAAGTAAATTTTTGAAATTATTGGCACGTTAGGTGAATTACTTCGCAGAAGGAATTTTTAATTTTACAATACAAGTCACTCAAAATTTCCATTGATTATCCCGGGGGAAAAGGCCTGTTGAGTTTCCCCAGAAAACGATAAACCAACGCCCCTGGGATGGGCCGACTTGTTTGAGCAATTAAATTGGTAATTGAGTTGCCCGGCCGGAAAGTCAATTAGTCCGTGCCCCCCAGATCAATGACTAGTAATTTAAATTAGCTGCCAACCAAAGGGTTTGAATTTAAGTGCGTCTCCCAATGGGAGAGATCAGAAGTGGTGGGCCTCGCGGGCCAGTTTCGCCCAGATGGTGCCAACGGGATACACGACGATCTTTCGGTTTCCCTTGAAGGTCAGCGACTCGTAGTGGTAGCCATCGATTATTTTTACAGAACTAAAGTTGCATACGAAAGGCAGACTCATCTGATTCAGATCCACGAAGAAGCAGTTCAGCAGGAAGATTAGGGGACTCAACCGGGCCACCAGTTCGTAGGCGGCTCCCAGTTTCTCGTTCCAAATACAGACGGAGGTGAAGGCGAGTGGCTCCTTGGCCTGCAGCTCAATGGCCTCCTTCATGGTTCGAAAGGTGTGGATTGTTATGACCCCCGTAGGACCATCGGCCAGGTAGCGATGGCAAAGATCGTAGACCAGTACAGGAGTAGCATTTGACGGAACTGTCTTGGGATTCCCCACAATGGTCTTAGCCTGCAGTTTCTCCAGTCTTTCCAGTGTCTTAATATAAACAGGATGGCCGGTGATATCAGTACTGAGGGGCTCCAAGCGATCCTTCATTCGATCCACAAATTCCTCCAGGATGGATTCCTGCAAGAAAAGAGTGGCCACCGCATTGCAGGCGAAAGGATCGTGAAGGGACTCAATGAGGTAGTGCATGGCGCAGTTGATATCTCCATCCTCGCAGAGGATCATCAGACGGGGTGAGTTCCATTTATATCTTGTCTCCTCTTCCGGTTCCGCCTCCTCCTCACTCATCGAGCTCGACCGCGAATGGTAAGAGAGCCTCGGTACCTTCCTTGGCTTCTCAGGAGCACTGTCCTTGGACTTTGGCTCTGTCTCTACTTCGAGGACCAAAGGGAGACTCACATCCCTGGGTTTCTTGCAGACCAGATCATAGATGAAGTCATAATCGATCAGAGGAGTCGGCAGCGAAGGGTATTGGTAGATGAATTTCGTAGCCTCCTCAAGGCTAATACTGTTCAATTTCAAAGGAAAATGTTAAGTAACCTAAATTTAGTGGGTTAAACGGAGATACTTACTTTGTGGGTCTTCGACTGTAATTGGGGCTAAAAAGGGATTTAATTTAATTTAAATATTAAATGTGAGAGCAAAATGGTCAACTTACTTGAACATTATACAAAATTCAAATACACGAAACTATAGAAAACTATGTATTTTATGCTAGCAAATTTGACTTATCTCGATAAGCCCCTTCTATGTTTTCTGGATTAAGTTTATTTGATCAAGAACCAGTTTTAAATCCATTGAAGAAACCAGTAACTTATAGCTATCCATACAAATCCTCAAAAAACTTAAAATCTTGATGAAATGGAAACCTTATCCTAGGCAACTCTTACTCCCTAATCAACTGGAAAAGCCCGCCTGCCATGGTATCTTAGTTTCCGATTATGACCACTCCCATGCCCACCAACCTAGTATCGCAGTGATTTATCAAATCACACTCAGCCACACACACAGTTCACACTTGACTTGTGCAGTTGACCGCCCATCGAAGGCCGCCTCCTACGACCTTATTGTGGGCAGAGAGATTTACAGTTGATTTAACCGTTTAAGCATGGCTAATGCATAATAAACGTTTGGCCGCAAACTTTTCAACCACTTCTGTGGGCCATCGTGAGCGAGTGAGTGAGCTCGTTGCGTATGTGGGGCTATTTTCCGGTTTGTTTTCCCCCCTTTTCCAGCCTCCTGTCTGGCCTGTCCAACCTATTTGAGATAGAAATCATGTGCAGTCATTAGATTGTTTTTCGATTGACGTGACATGATAATGAATGATTTTCTTTTTGCTCTCTCCTTTGTTTCCTTCACTTTCTTCACCTCGGCTTTTCCTTTCTTTTCCGCTTCCTTTTCCTTGGGGTCGCAACTTTTTCGTGGCGCCCAACGTGCAATTTGTGCGAAAAGTGGGTGTGCAAAGTGGCGACGTGGCCGTCGAAAGGCGGCAAGCGGCGAGCGGCAGGCGGCAGGTGGCATGTGGCAGGTGGTGGCCACTTTGTTTGCTGATTTGTTTATGGCTGACCATAATGACCGATGAAGTGGCAGCTGGCCGCCTCAAGTGGTTGTTAACCCAAGTTTCGCCGGCGAAATTAACACGAATTGCAATTAAAGTGGGCACGAAAATTCAATTGGAAGCCCCCATGACAGCCCATTTTCGGGCTGTCAAATGCACTCAACCGAAAAATGTTTTGTTGGTAGAAAGCCGGTTCTCATTTAGCAGAAAATCATAACTCTCTAAAGTAAAAAAAAATAAATAGAAAACTTCCTGATGTATTTCAAAATGAAACTATAAAGGCAAGAAGGTAGTTTGAGGTCATGTTTAAAACTTGTGTTGTAAATGATTTTATGATGAGTTACTAATTTACATTCAAGCACTTCCCTTATAAGGTTTCTTCTTGTTAGATATTATTTTCTGAGCTGAGAACAAAATACTCGAAGATGGATTTTAAATGTGTTGGGAAAAGACTTCTAACCTTCTAAGAAATGTTTCAAAGTTTTCAAAATTAAGGCACATTTTCTTCGAGTGCTTGAGCGTATCTTGTCCTAATTGGTTCGGAGCAGATGCAAATGTTTTCGAATCCAACTCCACTAGCAGTCATTTAAAGCGGGGATTGACGTTTGTGGCAGCTCGGACCGACTGCTGTTGACAGGTGTGACAATGCCGGAAAAGTGTCGCCGGCAAGCTGAGGACTTTGAGGACTATTCAACGACTCACAGGTGGGGACAAGTCAAGGTGGGGGAGTTTAGCTTGTTCATTAAGGGACTATTTAAATGAAACGCCTGTTAACTACAGAGAGATATGCGAGAAAAGTATGTGAGATGGTTGTGTAATTAAAATATATAAATGGAATCAAAAGAATCAGTCAAAGAAAGCCGCACACACAAAAAAGAAATTAAATGTACCACGTCTGGCGTATTATAAGGACATTTCCATTTTCTGCGGACACATTGAGGCCTTGACAGGGGGAAATGGCAGTGAACAAGCTCTTGACTCGCAGGACGACTTGTCCCGCCTCCTGCCATCGCCACCACCATCGCCGCCGCCCACGTGCCACTCCTTTTGCATGTCCTCGTCGTGCTCGCCGGCGTCGCCGTCGTCTTCGCATTTCGTCTGGTTCTTGAGCGGCGGCGCTTTGTTTTGGCTTAATTAATACGCGTTTACATGTTGCCGACTTACGCACGCTTCGCATGTTCCAGAGACACACTCGCACTCGCACTCACATAGGCATTCACAGCCAAACTTAAGCCCGCCCCCAGGACTTTGCCGCCCCTTTTGACGCACTGCGGTTGACACGCAAATGCAATTTGTGTGCTAAGGTAATTTCTGTCTCCAGGTTTCGGGGTCGCTCTCTTCCACAATACAAATGACAGGAATAAATATTTAAATAGGAGTCCTTGTTTCGCCTTCTTTTTCCCCGTTGTCCTTACTGCTGTTGTTGTTGTTGTTGTTGTTGCCTCTCTTATGAAACTTTAATTAATGCGTTAGCTACACACAAATTTTAATCAAGCACGTACTTGCGGCCCAGCAGATCATTAATTAGGTGGGGTAATTGCACAGCCAGCCGCTCCACTTCCGCCTTTCGGCTGCGATTCCATTTAAATTTCCATTTAAGGCCGGCCGCAGCCCCTCTTGGGCATTAACATATGCTGCGGGCCAGAATGCGTTGCGATAAAATCAAAATTTTAATTTAATTAAACACGAATTGAATTTGTTGTAATCAATTAGCTCGGTGTTCACTGAGCAACGAATGAGTTTCACGGACAGGTGCATAGATCCTGGCGAAAGATACATTTATAACTTCTTCTAAGTTGGGGGTGAGGGTGTGAGGAATGAGTCGAATTTCCAAGTGAATGACAGCCCGATAACATCTTGGGGATAATTCAGGATTTGGCATTAATTAGTGGAAGTGATTTTAGTGCAAATCCCATTGACTTTGTACTTTTTATGGCGGCACATTAATGATTTTAATTGTGGCCTTTGTTTGCACTCATAATGGCCCGCGGTGTTATTTCTTGTAATTATGTAACAACAAATTGAGTCCTGCATAAGCATTATCGAGAATACTTGTGTGTATGTGTGTATGGAGTGGCATAATTTTAATTACAATGTAAAATAATGACTCCGCGCCATTTTCACATTGTTTGCTTTCACATTAACGAAGCAAATTAATGACAGCCAAGTCCAGATGTCAATTTCCTCGGTCAGGCGGGAATTCTCGGTGAATAATCAAAAATGACGCGCAATAAATTGTTCACGAATTGATGACTTTTTCCTCTGATATATTTTTAAATTTAAAGCACCGCACACGAGCCACTCGAACGTGGCGAAGTGGCTTTCCCAATCAGCTTATGGCCCAAACCAAAGCTAAAGGAAAGCCGATGAAAATTCTAAGGAAACCTTCTGCCCGACTGCTCTGGTGGTCTGATGGTTGAAGGAACATATTTTTGGTGGGAAATTAAAATCTGGATCGGGCAATATTTCATGAATGCAAATTAATGGCTTAAATGCTGCAGAAAAATGGGGAACGGGAACGGGAAGTTGAGCAATGCAAATATTGTTCCTGGATTTATGCAAATTTTTCCCTGTGTACTCACATGGAAATTCGTTGACTGAAGTTGGGAAAGTTCTACTCATATCGTGCACGCCCAGCATAATTCCCTGTTTGAGTGAGGATACGTGGCCCATGGGGCGTATGCGTAATACAATAATAATTATATGCAAAGCAAATTGAAATGCCAAGTACAAATTTTTCAGCCGCCCCTGCCACCCTTCAATCCCTGGCGCCCATTGCTGTTATCTTCTTACAGGTAAATAAGGATAAAGGAATCACGGACCGGGAAAACTCCGACTCATGGCGTGAGTAAGAAGATTTTTCATCAGCCGCTCGCTGTTGACTTTCCGCAGGGCTTCAATATTGCGTGTCTGCCGGGATTCCAGATACAAGATTAACTCGGAAAGTATGTGCGTGCTCTGCGGGTAACCCAAGCCAAACGAACTGAAACGAAATAATCGGGACATGCAATCTGGGGAAATGCATCATTAACGACTAATTAGTGACCGTCCCACATGTTGGCCCAGCGAAATGAGCTGCGAAGCGAAATCAATGCAGAAGGAGCCGTGGCCAAAAGTTGCCTTCACTTTATTTCATAGCGCCGCCAGCTCAGACTTTGCAATCCCGTCTGCAATTCGAAAATTAGCAACAGTTTCCCAGTTCAGTCCATTCGCCCGGTCTGGCTGGGCTTGAACTGGCTTGGCTTTCACCATCCCCCAAATCATTCCGCCATTGAACGAAAGCCATAGGGGCTCTTAATGCATTGCATGTGGATCTTAAGAGCAGCCCAGGGCCATGGAAGTGCTTACGACTGCTTTGGCTGGGGCACGCGGCGTATGCGCAATAAAACGCATCTCAATAGATTATTACGCGACCATAACTCCAAGCCGCACATCGATAACAGGGCGTATTGTCTTTGGGCCCAGAGCTGGTGCACTTCAGTCGGATGTTGACGGTAAACACAACATTTTGCCGCCGCACTTAAGGCACTGTGGAAAATGCATTAAAGAATTCAGTTTTACTTCCATAATGAAAGGGAAAAATCTAAGAAAATATTTGTAATTTGCAAAAAATAAGAGGATTCTTTTAAATATAAGTAGTAAGGCATAGAAGAAAACTTTTCAGCTTCCAGGTTATCTTTAATTCTTATTCCAATAATCTTATAATTTTGTCTTTTTAATGCACTATCCATAAGATTAGAACCCTCTATAATACATTGTAAGAGTACATGGTAATCTTTACTTAGTTTTTAATGCAAAGTAAGCATTACTCAGAAAAAACCCAGGACATTATTCAATTTTCCCTGGAATTATCAGGACTTTTCACCATCACAGTCCATTGTACTTGAGGAAACTTGGGAATGTGCGCTGCGCGCGACTCGCTGTGGTTACCCTGTTCGTTTATTATGCCATTCACAGTTTAATAATGATAATAACGTCAGGATATTAAAGTTTTCCTGCCCGCCGCCAGCCTGAATGTCGAGCGTAGTCGAGGCTGCCCCCGGAACTCCCACCGGTTTTGCAGCCTGTGGCCCGGGCTTTCCCAGTCTCGCCCAGTGCGGCATTAAAACTATAATCAGTTTATGCAATAAAGTAAATTGTGTACGTAATGCGTGCTGATGGTATGTCTTTTATTTATTTATTTTCTTGTGCGCTACTTTTTATTATTACGGCTTAAACTTGCTTAGCGCATTTAACGCCCTTTTCCTTTTCCTCTCCCCATCATCGACGGCCGAATGGCAGCTGGGTCCGCCCCTCCCCCTCCAACCCCCTCATAAACGCGTTCAATATTAATAAAAGTTTGGCCCAAGTTAATTAAATCTGGTTTTTAATGTGCAGCCATGCATGAGCAGCTAAAGCGCGAACGTAATAAATTGACCGTACGCACCATAATGTCCATACATCCGTATCTATAGTCCTGCCCCAGGATGCTGGGGTCGCCGGCAAACTTTCCGTGGGGTTGAGATCGAGGTCGAGGTGCTGAAGGAGAAACTGGAAGTTGGGGTTAGAGTGAGTCATAAAGTTGGCTTTTCTTGACGCTTTTTCGGGATCTGTTTCGGGCGGGCTGGGGTTCCTCCTGTTTTATAGTCCTTCTTTATTCAGCTTTTAGATACGAGATTTGTGGGAACTCACCTTCTCAGAGTGAGCTTTAAGAGCATGAAAACGAAGAAGAAACACAACTCTGTCTGAGAAACATATATTCATTATTAAAGTTGGAGTAACAATAGCTGAGTTCTGGCTATGCGATATAGTATTCCCTCCTAAATACAAATTTCTCGCCACTTGAGTTTGATTAAGTCGACTTTCCGCATTCGTCTTCGCATAATTGAAATAACTAGTTTGCCTAATCCTAATTGAGATTTCCTAAGCCCAGTGTAGTGTAGCACTTTGGCCGCTGTTAATGCCTTCTTTGTGGGCAAATGAGTTGGTATTGTGCGGTAATTGGTAATTTTAATGCTTCACCTGACACAAATTTGCGTTTGATGTTGTTCAACTTGGGGAATCGCCTTAAATGAATGTCTCCCGGCACCTCGGGCCCCTTCCTCACTTCTCTGGGCCTTAATAAAGCACATAAAATGGCATTAGAGTGGCACAAAGTCGCCATTATGAGTTCTTTTGTGGCATTTAGCCGCCTTTGTGTGGCGCGTCAATATTTAATAGCGCCGCGAGCCTCGTTTCAGAGCCTCCATTCTCCATTCTACGAACAGGCATTGTTCCCCAGGCAGGCTGGCTCACGAGGAGCAAGTTTTTTATTAAATAATGCGACGCTTTCATGTCGCGCAAAAATGAGACATTTTTCGGGCTCGTAGTCCCTGCCAATTAAAGTTCAACCGAGCCGTGAGTTTCCATGTTATTTTTCCATTCCATTCCAGTCGAATCGCGTTTCAAGTTTTTAGGAGCCCTTAGTCGCGAAGAGCCAAGGCAAATTGCGAACAATCGAAGCAATCAAGCGAAATCATCGCCACCGGAACGCGTGCTCGGGATTTCAGGGTGGATTAAGGTATTAACATCCCTGCGGGGGCGTGGCACTGCCGACAAGCCAGCCAGCCAGCCAAGCAGCTCCTCTCCAACTTGCCAATTCGATTAGGCTGGGGACTTACTGGAAACTTGGCTTTAATTAAAATGGGACAGAACTATGTGTGCCGGAGATGCCATCGGATTTGTGCGTCAAGTGCCTGCGAAGGCGAAGGAAACTTTATCAAACTTGATGGAGGGAGTGGTGGGCGGGGATGAGTCTACAAATTTCTTGGTAAACAAATTTAATAACATAATTTAAAGCCTCTGTTTTTGGCTCGCAGGGATGCCGAGGCAGAAACAAATGCTACATTTTGTCATTGTGTGCGGTTTTAAGTGAATTACAAGCTGAAATGGCCACAACGAATTCACAGAATGCCGCCAACAACAATGAAAATAACACATAGGATAACACAAACAGGATGACAGTGGGCTTTGGGGCTGCGAAAAGTGGGCGGTTAGGCCAGCAGCCGAAAGGAGGACAAAGCCAGCCGAGCGACAAAATTATGTAAAAAGTCAGGCAACAAAACAGCCGAGCTGCCTGGCCAAAGGAAAAGCGGAAGGTGGCCGGGGATGGAAAGCCCAGGCCCGGGGCCAAACCCCACAAATTGTCTAAGCGGAGACAAAGTGAAAGCGAAAGGAAGGGGAAGGTGATAAGGAAGGGGAAAGGGAATGGGGAGCGGGTCGGTCCAGGGCGGAGGCGAGGGCACATGACCTCTGGAGGCCACAAGGAGGCAAAGTTGAAGGCGGCCCAGACAAGGGAAACCGAAAACTGCAAATGAACATGCGACGACAAAACAAGACGAAGCCCAGGACTCGTACACCGCAAGAAATGGGAGATGCAAGCCATGCTATTACCCATTCTTACTTCCGCCAGATTCCTGAGGTTTCCCTTTTTGAGCAGAAGATGACTGCCACCTTGCAGGATCTTGATTTGAGTTTCTTTAAATTAAAAGCACATTACTTTAAGCTGTCGTCGTGCTATTTGATTTTCCTCGAAATCATGCATCCCAAAAACCAATTAAATATTTATTAAAAATAATTATTTATTGTAATATTTCCTTCGTTGTCTCCTATTTCATGTCAAACTATTCATTTTCCAAACCTGAAAATGAAACCCATTCAAAATTAAATAAGATGACAAGCAATGCCTTGAATTTCCATCCACAAAATTAGGTTGAACGAGAAGCCAACCTGCCAATCCAGCAGGTATTCAGGCCCTGATAAAGCGAGACAAATTCATTAAAAACCTGTTTGTGAAAGCGCTTCGAAAATTGAGCTAAACGATGCGAAATGACGCCAAGTGTCGTGTAAGTTGGCATTAAATTATGAATACCCGTCCTGCGATGGCAGAGGGAATCTGCCAGTCATCCGCACTCAACCTTCGGGTGGAATAGAAGAAAAGCAGAAAAGGTGCAGCTGAGCCGAGCTGAGGGAAATGCCTAAGTCCCCGCTGCTGTCGCCTGTCTGGTTCAAAGAAATTGTTAACAAGCGAAACGAATGACTAAACAGCAGACAAGCCCACCGACTCATAGATAACCGGGACTCGCAGCTCCTTGTACTTGGAGCTCCGCTTTCGTGGGTAGCTTACTTCAATTTTCCGGAGGCCCTGTGCCGTAATTCATTATGTATGCCTAATGTTAACAATTTAGCAGCTATTGGTTTATCTTAATGAAGCCGTCTGCCCCCAGGAGCGACCTAAATACACACACACACACACACCACTGCCCCCTTTTGGCAGTTGGTAGTCTTTAACTTTTATTACACCCTCTCCTCGGTTAATCCGCCGGGGTTATATACATTCCATCGGCGGAAGAGATTTGGCCACCCCTGGAGCACCCTTAACACTCACCATAAAATATTGTCACACTTAACCGCGAAACGGTTGAACCTTTGCGCCCTGCGCCGGGCTTATCCCTTTGTCTTCTGCATTTTTCAACTTGCCTTAAATATTAAAGAGGTCTCATTGCGGTCCTGCCAGTTGAGACTGCCATTCCCCCTCGCAGCCACTCCCCTTATCTATCCGGCGACTCCCTGGCGACCCAAAATGACGACCGCCGAAAGTGTTGACACTCGTGGGAAAATGTTTTAATAATTTGTGTAAAGAGTTGACAGCTGGGACGTCGAAACAAAAAATGAGGCGAATGGCGCACGTGTGAAAAGCTAAACTTTTATTTTCTACAACAAAGTGCCTGTCCCAAACTTATTGGGTTAGGGTGGGAAATGAAGAGCTAAGTGCGGTGAGGCGGGCAGGTGGGGGCTAGTGACGAGGGCTAAACAGCAATGACAACGCGCTCGGTTGCGTCATGAAATATTCAAAAATATATGTGACTAAGCACACACGATGACGAAACCCACATTCAACCCGTAAGGATACATCTGCGTAAATATGCATACACAACACAAATTCCCGTCCACTAAATTGACACAAATTTCGATTGGGATTTGTTTCAGCCCAAAGGCTGGTCAATTGATTTGATTCCACTTCGCAATAAATGAGTGTAGACAAGGTAGTACCTTAAGGTAAACTAAAAAGTTCAACGGATTTAAAGTTAAGAACATAATTTGTAATTTAATAATCTTAAGAGATACAGAAAATCATAGAAAAATATGTGATAAACTTTTCTGAAAATGATATTATATATGTATAATTTTAAAAATATTATTTAAGAGCATAACTTTTGCACAGTCATTGTACCATTTTTGAATACTTCTTTTAACAGAAAGATATAATAACTTGGGTTCTTTTTTGATTAAAGTTTTCATCGAAATGATACACTTATCAGTATTACTGACATACGTCATTAGAAAAGGTCAACGGATAATAAATATTTCATATGCCAATAACAAGTCAGACAAGCTTTTCCCTTCACCTTTAATACAAATCAAGTTCTTGGGTTTTTTGGGGGATTCTGCTAGGCTGGAATTGCACGTGCTCCGTGAGTCGGTTGACACATGTCCTCCAGCTGAGGTCAAGGACAAACGTAGTTATTTTGATGGACTGTAATTCCCTCTCCAAAAGGGCCTGCGTGTGCCGAGATTTACCCTTGCCGCCCCAATTTCGTTGACGAACCATTTACATGATTGAACTTTTTCGCCCACCCACCCACAAATATAGTAGGCATAGCCTTGAAGTGCCAGGTTGCCAGGTTGATTTGCATGTAAATATCCTGTTGCTCTCACATGTGGCAATTACACCAGACACCAGAGGTTTGACGGACAGCTATTCAAATTTCTCCGAAACACAAGAAGAGTATATCGCAAAGTAACTTGATTCTGGTAATTGGAATATCCAGGGAATCGACTGATTAGATGTGGGCTAAGGCCATGAAATGGGCTTGGGCTTGAAATTAAATTCGACATTAGACGGCAGCTCAAACTCAAACTAAATCAGCAAAATTTGCTCGAGTTTCAGGTGACGGAAGCAAAACTGTTGGTTCTCATGGATGCCAAGCAAGCATATAAATAAACAAGCTTCGAACTGAACTGCTAGCGAAAGAGAGACGTTTGCTGTTTAGAAATTTATTAGCAAACAAAAGATTTATTAATGCGAAAATTTGCTGCGTCGGCACACAATGTCGTTGCTATTGGCTTAACGAGCCATTGCAAATGCCACTGCCATTGTTGTTGCCGCAGTTGACTTGATCTCTATTTGCCCTGCCAGGGTAAACAGGCAAACAGAGCTTAGTTGCATCTGGGCAAACATGGCTCGGATACTTGCCACACCGCATCACCTATTCCTATACCGTACAGGTTGAGCACACAAATGAGCAAAGTAATGTGCAGGCGGGCGTACATTTTGCCAGCTAAAAACTGGCATTAAATTTAATGCAGCCGCCAAGTGCAAATGCACTTGCATTGATTAGTTTACCCAATTTGGGCCGGAATGCAAACTGGGTGCCACGGGCGGGCATCGAGTTTTGGCCGCTGAAGCGATTAGCTTTTGCCCACACTTCGCTAAGTGGCTTGTGCCAGTGTGTGTTAATTGCGTTTGGGCCTCGGTGTCCATGAGTGGGCACAAAACAGGCCGGGATCGACTTTAAAACTCTGGGGACACTCAAAGGCCAGTCGGCCCACGCGGCGTATGGGCAATAAATTTAATTTTTACCAAGTCGGCTGTAATAACTCTTGGCTCCGACTGTTTGCTTAAGTTTCTCCCAGATTGGCATATGAATAAATGAGGCGGATATTTTTCCAACTTATGTACGAGTTCATATCCCGAAAGTTTCTTCCTTCTTCCTACCTGGGATGATTAAGTACGTGCAATTTATTAACAGATCAAAGTTTATGGCAGTCGTGTGTGTGTGTGTGAGAACTGATTTATGGATAGCCATCTTAGATCCCACGAGCCAAGACCTTTGGTTTAGGGTGAAAGAAATTGTTGGGGAAATTCTTGAACTTTTCGCTTTTCCATATTTATAATTTTGCTTACTCCCGCTGATCGTTAAGCACATTTCGGGGAACGTCCAAAGTTTCAATTGAAGATTAAGCCAGAAACTGGCTTTGCCACTTTTCCTGATTAACTTTCCAGTGACAAGATGCCAAACTCTCGGCTGACGTAATCGTTGGGACCTCCCTGGCTGTTTCACTCCTCTCCAAATCGGAAGTTTTTCGGAAAAGGCAGCCGGTCAATCGCTGTTTAAAGCGGGGAAAAGTGCTTCGAAAAACAACTTTGAACTGCGATGTAGAGCAAACACTGCAGCAACAAAAATAACGACACCAGCAACTGGCCGCCCTCAAAAAATGTATATAAACCTGTGATTTTTATAGTCGACTTTATTTTCCGCCTTCCGTGCCCCGGTCTATATAGCCTTTCCTCCATTTGGGTGGCCTCTGGGTGGCATGGGGATCTCAAGGCGCTGTAGAAGGCAGCATTTGCTTTTATAGACTTTTCGCTGCCCGTCGTAATAGTTTCCGTTTCTACCCGTGTCGGTTGTATGTGCTTGAGTGACCCTTCAGATATTATTTTGGCTGCAAAACAAAGCAGAAATGACTTCCAGTGGTCGAAAATGCTGCTAGTGGGTGTGTGTAAAAAACACATAAAAAGTCCTTTCTTAGCTTTTCCCCAGCTTACCAGGTTCTGCGGTTAGCTGGACTTCTACTCTGCCTTTAATCAATACTTAAGTTATGGCAGCGGAAAAGCAAAGATAGCCATCGAAGATTTATTACTAATGAAGTTTTATGAACAAACCTTGAAACTAAAGTTATGGCCTTAAAAAAGTTAGGTTATCCACCGAAGTCAAGATGCAAAGAAATTAAGTCGGATTGATAGAATCTCTTAAGTTTAGTAGACAAATTTCTAATAAAAGTTGTTAAAAACTTTAACATTTAATAAAGAACTTGGAGTTCTTTTACAATGAATAAAGTGCATCATTGTACAGTTTGCTTTCAATGCCTACTTTGTTTTCCCTGCGAAGTGAAAATCTTCTGCACCGGTTACAAGTCACACAATAAATAGAGCCTACACTTAAGGGCAACATCTTGGGCTCCTGGCTGAATTCCAGCCTTGTTTTTCGTCTGACAATGGCCAACGAAATTTCGAGTTCCCGAAGTGGAGCGTAAAGCAACCAGGCAAGCACTCATTAAGAATGTGGGAAAGTGTTTGCCCAGCTTAAGCTTTTAAAAGCAACAGCAGAGCGGCGAAGTGGAGCTCTACTCAGACTCGATGACAGGACGACAGACAGCCGGGAAAACACACATATAGAAACTATTTTGACTAGACTACATCAGTGGGGCCGGGGGCCTGGACAGTGGCGTACATGTGTGTATGGCTGTGCGCAGAATGTGTTTTTATAGATGTAAGGATAAACATCTCGGCAAATGAAAGGGGATGCCGCCTGCTGGGGGCCACAGACATTAATTCAGCAGCCGGGGGTGGAAAGTTTCAGCACGCCAAAATTCTCCACCCACCATCCCAAACACACGCTAGGCAATAACATAAAAATTTGCTGCTGTAAATCTGCTCGCAACTAGGAGGAGGCACACTTTAATGCGAACTTTGCCCAATCACCTCTTGTTTCAGCACCCACCCGGCGTATACGTAATCTGTTGTGTAATGTCTTTAGTTGTGACAAGTTCGTTGGGTAAAGGGCCAAAACCAGAGCTGCTATGGCAAAACTGATTCTGAGAGAGTGCGAAAAAAGTGCCAGCAAGAAAGGGACAGAACCGGAGACAGGGACAAGGGCAGAGAGAGAGAGAGAGCGAGCAAGTTGAAGTTTTGAAACAACATTTAGATAAATTTCCCCCGGGACTCCGAAATGGATGGCGCAGCGAAAAGAATGATGTAGTATGTAGTATGCTGGCTTACTGGCTGGATAGCAAATTTAGTTTCCATAGCTAGTTAGCCGCTGAAGCGACTTTGAATACCGCCCGAACTTAAATTGGATTGCAGCAATTACAATAATTGAAAACTTGAGTCGATCAATGGGCTAATGAGTTGACAAACTGCCAGCTAAATAAAGTTTCAAATGCCATTTAATTTCAATTACTACACCACACCCTCGTCACTTTCGCTGACTTGCAGGGCAGATGTGGAGTATTGGACTCCATTCGTTTGGAATAAGTGAGTGCTGCTCAATTTGGCCGCTCAACTATGTACTTCGTGGTTTCGTCATTAAGCCATTAAAGGGTTGACTCCACGCAAGGGGAGGTGTTTTAATAGCATTTCGTTTAGTCAACACAGCCAGCTCAAGGGGAAACGGAAAACCCTCGACCGAAATTGAGCAACATTTGTGGGCAAGTTTACCCACTCGCAAAGTTTAACCGAAATGTCAAGTCATTAATATTCACACGCCGGCTGGAAAAGAGCCAAAAGAGTTTCAACAACAATTCTCGATTCAGACGAATAATATTTAATTAGAGAATTGTTTAGACAAACTTTTTAATTACGGGGCCCGCAGCAACGACCACCCGCATAAATCTTGCAGCCAGAGGGTTTAACCGAAAAAATATTACGAACGCACCACTCGACCTTTGGAAAGCCTTTAAAGTCGGCTGCCGAGATGAAAAGCCCCTATTTTCTGTCACTCCCCCCTTTGTTACCCTTCTCTCCCCTGAGTAGCCGTCACTTGCATAAATTTCACTTGCGCCGGCAACGTTAAAGTCAACATTCTGGTGCCAGTGGCCTACATTTGGCGAAGGGTTTTGGCAGAGCGAGGGGGGACTGGAGTGTACTTTCAGCATTACTGCCTCCGCCTTTCACTTTCGGTGACATTTTGCAGCGTTGCATGCATCACATGTGCATGTGTATCAGTGTGTGTGTGTGTGTGTGTGTATGTGTATGTGAGGAGTGCGAGTGAGTGTGCGTGCTTATGCAGATGAGTTGCCAGTAACGTGTGGAAAATTATGAAGATAAATTTGTGTTTGTCTTTTTCTGTTTTTTGCGAGCGCCCCAAAGAGCGTCAGTCGTGTGCCACTTTGGCGGCACCAGCTGCTGCCGACACGAAAAATTCTATGAAAAATTACCCAAGTAAATCCAAGAGAGGTATAGGCGATAGTTTCTAGCAGCGTAGAGTTCTTAAAGCGAACGGAAGTTGCAGAGAACGAATGAAATTGAGTGGACTTAAATGAGTTCTGTTTGTCATCAAGTAAGCCTTAGAAAAGTTGTGGAAACCGTATATGTTGAAGTAATGAGGCCGTTATTAGGAAAAGTATACTTTGCAAAAAACTATATTAAGTTTCTTTATATTCTCCCCAATGCCTGAAATTACTTTCTTTGATACTTTCTTTGATAACTAAATACAGTCCGTTTGACGTAAGGGTCATAAACTGTCAGTTTTCAGTTTTGGACAAAGTGCCGAAAACGGCTTTAATATTATATCCTCGCCGTGGCATAAAAAGGAATTTGCTTTTAATTAAACTCCATTCTTAATTGTGTTTGCATAATTTTAAATCAAAATATATTATTTACAATAACAGCTATAATTGTGCCTGTAAAATGATAGAATGATTTTCATGCCTCCAATCCAAATGCTAATATTTATCTTTGTGCGAAAGTCCAGCTAATTTAAATGAAATTTCCCAGTAGATGAGGAGTTGTGTTCCGGCAGGGAGGGGCTAAATTAATTGACAACTGTTTGAGATGCTCGAGAGGAGTAATTTGGCGCATTGAATACAAATTGCGGAGCCATGTGGCCGGAGGCCAATTCCAGGCAAAATAAGCCGGCAAATGGCGAAACTTGAGATAATTAATTGAGCGCTAAACTAAACACGAATTCCGAACCGAGCTGGCCAAAAGCAATTATCTACAATAACAATACTAGCCACATGCACACATATCCGTGTGTGAGTGTTTGTGTTTGTTAGCCCTGTGGCCCCTGCAGGGCCCTGCAAACACACACACACACGCCACACACATCCTGCACAAAGGACCTACAGTAAATCACTTGGCATTTAGCAGTCTAAAATAAATCGATTCTCTATTAACGGAACATTAAAAACCCCGATTGCCTTTTGTTTCATTTCAGATAAATGCGCTAAACAAACGGAAACGGAAAACGACCAAAATCCAATCAGAATCAAAGGGCCACTGGGATACTTAGACCCGGAGACAGATGTTGCTGTGCTCCCAGGATCGGCAAAACAGTGAACATGGCCCAGAGCCAATGGTTATTGATGGTCCAAAGAGAGCAAATCACTGTTGAAGCACCGAAGCACTAAAGCCGTAAAGAACCGAGTCGGAAAGAAATATTAAACAAATTATGGACAGCAACGCGATTCTCGGGCAATAAAGTTGGCCATAAAACACACAGTTGATACCGTGCCGAACAATAAAAGACGAAAAACTATTATTTGACAAACTGTCAGCGGAGTCACTCGAAAGTAAAATTGTGAACGTTTGCATAAAGTCGCGGGGTAGCTTTTTTTCCCAAGGAAAATCTCGAACGTTGGCACACGTTGCGTATACGCCGCGTTGGCAGTTCAGCAGTTCCGCAGTTTTCCAGGAGGTGTTAAATGCGTTTGCAAATCGCTGCTGGAGCAGTAGCTCCCGCGACCACAGTTCCCCGCAGATCCTCCACTGGAAAGTGCCAGTGAAAGTGCCGAGCTCTGCACTATTTCCGCGCAACTGAACACTAACGCTCTCGCTCCCTCGCGGGAGGGGATGCGCTCCTGGAAAAGTCGCAGTCGATCCGAAATGCAAACTCTCGAAACGAGAACGCGGCCCCTACAGGGCGCCCAGCTAGCCCAGCTCCTCCTCGGTAGCATCCTCTGTCTCACAATCGGTAAGTGCCCATTATGTTTAGCCCCAGAACCTTGCGTCATCTCGCGACATTCAAACGAATCGAGGCATAATCAATTAGTGTTTCGATGGCCCAATATCCTTGACAATTTCCATGGCTCCTTGCGCAATGTCAAAGGCGTGTCCTCAAAAACAGTGACAGGTGCACTGAAAGAAAGCATATAAAGTAAATTCCAAACTACCTTTCATATTACAATCTGTTTTAGACTTGCTATTGCCAATAAACGTTAGTTAGGTTATAAAAGTATACATCACAAGTACTTTAAAAGTAACCAAGTAAGAAAGTCATCCTTATTCTATCACATCAAATCTATTTATTTACATTTATATAATTATTAACTTCAGTTATTATTGACTAAAGAAAAGTAGTTAAAATCTTATGTTATGCAGTAAGTAAATTGATAACAAAGCTTGTAACATTTCCTCTCAGTGACCCAACAAGGCGAAGGAGTGGCCTGTGTGCGGCGGAGAGCTGTTTGACATTTGCTTTTCAGCCGGAGGCAGCTCAATTGCAGTTGCATGCATTAAAAATGAATGAGTGCCTGGCTGAAACAGATGTTCCCCAGTTGCGTTCTTCACCTTCCAGCCACCTCGTCCAATTTTCGAATTTACAATCGCTGGCGCTGTTGCCATTGCCGTTGTTTTCTGGCTCTCCAGTTGCCAGCGACAACAATTATGATCCTGGTCGGGTGTGGCTGTGTGTGTACGTGTTAATTGCTCTGGAGGAGCAGTAAAAAGTGTAAAAAGATGGTTGAGGTTGGGAGAAAAAATGGAATAAAGGGGGTAATTTCAATGAACTGCATAAAGTGGTTTTGTTAACACGCCGACAACAGTGGATTCAGTCCACTCGCACCCCATCAACCTTTAATTTGTTTCAATTGTCGGTTCTTTTTTGCCCACTCAATGTCAAAACAATTCAACTCACTTAGCTGGGTTTTACCTTAGTGGAAAAGCTATGGACTCCTATTAAGTTGGAGCGTCAGTCTATGTGACATGGCTCTTGCGTTTGACATTCACCGATTTACCATGCAACATATTTTAATGAAAGACAATCGAGAGTCTGGCCAAAAAAATATACACGATTTATGCTGGTGATGATTTTTTTCATAGAAATTGAATTCTCTGCTGATTGGTTTTTACGGCAAAAGGAGTATTTTATTTTCTAACCGAGTCAATTTTATTCAGCTTCAGTTAGAGAGTTTGGAATCAATTAGTAAGACCAGCTGATTGGCCTTATTGGTTGCGTTTAAAATTTATTGCATTTATTTTCATTTTCATTTATCGACAGAACTTTTGGTTATTTCTGTGCAAAAAGCAATCGCTAAAACGACCACAGATTGCCTTTTTATTCATAAATAAACCATTTTTGATTTAGTGGCCTCTTTGTTTTGCAATCTTCATCGGTTTTACCAGTTTAAACTCAATTTATAGTAGATATTATATTCGGCATTTTCCCAAAGTAAGTTACCCGAAGATTATTCAAAATAATTGCTATTTTTCAATGATTTAGTATAGATTCTCTAAAGGTTACAAGGATTAAAACCCACAAAAATGCATAAACTTCAAGAGTAAAAATCAATTGATAAAGACAGGCTAAGCTTACAAATTGGATATGCTTTTTTTTCTTTACCTAACCCACTTTCTCGCCGCTTTCCGTAGCCGGAAAAGTCGTGCAATTGAATTTTCGCATGATTTCGCCTCATTGCTGTCATAAGAAGCTATTAGCGTACTTATTGCCGTCGCCCAAAGCCTCAAAACACACAAATGGGCCATAGACCGCGAATGCCCGGAAACGGTTGGAAAACGAGCAGCAGCGGGAAACTGGGGGAAAGGCCAACATGAAAAAGCATAATTCACTGGTGCTGCAAAATGTTGAATTGTAAATGATCAGGCAACGGTGCAGGCAGTGGAAAGTGGAAAAAAAGTTGGAAAAACGACTGAAGGAGGTGCGGAAGAACTGGGATTGGGTAGGGAGGTTGGCTAGTGAAGCCATTAACGTTCTGCGGGAATTCCATGTACAAGTTTGCCAACTATACAAATATTAGAATTTCTTCTGCACAAAAACATACACAGCTGCATCTGCAGTTGCCTGCAGGTATGCTATAATATTTTCAACATTCTTAAACTTTATTGAATTTTCCGGTCTCTGGATGGAGAGATGTGGCTGTTCATCATCCACCCGCCCATCCACTGGCCAACTTTGAGTGTAAGATTGATTTATTTTCCATTTGCTGTGCTTTGCTTTCTGCTTCTCCACATTTTTCATAACTTTTTCTGTACTTCCCACAGTCGCCGGCAGTAAATTTATTTAAGTTGTAAATTGTGTTGGAAATTTGTAAGCATTTAAAAATGATTTGCAGCTGTCCGCTCTCGCTTTGCCTCGATTTGCCTTAAAGTGAAATAAATCCATGGCCACAACATAAGTACTATCAAGGCCTTGGCATAATGTGCAGCTGCCAAGAATTGCGTTGCGTATACGCAGCGTTGGATCTGTGCATATATAAATTATGGCAATAAAAATAAAATCAACAGTGCTGCGCCTTCAGTTCTGGTTTTGGTTTCATTTTCGTTTCGGCTTAGTTGCTCGCTCTTTTCGGGCAACTTTTCACTTTCCTTTCAGCTTTTCTTGGAAACTGAAACTGAAGCCGAACCGAACTGAAGCTGAAACTGAAACTGGAGCCGGGGACATTATTTCTCTGCTTTCATTTCCGTCTGTTTTGTCTGCTTGGTTTTATTGCAGTTCTCGCAACTTGGTTTCTTTGCCACTTTTTCCACTTTTTTCCCTGGCCCAGCAAATAAATATCACAAAAATTCGCTTCCAGTTCCGTCGGGCATTTTCATGAATTTTCCTCTCGCATAGAAAAGAATTTTCCCTCGATTTTCTTTTGCTCTCCTTGTGTTTTTTCGTTGCCTGCTGCTTGCTACTTTGCCAGCTTTTTGTTTCGGGTTTATCCGCGGCGTATTTTCCCACGACTGTTGCGAAACAAAACAATGAAATGAAAAATTATGGCCAACGCCCCCCTCTCTCACCCCATCCGGAGTGTGTGTAAATGTGTTTTTGCCATCAATTTTTATTGCAAGCTGAGTGTATCAATAAATTAAACATAAAATTTTCAACCGACAGAAGGCGAGAAGTGCAGCAGCCACGCCCACCTTCTCCCTGCCGACATAAACTGAGCATCTTGTTGAGCCATTGAATTGATTTTGTGGCCATAAAATGCTTTCGGATTTGGCCAATTGGCATTGAAGTTGTTTCTCAATTTGCCATCTGACTACCCCGCCCCGATTCCCCCGCAACGTCTGACTTTTCCTTTGAGCATTTTGATGGATGGCCAGGCAATTTATATTTAATATGCTTACCAGCCAGCCAAATCATTGCCAAGTGCTCTACTTGGCCATAAATGGCCGAAAGCTAATTGTCGGTTCCAAGGACTCAGGCCTTCCAGATTTCCCCCGGAAAGCTTATTCAAATAGTTGCTTGGCATCCTAGCAGAAGCATTAATCTTTCGGCTCACATGCGCCTTGGCAGCAAAAAAACAAGACCCAAAATCAATATATTCTATATCAATATTAATGGACCCCAATGTTCGCCCACACACCCACAGACCAACACACACCTTGCAAAGACAGGGATAAAAAAGTGTTGACAGCTGCTTTTATTCACCTGTCAGACACACAAGCCGCGCTAAACCGTTGATAAGCAGCCGGCCAACAGCGTGTCATACTCGTGCATACATGTGGCCCAAAAGCCCTCCCCCTTGAAAACCCCTGGTCCAGCTTTCTTCCCTTGTCCATCCAAGAAGACCGGGGCAATAAAAATCCATCAGCATCATTTATCAATAGGGGGTTGTTTCTTGTTCTTTTTTTCGAAGGAGAAGGAGAAGGAGGGTGGGTGTGAGGCCAGTCCAGTGTGTCTAAAGAAATATGGAAATATCAAGTAGTCATGTAGGAGAGCCGAAGGAAAATGTGTCATCTGTCGAAAGAAACTTTGCCGGGCCCAATGCTGGAGTCCAGTGATTGTCGTCCTGGACCTGGTTGTCACAGAGCATAAATGTCAGAAAGTTGGGAGTTGATAAATGACATCGAGTGCCACTCGCCAATGTATTAATTTGAACCGAAAAAGACCAGAGATCAGCAGGAAAGAACAAACAAGTGAAACCTGAACAGAAAACCTCATAACTGCCGAAACATGGAACTTACATCGTAATATGAAAATGTGGCATGTTCAATATAAGACAAGTTTGAATCTTTCAGAATGATAATCAAGATAATCAATAGAATCATTAACTTTCATTCCAAATTCTGTATTTCTGATCACCATTCACCATTTAATTAAAAGACATCCCGGAAGTGGGCTTCCCTCTAAATTGTTGCAAAACATTTTAATTAGTTTTTATCTGCCTCGATTGGTGGCGCTGTCATCTGACGGATCTTTAGCATAAAGTGCAAATGTAATTCAATTTCGATTTCCCCGACGTGCAGCTGCAGCTGACAGTTCAATTCCCGATACTTGTCTGGTTTTTTATTTGTTTTCTGTTTTCGGGGGGTGCAAGAGTCTCTGAAAGTTATTTGCTGTCGCTTGGCTCTTGTTTGCTGGTTGCTCACTGGAGGCCCGCCTTTTGCAAGGCAAATGAGCACCGTCCCAAATGCCACGCCCCAAAAACGAGCCACCGCCCCACCCTGACTACCCCTTATCCCCTTATCCACCCAGCAGACTACGAGTGCAGGCTCTCAAACAATATCTGATAAGCTGCATCATACATTTGCATACTTCCGGCAATTTGTTTTTGTGCGAGCCAAACGAATCGAGACAAATGCAATAAGCGCACACCAACACAACGGCTATAGAAAATGCGACACAAAAAATGAAAGCTGCTAGAAGTTTTCCCAACCGACGAAACGAATATACCCTTTAAAAATATCCAGTAGTCAAGGAGAAGTCATAAACATTAGTCGGACAAAATTGTGCATCTCGAAAGAGATTGATCCAGATTTATCAATATTTACTTTCATATTCTTCCTTTTGATATTTGAAAATTCTGGATTATCCAGTCTCAAACAGGGAATTCAAAACACAAACAACTCGGGAAAAAAGATAAAGCCGAAAGAGTTCACTGGCGCATACTGCCCGATTCGGATTCTGATTCAGAGGCGGAGTCGGAGGCTGTACGCATGGTGCATACAAATTACGCCCCAGATCTGTTCTACGCCCCTGGATACTCCCCTAAAACCCGCCACTGGAAAGCTCATAGGCCCTCCCCACGAATTGGTTTATTTAGGTGCCTCGCCTGTGACTCGCTGCAAGTTGTTTGCCATTTGCTGTGAGCTGTGTGCGTCTTTTGCCAGGCAAAAATATTGTTAGCCATAAATTTTTGGCAACACAGCGGAACAGAGGAGAGCACAAAGAGCTGCAAAAAAGTGCATCCAACATCGAGCAGGAAGCGCTGCATTTGTAGTCACAAATTCCGGGGCATTTGTTTAGAAACTTGGTCCGTAGTCCGCAGTCCGCAGTCCGCAGTCCGCAGTCCGCGACTGAAACACGCCATGTAATGTCAACTTGATTCGGGTCCAAACAAGAGCTTCCACTTGAGCAAGTTTGCAGCTCAGCGGAGCGAATTCAACAGCAGATAGATGTGTCGGGGATCCGCTTTTGTAAATATGGGAATTTGTGTACATAAATTGGCGACATCGTTCAGGGGATCAGGGTAACCTAGCTAGCTTCTATCAAACTTCAGCCCCGATTTTTGGTTCACAGCAGAAACAAATCCACACCGAAACACATAGACACAGCTGTCAAAGAATAACAAACAAAAAAATATTAAAAAGTTTAAATCAAATAAAAACAAGCACCTCTCAGTGAATGCTGCTGGTGCAGCTCTCCATTTTTAGAAAAAAAATAAATAAAAAATAAATGAATTACCCACAAGAGACTAGTTAAGAACCAACTACACCAAGATGAGTATGACAGAGATGATGCGGGGCAAGGCTATGCCGGAGGATAAGAAGAACGACATCTTGCTGGCCCAGCATGGTGAGATTTTAGAAAAATTCTTTACAGACTACTGTCTACTCTTTAAAACATAAAATTTGTGGTTTTCTTGATTTTTCCATTTAAGTTCTGTCTGTTGTGAGGTTTAATTGGGGGAAATGTGGAATCTGTTCCTTAACATAAATCAGAGTCAGGAACCTAGCCTAGATTTAAACAAAAGAGTATTGATAAGTTAACCTTGTATGCCATGAGGCTAACAACTTTTTAAGTCTGAGACATTTGAAAATAATTCTTAGCTTAAGAAAGTTTTAAAGAGTTTCCAAGCTCGTTTGTAATATCATTTATAAAGTTTGAAAAGTTTCTCTGAATGTTTTAAATATTATTGTGTCTTATATAAAAAAATTAGAAATGATTGAAAGGTGATGTTACCTTGGGTTATCCGCGTTATCCGTTCTGGATATGAACAAAAAGATAAATACAAATCCTCGATATTTAATGTATAATCAACACTCTCCCGAACTCAGAGTTCGCCAACGTGCGAATGGTTCAAATTGGCTGTGTTCTGAATGTCCTGACCGAGGCCATTGAACGGGTGAAGATCTCGCTGATCCTACCGAAGCTGCTCAATCATCCCAAGCACCTGGCAATGGTTCTGAATGGCACCAAGTACGAGAAAGCCGTTCACCTGGTGGAGTCCTTTGTTCGTCGCAGGGAGTTCATTTTGCGGGAGAAGCGTCCACCGCTGATGGACCACGGCATTATCCAGATCATCGACTTCTTCCAGCGGAACAGCAAGATGTACCACCTCTTCCCCAGCTACTGCAACCACATGAGTGTTGATGAAAAGAAGCTGCTAATAGCCTTCCAGATGCTCTATGATCTGGCAAAGGACCGCTTGTACAAGACATCCACTGACGCCATCTCACTGGAACGCCAACTGCATGCTGCGTACAAGCAGAACGAGATGGTGAAAGTGCAGGTGGAGGAGCTGCGCAAGAAGATCCAAGATCAAAAGTTAGCCACCGCGGCGCGGATAGATGCCAATGAGGCCTACCTCCAGGACTACGAGAACATCCTCATGAAGAAGAAGCGTGAGAAGAATGAGCGTATCCAGAAGGAAATGTAAGTGGCATAATATTGTGTCAGTCATTGGAAAAGATAGGTCCATCCATATAATACTCCCCATCTCCCAGAGATCGTTGCACTCGCTTGGTCAAGGCCACTAAAAAATCCAGCCTAGAGCGGCAAGTCGACTTGGAAGAAAAGCTAGAAAAGACTCGCAAGAACTATACGACGGCGACCAACACCTATTTGAAACAGGAGAAGGTGTTCCGCGAGGAAAAGTGAGTCGTAGTCCAGAGAGATTTTCTTTTCAACCAATACCTCGAATCCCTCAGAAACAAGCTGATCCTGCAACTTCAGGCCATTATCAAAAAGTACGATCACACCATTGGAGAGAAGATGATCGAGAACATGCAGCTCACCGACGAGCACAAGCAGTGCAAGAAGGCCCTCGACGAATATATGGTGGGATTCCGAAAGGTTGAGAGGGTCTATAAGCAGATCGTGGTGAAACGGGAGGAGGAGGAGGCCAGACATCGGCAGCATCGCGTCCTCATATTCGCCATGAATCGCGCAGCCAGAAAGATCCAGAAATACTGGAGGAAGTGGAAGAAGCACATGCGCAGGAAGAACAAGCGAAGCAAGAAATAATCCCTGTACAAATTTAGACAAATATCCAAATTGTCAGTCCATCTTGATAATAGTACCAAAATTCAAATTAGATTGTTAAGTAGCCCAACCTTTGGGCTATTAGCATACAAAAAGAGATATTCGGTGGTCTTATCTATCAAATACAAAAACCAAATCTAACATTCCGTCTAAATTGAAATTCATCCTGCCACCAACTGCTTTGGCCCAAGCTGGATTGGCTTATTAGAGGAAAAACTAATTTCGCTTTTAATCTGCCGGCCTGGCAAGCCACAAAGACAGCTCCATTCTCTACTATCTGCTCTCCATGGAGTGTCATTTGCATTTAAAATGTGTGAGAGAGAGTTTTCCATTTTAGCAACCCTTTTTTTCGGTCGTTTTCGGTGTGGAAAATGCATAGAAAAGGGGGATTTTATCACAATATGCAGCCAGGATGGGAGGCACATTTTGTAATGCCATGGGGCTAAGTGCAGTCAAGTCAATGCCAAAAACTGCCTGCCCAATACGCCAGGGAATTTTGTGGCTCATGGTGAAAGGGCAAAAAAAAATGAAAATAAAATGTAAAGAGCGGGCCATCTGGGCAACCAGGCATTCGACCATCGAATCGAAACGAAACCAACGAACGAACGACCGACCGTATATGCAAATTACGCGCACTGCTCATGCCCTGTCATGAATTGTCACCCATTTTCCGACTGAGATGCTTCGACACGCGCTGTGTGGGCGGTGGGAGTGGTAAGGGGTAAGGGGAATGGAGAAAGGAAAGGAAAAACGGGGAGCTGTCCTAACCATGAGGTGGGATAGACCGCAAACAGCCAAAGGCCCGCCCGGGTGCAGCGGCACTCAACCGCCCCGTTGGCGGCGGCAACACTCATCCGCCCCGTTGGCTGCGCTATGACTTTACGCCCGACAACAGTCGACATGAATATATCTGCTGCTAATATCAGGTTTCCTTCCGCCCCCCCGAAAACCACACCACCCGCACAAATGGTTTCGAATTGCTAATTTTATCAGCACGTGCACACATGTGTTACAACATTTTCTGCGCCAGGAGGACATCCTTTCTGCGGCCGAGGACATTCGTTATCGACGATCTACGTTTGGCATTTTATTGCTGACCATTTCAGTTCGGCACATAAAGATTGATAATTATGTCGGGCTAATATTGTCAGCCGTAAAAATTGATATCATCGGATGGGCGGTGGAAAATATTTTATGGTCAACCTTCAGGCCGATTGTACAATGCACATAAAACGCTCATAATAATGCTGCACAGAATGAAAGAGACAGAAAGATATATAAAGGCAGTAACAAAGTGTGGGAGAGAGAGAGAGAGAGAAGTAAAGAATCCAATGAATATAAACAACAACAATTGAAATAATGGCAGGCAACTGAAATCCTATCACAGGACTCATCCTTACAACTCGGCAAAGACCGCAGCAGAATTGCTTTCCACCTCTATATCCTGCTATTCCCTATCTATATCTGTCTATCTGTGTGTATGTATCTATGTGAGTGTGCTTTGTCCTGACGATTTAATCGCAGTAATGGAAATGTCTTTTTTTATTAGAGATTTTCATTTCGTGCATATATAGGAATCTGTATTCAGGGTATTTGCCGTTTCAATTGTTATATTTATTGTGCCACTGTTCCTGCCGATGATTGCAATCGAAACAGAGGCCATCCGCGGATTTACATTTGCCTTGCCTATACTCTAACTAAAGGTCTACTAAAGATGATTGCAAGGTGTGTAAGTTTATGACTGTTGATAGTATGAAACTGAAGGTACTTAATCATAATACGAAATGCAAATCTTTCATATTTCACTACCTTTAAGAATACACGGAAATAGTTCCCAAATATTAAAACAAATCGGCAGAGCCGTACATTAAATCTCATCACAAATATTAAAAACCTTGCCCCTTTAAAGTATGAGTAAAATCGACGATCATCGTATTAACCTTCCCGATTAGTGTAACAAAATCTCCTCTTAAAACTGACCCATTATGTTGTTTTTCTTTCACATTCTATATCCTGTTAGCCTGTTGACACTTTACACAGGATATGTGCAGATTGTGGACTGGATGCATTCGTATAGAATTCCATTTGGGTCTCCGCTTTGTCATTCAACTAAATCTCGTTGATAGTATAACTGGTTCAATATTCATTAAATTAAGTGTTTGCCATTCATTCGATTGTGTCGGGCTTGAAACGTTGAATGATAGATGGCTGATATATCCCTGCAGTCAGCGCTGTTTTGGTTGCTTTGAATACTTGGCATTCAAATGTTTTTGGCGGAATGCACACACAAGTATGCCAGCCATCCCCTTGACTCGAATGCCTTAACCCATGCTGAGCCATGTGCCCTGTCATGGTCGTTGCATTCCATAGAATCCATGGAACCCACTCACTTCCTCACGGGCCCGCAGCAAACATACCCACTTTGGACCCCGGCTTTGGCTAGGACTCGGGCTCTGGCCATGGATATGGGTTGTATGGCTCGGGTTTTCTTTTATTCGCTGCCAAACAATTGCGAGGGAAATGTAATGTGTACTCGCTGCTGGGAAAGTGAGACAAAACCGGGCAAACGGAAAGTATGCAGCGAATGAGCTCCACAGCTGGAGACTGGGCTTTCTTTTACACGGAAACCAATTTCTATGCGGAAGGCCATCAACGAAAATCCCAAAAGAATTCAAGCTGCAGAGAAAAAGTGGTATCAAATATTTTTATTATACTGATATTGACTTCTCTTAGACTTCTACTCCTTGGTAATATAAAATATATGTTCATTTTTTTGGCCAGCAACATTGTTTGGCCAATTTCTTCAGTGTATTCTTGAAGGTGGATGTAATGGATGCAGGAAGCAGGAAGCCACCAGACGGCGTTCCATTTTCTAAGGCTTTCGGCTTTCGGGCGAAAAGAAAGCAAACAACTTTAGCTCCAAACATCACAATATCGAGGCAGTCAGGAGCTGGCTCTAGGAGCTGGGGACAAAAGCCTCGAGGGCCCCAACCGATTCATGAGTGCCGGAAATGCTTTATGAGTCCGGCAATGTTTCCTCCTCCCCGCCATAAAACGCGAGCCAGCCAAATTGAAATCTCACTTTGCGCCGCTAACTTTTCATCTTGTGTTTTTTGGCTGGCCCAAAAATACATCTACATATATATATATATATATATTTTATGCATAGTCGAATGCATAAAGAGGGGCACCAGTTCCTCCATTCAGCAGGATGTCGGCCAAAAAAGCTGTGGGAGCGAGGGAGATGGGAAAGGGAAGTGAGATGGTGAAAGAAGTTTCGCAGCCAAAAAGGCGTCGCTCACTGAATGCAGGCAACGTCTCTAACTGCTCATAATTTATGCTAACGGCAATTTAAACTTCAGCTGTTATTTATTAAAGCCACGTGAATCCCTCTCACTTCGTCCCTTCCTGCCGGTTGGTGGTCGGTCATTGTAAGCCGCGCTTTCAATGCCCCACTAAACCGAACCCATGACGCAGGCACAGTGGGGCAACTGTGGTAGCTACTCAATAAAAAGAAAGGTCTTGATGTAAATGTGATATACATACCACAAATGTAAAACATTTTATAATAAAATTTCAAATATTTTGTCTTAAGTATCTTAAAAGAAAGAGTTTACTCCCCTTTGCCTTTTAAAGAATCTAAGCTCAGTTATCTATCCAAACTATTAAACAAATACTATTTAAGAGCTCACAGGCTTCATTTCAAACCTTTTATATTGTTTCCAACCAATAACAGCCAAAGATATTTCTAATTTAATCCAGAAGTTAGGTGTCTTACAAATGGCTTTCAAAATCGAGGTGTTTTCCTTTCACCTCCTGAAAATTTCACTTAGTATTCTCTCCTTTGCAACTCTACGAGTATACTTGGCAACGGACAAGAAACTCATTGGGTTAATTTTTTCATTAAAGTGCCCCCATAATCGTAATCGTAATCGAGTCCGTAAAACTTTACGCCAGTGAACTGCACACACAAAAATGTTATTTTTAGGCCAAATTTTCTGCACTTCCGGTTCACTGTTGTTGGCTGCCAAAAAGTGACCTAAATTTACAGCCAGGGGATGGCCGTGTCTGGGTTTGTTGGCCCAGCCCAACGGGGTCCAAAGCTTCCTCTGCCCCACTGCATAGTGCCATCAAATTGTTGCCAGTCGCCAGTCGCCATCACCATGGTGCAGTTGAGCCAGAGGCAGAGGCACTGTCGCCCCTGCAGTCGAGTTAAGTGTTTTATATTTTCGTTTAGCAGCTGAAAGTTGCATCCTTGGCTGGGATCTGGTCTCTGGCCTGCATCCTGCATCCTGCATCCATCCATCCACTAACTGCTGCCGGCTGCGTTCGTTGTTTTTATGCAAAAGTTAAAAGGCACAAGCACAACCGCACAAACACAAACACACATCACAGCAGAGGAACAACACACACACTCAAATACTCACTCACTTTTACCTGGCCCATTGCAGTTTAAAGCACTTCGAGCCGAGATTCAAGAGTTTTATTGGTAAATTGGACAGATTGGGCCAAAGTGATATTAATGTCAACGCCAGTTAAGGCCACAGAAAGAGAGAGTTCGGGCGGCAGGGTATTCAAATTGATATAATTGCGCAAAAGTTTATATTGCCTGGTTAGTTTAGCTGCCATGAAGCTAATGAATTTTGCTGGCCATTAAAATTCTTGGACGCAAAATATTTGCCTGCCTCTTGGGAGTGTTTTAATTTGAATTTTAATAGCAAATACCTGAAATATTTAGCAGTTCACTTGAATGACTTCATTAAATATCATTTGAATTGCTTTTACTTAAATTAATTTTTAGTTTAAAACTTATTTTTAATAACACGATTAAATAAAATAAAATCAAAAAATATCACATATTTTTATATCATAAGCATAGGCCATGTTGCAAAATGTCTCTCGGCGTGTAAAAAATTGTAATATTTATGACTCCCTCGGCAGCAATTCAATTTAAAATTTAATTCAGCATCATTTTCGCTCGCACCTTTTTCAAACGGATGACGGCGACACAGAAAAAACAATTACGTTTATTCCTCATGCAAAACGTGTTTAGGATGCGCCACATTTTTTCACATGCATCTTATTTTCCCCCTCATCCCTCCACGGCCTTTTTGCACTGGCAACATCATTAGGGCTTACAAAAAAGGAGCAAAACATGCAACGAAATACGAGTATATGGAAAAAAGTGTGCGGGCAAATGAAATTTAACCTGCTATCAACAAATTGCGCTACTTTGCAGGTTAACTGCAGCGGAACAGACGGAGCAACCGCGTCCGCTAGACAACAACTTCACGCTAGAAACAACAAGTTGGGGATCTGAAATCTGGGTTGCCGACTGGTTAATACTTGGTACTAAATGACTAGACCACAATAAAATATGTTACTTTTAGTAGTTATAAAGGTATTGTAAGGTGGTTTTGGTGTGGTATTTTCAGTTTCACATCGCAAATAGGTAGGTTTTAAAAGAAGTCAGTTTTTATCATGCAGATATGAGAAGAGAGAGTGCACTTTTAATGAAAATATTTCCATCAAAGTGTTGGGAGAATTATCTCTAATTTCGTTGTGTTTACTAAACACTTTTTGGTGACACTGAAATGCACAGGCAAAGGAGATTTGAATCTACTCAATTCGATAGTTATTTCTGGAAATGGACCATTCTTTTCATGGAATTAAATACACTTATGATATAAAATAGGGATATTCTACTTAAATTGAGGAATCATTTATTAGCAGAATGAAGTGAATGTGCCTCACAAATATTGCAATCGATGTTTAAAAGACAGTTTAGTAAGATATAGATATGCTATATAGACTAGATTCCAGTATACCCTTGTTTTACTGATGTACCGCGTACAGCAAGAACAACAAGCGGCAGGAACTTCACTTGATGTGCATGACTTGCAACAAAGCGAGAGTCCCTGGGAAGTGCAGTTGATTGCTGACTCTGGGTTTGGTTTTATATATGTATGTATGCTTATGGGGGGTTCTGGGGCTGCGTTCCTCATCTGGTTCAGGATCTGCCGCTGCCACTGGCTGTGGTTCGCGATGAGCAAGGGAGAAGCTGTTAAAAGCACTGAGGTTACGACGTGTCGGAATTTTTATGCGTTTTAAAGTATTTCCATGGGCCAGGCGAGAAAAGTGGGGAAAAGTGTACGCCCGTAAAACTGTATTAAGCGTGGAAAACTAAGTTATGCGACAGAGCAGAGAGTTACGTAGAGCAGCGCCATAACAACTTAGCACGTACAGCCAGTAGTCCTCTCGTGGACGTGTGTTAGTGAGTATGCCAGAGGGTGTGAGTGTGTTTGTGTGTGTGTGTGTGTGTGTAGAGGTCGTAATGATGTGGGTGGCTCGAATGACACGTTGCGGAAGTTGTGGCTTAGTTTGTGGGAAAGCGAAGGGGCAGCCGACAGTTTATGTCTGCGAGCTTAGCTCAAAAATACGCCAACTTGTTTGCTCAAAAGGCATAAAACATAAAAAATACTCCCACGCACACACACACTCACTCCCGTGGAGTCCTTTATGCTGCCATTACCACGTCGTAAAATCCTTCTTTTTTGTGTCCAACTAATGATGGATGAACCATAGCCACAGGTAGAGAGCGCAGTAAAGATATCAAGCTGTTTCATGACCCACATACTGCCACTACCACTGCCACTCCCCCTGAATCCATCCCGGATTGCCAGATGGTATGCGCTCCTGTAATGACTCCATCCGAGCGAAGTCACGGGAACACTCGGTTGCCATATTTTATGCGGGATTTTGTTTAACAAATTGAAAATGCTGTTTTCCCGCGAATTAGCGCTGTTAGCTTTGTACATGTGTAGGTTTTTAATATGACTAATTGGGAGCTAAATCGAAAACTATATATACAGTGGCAGTGTTTATGTTTATTATGAAATATCAAAGGTTTGGGGAAGTCCAATGAAAGTTACCATTTACTAATCTGATAAGTTTACAATTTAAATCACATTAACTATTAAATCTAATTTAATATTATTAAAGAATATTAATTAACTGCGTGACAAATTAAAACCTTTACAAGCAAATTGTTTTTTCAAGCTAAATAAGAAATGTTCATCTAGGCGTTAAGGCAGCAGGGAAAACTAACTAATATTTTTTCAAGTGCCCTGTCAGTAGATTATCTAAAACCGTGGATTATTTTTCAAAGGCCACACAACTTATTAGCCATTTCAAAATGATGTGCTAAGAGCACAAATCAATGAGCGAACGGTTGAAAAGTCAAAAGCATAATCGAAACAATTAAATTGTATTCCTTTAGCGAGAAAATATTAGTTTGGATCCGAGACCATAGCTAAATTTGATTTAGAAAGATGAAAAACAACCAAACTATTCTATTTTATAAAATATCATTTTATTGCCGGCGAGTTAGCAGGCTGGAAATGTCAAACCGATAAATGCAACTGAAGCGGCCGCAAAAAGTATTTTCCACCAGCCAGCGCCGCTTACATTTGCGGTCATTTCTGACAGTTTTCCGTTTCAAAGCAAATAATAATATAAAAGCGAATTTGTGAGTCTCCCTGCCCTTCCCCTGCGCAGACCTCGGTGCATAATTGATAGATGGAAAAATGGTTATATAGGAAAATAGGAAAAGAGAACAACGGAAAGCGAGCGGGCGGTCGAAAAAGTGTGTTTTTGATAGACACTCCGACACGATACCACAGACTATTAGGGTTTATTAAGCGACATCTAATGCCTGTCAGTTTTTTCCAGGACGTACAAATAGCACAAATAGTTTATATAGTACAGAGCATATATAATATATAGAGAACAGGATGCAGGCATCAAATGATGCTCGTGTGCTGGGCCTGCGGTTTTTCATTTTAACACAAATATTTATTTATGCATTAAAACAAGTGCGTCGCAGTCAAAATCAGGACAACTGGCTAAATATTATTACAGCGGGCAGACCAAATATCGGTCGACATGTTTATTTGAATCATAATTAAAAATGGCACCAGCTCGCATATCAAATATTTACTGATAGTTCACCGGGAGGTGGAAAAATAAAATATATACGAGCAAGATTTCCCGACTTTCATTAAGTGTGCAATCATAAAATTGGCTTTGATTTCGCATTTTGATACAGTTTTTGGCCGGATTGCAGTTTGCAATCTGAAATCGAATTTAATTAAATCTGTGCAGCGTCTAATGCAGTTCAAGGCCTCGAAGCCTTATTAAATCCGCATAAGCTGTGGGCAAGGACGCCACCTCACTAAGCCCGGAGTCATCTATGGGCAAATATTTACCTGCATACAGAATGAATCTCTACTGGCACCTGGCCTCGTCCCCGCCCTCATGCTCATCCAATTTCTTTGGCTGCGCCTCAAAGAATGCTCCATGAACCAGGCCAATAACAAATTTGCCTAAGGCAGTTCTTTTTTCCCTCTCCTTCTGAGAGAAATTTTCTTTTGCTTTATTGGGATTGAGTGAGCAGTCAAGGGCTGAGGGTAAGTTTACTCCTCCTTCCGCCTCATGGGCGTGGCCAAATTGGATTTGCCACGTTACATGACGTCGACACTCACAAAGTACACAAACAGTCGAAGGGTGAGGCGAAGTACATGCGGGGCTGGGTACATGGCTCTGGGATAAGATCGGAAAGGACGACCAGGATATGCAAATCTCAAGGTTGAGCCTGCAATTTGGTTTCAATTTGGGGGCATCGTAAAATTGCAATTTATGAAATATCGTAAAGTCGCCGGGCCTCGTCGATTCCCAGACCAATTAACAGTCCACACAAAGCGACTGCCATAATTGCTGCCTTCCGGCCTTTGAAAACTCATTTCCTGTCGCACGGATCCAGCTCCTTTCTGAGCCAAGGACCTACCCCAACTCATCCCACATACTCGAATGCCAGGCTACTTCTTGAGCACCAACCAATCTGCCCTTTGTCAATATGTCTCTGCATGTTTTTCTAGTATTAATTAACCCTAATTAAGTTCACATCGGCCAGGAAAACCAACTACTGAGATGGGGAAGCTATGGCCAGAGGGCTTGAAAACGTTTCGAGTGAAATGATTAAACAACTGTCACAAGTTATTTTTACTCCTCGCCCAGGACTGCAGGCTACGTCCTGAGACATTTAACGAGAATCCACTTTGCCAGCCCAAATGTGCTGGAAAATGTTTAATTAAAGTATGCAAAGTTGTGCCAGCTGCCGCTATCTGTGTGTAAATAACTTCCGGCAAGGAATCGTTTTTGAAAGTATTTGCCAGCTCGAATACTTGTTGCTCTGAAAATGTGGAGGCTAACATATTAAATATTCATATTTTTTTTAATTGATGCGTTTCTAGAAGGGAAAGCTGTTTATCTTTTTGATCTAAAGATGAAAGTCTAATAGGTAACTGGATCCGCATTAAGAGTAATCCCAAAACCATGTAGGTTTTCTGAAACATATTTTCTTGTATTTCATTGGAACTTCAAGGATACCCAAATCGTAAGAAATCCCACTGAGTAATTACATTTGCCCCTGGAAGTTTTCGAAGCGACTCCGTTGCCATGTAGTTGACTCATCTTGGCTTGTAATGTAATTTCTTTTGTGTGAGGAGTGCTCGTGTCACACAAGTTGAAACTGATTTTAATTAATTTTCGGAAGAGGCCAAAAAGTTTACACAGCACAAACTGGCATAAGTTTGGGCTGACCAACTTTTACCTGGGCCGCCTCCGTGCCTAATCTGTGTCTTCATTAACATGGCCCCGGGAGCAGATGTTTGGTGTCCCCTCACGTGCTCATATCCTTATTCCTTGAGGGTCTAAAAACTTTGGTCTGCTGTTTACTTTTCGTGTATTTGGTTGCCTTAGCTGGTGATGGCAGGTGGGTTTCGGCGGTTCTCCAACGAGCCCCACGAACTTGTGGTGACATTTGCGATTGCCTCCGATTCCAATTTAGCTACCGTGGATCACTTGCACTTTGACCCTCCGCACGGGGAGCAGCATGAGTTGCAACAGGGAGGGCAGCAAGGTGGACAGCAAGGAGGGCAGCAGGGCTGGCAACACGGAGGGCAGCAGGGCGGGCAGCAGGGAGGGCAGCAGGGCGGGCAGCACGGCGTGCAGCAAGGTTGGCAACAGCAACACTTGCAGCACGGCGTGCAGCACGGTTGGCAACACGGTTGGCAGCACGGCTGGCAGCACGGCTGGCAACAGGGGGGGCAGCAAGGACTGCAGCAGGGACTGCAGCAAGGACTGCAACAGGAGCTGCCGCAGTCATTGCTGCAAGGACTGCAACATGGGCTGCAACAGGGGCTGCAACAAGGTGCGCAGCAGCATCCACAGCAGGAGCTGCACATCTTCGATTCGTGCTGTTAATGGGTTAAGAGGGTTAAGTGGTTCAGTGGGAAAATGGCCAAGTTCACGACACTTACCTTGAACCCGTCAGAGATCTCTTGCCCGACGTTGGATTTTGTTTCGTGTATGTTCGTGTGAATATTTCCCTAAAAAATGAGTTTCAGTGACATTTTTTTGAGTAGTAAGGCAAAATTTAAAACCGTTTCTAAATAAAACACAATTTTATATATGTTTTAAAAGAGGTTTTGAAACTTTTGATTGTTTTAAGTAGATAAAAGGAGTATTAAGAAGGAAATAGAATGACCTAATCACGAAATCTTGAAAATAATATTTGTTATTGAACTGAATTTAGGATGAAACTGATCTCTGTTAATTCTTTCCACACAAATTGCCTTTAAGAGTACTTGCGCTTTCATACTGAGATACCCATTGTGGACAGTTTAAAACACGAAACAAACTGCCAAGCATCCATTAAGAGTGACATGTATAAAAAACACATTTCATAATGAATATAAATATGAATGTTAAATATGCAAAAATCCAGAAAACAAAACGAGTTAAAGTAACAAATTTCCATATCATGTCACATTTTTTCACTGCACATTAAAAATAAGATTTAATTCATAAATCTGACCTAAATTGTCCAACAAATTCGAATGAAGGACTGCCTGCATATATATATTTTATTTATCATTTTTGTTGTTTAAATTTATACGACATAATAACTTCAGTTTTTTCGATTCTTTAAACAAAAACTAATAAATCTGGCCAACGACTTCATTCGCGTTTGTCCTTGTTTTCGTTTTTGTTCTCAGCTTTGCTGATTGGAAGTCGCCCTCTCCTCCAGCCACACACGTTAATCAACAGCTTCGTGTGGAAATGCAAACTAAGCAAATTTCTGGCATCTGTTTTATTTGGTGAAAGTTGAGCTAAACATTTGGGCGGCAACTGGGCGGCGGAAGCCTTGAGGGTGCTGCTTTGACAAATCACCACCCATCGAAAAAGGCTCCTCCCACATCACCATCCCCTGCCCCATTCACATCCACATCCGAGGAACCTCTCCGGCTGTCGTCACTGACAATTGAACGGCTTTGATCTTTTCAGCGCGTTTCTATCCAATTTTTGCGTGTCGATTGCGCTGATTGTGTGTGTGAGTGCGAGGGAGTGTTGGGTGTGGGTTGCCGGTGGGCATGTCCTTCTGGCAGGGTCCTACAACTTGGCTGGGAGTGTCGAGCCGAGTTGGGCGCTGTATTTGTCAGAGGACGACAACGAGAGCCTGGTAGTGGCATTGAATGCATGAAACCTTTTGTCAATTACGCCACCGCCCTCTATCGCCCCTTCCCCTGCTCCACACCATTTCCCACCCAACTCCCTGGCTATTTTCCTTTTTTCCTGCTGTTGCCGTGGTTCTGGCCCCTCCTGTCAGTCCCGAGGATCGGGGGTTAAAGAGAACTCAGGGGAGGACAGATATGCCATCCAGAAGGGAAAAAAATAGGCATAGATGAAATGATTGCTGATTTCAGCTATGCATACGCCAGGAACTCACTGCCACTGTCACTGTCAGTGGCACCTTTTTGGCCATCAAGAGCTCGCACCAATTAAATTGACGTGCAAGTTGTCAAAATCGAAATCATTTTACGCTACATTCGTCGTTTTAATTGGAGCACAAATTCAGCCCTGGTTATGTCGGATCTGGTGGTACCTTTTTGCACGATTTACGTATCCTTGTCACTCCATTTTGCAGGCCTGATATATTGGTTATCATTCCATTAAGCGATAGTCAACTATTGGAGTCTTTTTTCCTGTTTTGAAACTTTGATGGAAATGACCAACAAACTTTAACTTTAACTTTTCTAGTGAAAGGATTATTTAATACAAAAATAAAGTTTTTAATATTTTTCCACTTTTTCATGTACTAAACTTTTCAAATTTATTCACCATCGGGATTTCTAGTAGAAACCTTATAAGATTCGACTACTTTCTCTATAAATAAGATAAGATTCCAAATACTCATAACCAATCTAAGCTCGATTCCCATATACAATTCAAAAAACAGTGATTTCCAGCCTTCTCTTTTAAGAATTTGATTTTAAACTTACCCTCAGTTTAAGTGACGTATCCATGCGACTGCCTTTCAGAGTTTCTCCCAGCCGCACATCTATCATATTTAACCATCGATTTGCGGGAAATTCGAGATTCCATTCTACAGTCCGAGAGTAATATCAAACTGTCAGCGACAGGCACAATTATGTCAAAGTCAAAACTCGAAAGCCACTTTCTTGCTGCCAAACAACTCCCACCAAAAATTAATATTATACCGAAAACGATGTTCAGTCGTGGGGCAGAAATAAAGGCCCAGACGGATAAAATCAATTGATTTGGCGGGGTGGAGAAGGCAAGGGTCTGCTTTTGGCCGAAATTGCCAGTTAATTGGCAATTCAGCAAATAGCATGCGTTTTAGCGGACCTTCCGCATTCTGCCAACTCATCAACATTGCCGCGTCCCTTGGACGTTGGACAATATTTGCACCCAAAGGGGGGCAAGGGCGTGGAGCAGCATTGTCGTCTGATGGCCCCACCAAACAACAATCAATTTTAATGAACGGCATTCATTAAAAAACTTTGCAGCGGTGCTAAAATCATGATGGCGACGCTTTCGCCCGGCAGCCACTTAAACGCCATTGATTCATTTGAAACCGAAAAACTGGCATTTGGCAAACAGACAAGGGTGTGTGTGTGTATCTGAAGTTCGGATGTGAAGGGAAGCCGCAGGATGGCCCATCAGTTGCAGAGGTGGTCGCCACCCATTTGGGCAGCCAGTGCGGTTAGACCTCCTCCTTCTTTGCCTGCTCCTGACTTGGCGGTTTTGTGTGGATCTGGCTTAAACGCCATGCACTCATTTGCCACGTTCCCGTTTAATGTTGTTAACTTGTCGCTGCTGCTGCTGCTGCTGCTGCCGCTTTTGTGGGGCATGTGAAAGCGGTTGCCAGAAATAATTTAGTGAGTGAAATTGAGGGGAAATCTTAGATATACAAGTATGCCAGCGGAATGGCTTATGAAGTATTCATAAATGGCAGTACTCAACCCCATTAACTGGGTAAAACAAGGAGCGTAGCTAATACCTCTAATTTCTAAAGTATTATAAAAATTTCATGGTACATGTTTGGTATTTTCATTTAAATTAATGTTGAATGTTTTCCTTTAAGCACTTTTTGGGGAATTTTATTTATTTTCATAGCTTTTGATTTTTCAAATACGTTAATATGTATCAGCAAGTAATTATGACTGTACTTAATGTGCTTACATTGCCAAATATTTTCTAATACAGAATAAAAACCTTTCTGTACAGTAACACTCCCTAAAACACTTAAAGTCTAAAAATGTTTTATACCGTCGACTTAAATGTTATGGCCCTGCTTCCATGTTGACACACATGTATGCAAATTAAAGCTGGATGTTTGCCTGCAGCTTTAATGTCCAATCAGCTAACACAGACCACCCAAAAACCCCACCCAACCGAACACAAACACCAGCATCAGTAGCGCCCTGTACGTGACATGTGCTCTGGTGAAATCGAAGCCCAAAATTGTCATTTCGATTAACAAGAAATCCACTTTTCTCTTACTTTTTCTCCCGTTTCTCTTGGGCTGCCCCCAAATCAATTTCAGCATCGCACACACAGACCTCGGCGGAGGCGGCAGGCGGGAATGGATCTGGATCTGGATCCGGAGGAGAGGCAGGGACATCGTCGTCATCGGCAGCCTCCACCGCCATCAGTTCCGATGAGAGCAGCGACCCATCATCGGCGACCGCATTTTCCAGCTTGGCTCAAGTGTCCTCGCTTCTGCCGGAGGCATCCGCCCTGTTGGCGACATCGGGACTCGTGGAGCCCTATCTGGATGGCTATGCCACCTCCAATGTGACCACTCAGATCGGGACACACGCGTATCTGCCCTGTCGGGTAAGTGCTCCTCCAACTCCCATTCTATCTCCTTCCAAACAGTCTCAATTTTCCCAAGCTAAACAAGCTAAACTAGCAAAAAAATAAATTCATAATTCCAGCTTTTATTTCCCATTTGATTGCGAGTACAGTCGAACATCCCTAACTCAAACTTGGTTAAGAAAACGATATATAGAGTTGTTGAAAAAATTATTCATTTTATATCATTAAAAACTTTAAGTTTGGTTTTTACTTTTATAAATGCAAATTCTTTTAGAATTTAAATATTTATTAACAAAATCTCACAAATTTACCAGAATTAAAAAAAGTGTCAGACATCCTTTAGAATTCATTACTTCATGGCTTACCTGTTCATGTTCGAGCTAGGGAATTTCGCCTGTACCTTAGTAAACAAAGTTGCGTGCGTTTAGTGGAGGTGCGTGCGTGTTTTTATTTGTAATTATTACTATTATTGTTGTTGGGTCTGCCCCCATCAGCGTGACCTGAACGAGGTCCTAATAGAAAACACATTAAATTTTATTGCGCAAATATTTGTGGATGCCGAAACGTCCTGACGGAGACGGGGTGGAGGATGAGGATGGAGACGAGGTGTGACCGCAGACTGTGTATATAACGCCAGGCTCAAAAACAAATGCCAAACAAACGTGGCCAAGACTCTCTCAGGCGATTTCTCACACGCTTTTCCATTGTTTGCGCAGGTGTTTAAAGGCCAACATGAAGATCTGGGGGGGAAGCCATGGCCAGCAGGATGTGGAAATGGAAAATGCCCGAGGCACGCAGCCGGGCAAATTGTTTGCTTACAAGTTGTAAATATTTTATTTAGCATAAACGAAAACTGAAAATTAAATTTCAACAAATTAGTTTTATGGCATCGCAATCGGTGCCAAGTTTTTGGTGTCGAGGTCAGACACGTTACGTGACTCCTTTGCCAATGGAAAGTCCCGGCTAATTATTTAATATTTATTTAATTTAGACTCTAAGCCAGGGATTAAAGCGTTAGACCATCCCTCGGCCATTTGTTTGATGATTAACTGGAAATATAAACAGAAGATGCCTAGTTTGCCGGCAGAACTAACATTATTGTTATCAATAGCTGTTAAATATAAACCCCTGAATATAGCTGCAGGCTAGGAAGATCTACTAACAAAAGATTCATAATTTTCAAGCCTTAAATTTTAAGCCTAATTCATCCAATCCATCCAAAGCTTTGAAGTGAATTTTATTCCCAGAACTTAAATTCCTGGCAAAGAACAAGGCATTGGAAAATTTCGCATTAATCGCGGCTGAAATATTTAATACATGAGAGGGGGAGGGAGAGGCCTGTGTTCTGTAATTTTCCAGCCGAGCAATGTTAATTTCTTGTTGTCATGGTCAATTAAGTGCTCCTCCGCAGAGTTCAGCAAACGACAGCCTAGACAGCTCCTCAAGCCACCCACAGCCTTCCGCATCCCAGCATCCAACCTCGAGACCAGCCATCAGTTCCCGATCCAGGAATGAAAAGTATAAGGCTCGCATCTCAATTTTCGTCAATTACTCGTCGTTGGCTTTACACTTTATGCCCGTCCAGGATGACACGCCCAGTTTGCTCGATGCTCCTTTGGCCATTTTCCGTTCTCCATTCTCCGGGAGCCTTTCATTCCATTCTCTGTTCAAATGCTGCATTAAGTGCCACAGTTGAGTGAGTCCTCTTAGCCAGAGGAGGGACATCGAAGGATACGGGGATACTGGGGTACTGGGACAGGAGTCAGACAAAGATTGCTCTTCGGTCCGCTTCTTTTCAAATTGGCCTCACTTGTCCGGGCATTCGATGACAGCAGGTGGACTAGTAGTACATCCTTTCGGGGCAATTGGCTTATTTGAAATATTCCAAGCAGCAGCTTATTTGTAATAGTCGAAGCTTAACTTTTGTTCTGGCCAAAGAATGCGCACTTCAATGAAATGGTTTGCAGGAGAATAAGGTGGAGGAAGACTGTAGACTGATTCTTAATGTCGTTGCAATCAAGAGTAATCTTGGAAATGGAATTTTCCACAAAACTAAATTAGTAATCCACCTGCGACCAGGCCGATGCTCAATGCCCAATTAAATGCAACACACGAAACGAGCTCCTAATGAGACCATTACAACGGTATTACAGGGCGGTGACAGGACCTAAACATTTAATGGATCCCCTGCTGGAGTCGGAGGCCTACTATGGCCCACCTACCACCAAAACCCTAGTCCTAGACTAAACCAAACCAGGACCAAAGTGTTGAATGGACAAAATCGTTGCAGTGCAAACAGAGATGCTGCTGCTGCCGTGTTTGTGCGAATATAAATGCATTTTAGATTTACTAACTACGACACATTTCGATAATATCTGAAACATGCGGATGCCTCTGCTCTGCCTCCTGAGCCTCGTTGGCTCCCTGCGTTTGTCCATCTGTCTCTCTGGCCGAGGTTTCATGTTCATTTCGGTATTTAATTACATTTCAATGTAGTTTCTGTGGGCAGCCACTAGCCCCCACTTCCCCATCTGCATTTCGATGCAGTAATTTAATGTAAGCGCGTGTGTGTGTGGCGGCACTTTGAAATTTCTCTTCCACTTGTTGAGCAATGCCCATGTAGATCGTCTAATCACCAGAGGATCTCCTTATTCCTAATGGAGCGCAGGGCCAGTTCTCAGTTGAGGTCCCTCTCGAAGGTACTCCAGTGTCTGATGGGGAAAAGCATTTAGGAAATCTGTTAATGGCATTCTTCAGTTACCTATCTATTTCATTATATTTACTTATTTTTATTTAATTTATCGAAATACAGTTAAATATATTTTTAACCTCACTGTCAAGACTAAATTGATTTGTTTATCTTTCTCACAGGTCAAACAGCTGGGCAACAAATCGGTATCCTGGATTCGCCTGCGAGATGGACACATCTTGACCGTTGACAGGTAATTAACAAACTCATTTTCAGGCATTTGAAATCGAGGCTCGAAGAGAGCCTCTGCTGTATCTGCTGACAATTACAAATCAATTTTCTGCCTTCTGCTGGACATTCTCGGCTGCCTTGGGGACGCAGGGCTGTTATTTTACGTAATTGACAGCACAAGTGCTATAAACGTAATAATTCACAGATGAGCATAAATATTTGCGTAATTACTGATATATATATATATAGATATCTGTCTCGATTTCAACTGCTATTCTTGCAATCGTACGCACGCACAGATTTAAGTATACAATTATGTTAGTGATTTACTGATGGCTCTGTCTCAGACATTTTGGGCATATGTAGGAAAGTAATGAATGGCAGACAGCATTAATGATATTTGCCAATTAAAATATTACGAGTTGCAAAATGTATGACGACGAACGGTTGGTTAAGCCTTGAGGATAACTTTTAGCCCTGGAGTATGATTAACCCCCACTTTGAAAGACTTTTACTTATTTCTCCATCCTTTTGATACAACTCCATGGAGATTGTCCATTCCATTTCCACAGATATTTTTGTAAACTCAATTGAGACGAAAACAATTTACAACAAAATGAATTAGGAGCACAAACTTTGAAGCTTCCGAAGAGCCTTTTCAATTCCAATCTGCGTGTCCCGAAGCCAGAGGAGCGCAGGTGTGTCATCAATGATTCGAAGTTGAGGATGGTGGATATGTTCTTTCTCCAGTTTTTCCTGTTTTTCTTATTTTTCCTGTATGACACACCAAGCGGAAACGCAAGTGTGCAATTTCATTGCATTTTTCCATCCCCCTCCTCTTCAAATGCAGCAAACTTTACTTCAAACTGTCTTTAACTCGGCTTGTTGTTTCCCTCTGTCTGTCATTTTACACTTTCAAAAAATCCAGAGTATTTTTCTTTGGATTACAATTTTAAAATAGATTTGGTTCATTTTAAACTTGGTTCTTGCGGTTGAAACTATTCCGCGGAGAATTAAATCAAAAATGGTCCCAGGGACCTAAAATTCAAGAAAATGTTTCATCTGAATAGTAATGAAGAAGAGATAACTTAACCACGGTTTACATGGAATGACCAAGCTCAAATTTCTCAGTGCATCTTGGCCTTCCTCTGGTTCAGCCACGTTTGCCTTTTAGGACATTGGAAGATGCGGGGGGAGGCAGGCAAACATTTCCAGCTTATTACTTTGATAGAAAAGTAAAACCAATGAACCTTTCACATTAGATAAGACAGCCAGCTTGTTTGTCCTCCTGGCGGAGTGGCTCCCATATGTTGGTGTCTGTATGGGGAGATGGGAATGCCGATGGCCCATGGCCCATGGCCCACGGTGTGTATGTGAGTATCTGTGTTAGCCAGGATGAATGGCTGGGCACGAATGAATGACTGGCTGAAGGCAAACATTGCTGGGCGGCGAGCATTGAAATTTAGCTGAGATAGTGTCCTTACTGATTGCTTCCTGCAGTGCCCGCTGCCAGAGGAGTGTCCTCAGATCCTCAGTGCCCCCACTAGATGCCACGCCTCATTTCGGGCCAAGTTGGTCTTCCTGCATTCGATGCTTCCGCTGCCAGTTGATTGTGTGCGTCGAGTTCTTTCCTGCTCCAGTGTCTTCTGTCACATTTATCTAGAAAGTTTTCTTTTTGCCAGCTCAGAAAGAAAACCCCAACTGTTTGTCCTTCGCCAGCAGTTCCCCGGCATATCAAACATAATGGGAATAGATTTCAAAAACTTTTAGCCAGCGACACTGCTAGTGTGTTGTATAATGGCGCAAATGATGTGTTTACACTATCATATAAATGTCACGTGCAATGGCGTCCTTTGTTTGCCGCTGGACACATGCTTTCCTCAATTTATAGCCGCCCGCCCAATTCCCATTCTCGAACCGCACAAAGGATTACTTGCCCAGAAATGAGGGGTCCTTGGGCGGCGGTCGAGGTAATTACCCAGCCAGGTGTTTCTCAGCTACTTTGTTATCTCTTATCTGTGAGCACATACACACACACACGGTGTGCCACATGGCAGGAGTTGCATGTGCAGCAGGAGATGAGCTTCCTCTTAATGGGATTCTCCGAGTGGCAACCGCAACAAGCTGCAGCAAAAGCTCTGATGCGATAAACGAAGCAAAGGAAATGAAACTCTCCGGCGAGGGGAGAAAATCATGGCAGATACTCGTACGTCTGAGGTCAAAGTGAAAGACTCCGCACCACCTATCCTGCGAAAGGACACCTTCCGCACTCACAAACAGTCCCTACGGAAATTGTGCTCCTTTGGGGGAGCTCATTCCCTTGAGAGTAATTTAGGGAGTCCCTATTAATATCGCATATGGAATATAAGGAAACAGTCTTAGTGTCGGTTGCTTAGGAAAACTATAAGAGCTTATCAAAATGAATAAGTGCAATTGATTATTATATGATTGGTTTCTATTTAGCTTTTGAAATCAGCATTCAGCTGTTCTTATTTATATCGCGGATCAAACCTAATACCTACAAGAATTCCTCATAAAAAATCGATCTTATGTTAATGAGAACAACGCAGAGTAAATATTTGTTGGAGTTTTTTCTACCCTTTACTCATATAAATAATTAAATTTAAATATTCATGTTGGTAATAAAATACAGATCATATTTTTCATGTCGGCAAAAAGGAAAGTCCGAAAGGATTTGATTAGCCCACTTGAGGAATATTTTTTGCATGCACCCAACCGAGCGGAGTAAACGAGTGGCTAATATCACAGAAGGGCAAAAGGGACCGGCTCACAGCGGCACAGAGTTTCCTTCCACAACAATAAATTGTAGATGGAAAGATGGAAACTTATGCCGGATCGGGTCACTCCCCAGTACTTGAGAAACGAGCGCAGAGACCGGCAGAAAGCCACAGAATGGGAACCGGCCAAAAGGAGTTGTACAAAAATGTATATGGCAAATAAGGGAAAAGGATGAGAAGAGCGCGCTGGGAAAACTTTAAAATGAAATGAAAATTATAAAGTAACCACAAAATCTTGATAAGAAATCCAGAGAGAGAGCAGGGGTGTACAGTTTAGCTGGGGAGGAAAAACGGGGCACCGAGGAAATGGCAAAAGTCATAAAATGTCGAGTTTTACGAGTGCAAAACGCAAGGGTCTAATCTGGGTTTAGCATCAAAACTTGTTACTAAGGGGGGTAGAGTGGGGTAGGGTGAGCAGGGTCCAGGCTTTGGGGCACATAATAAGCAATGTCAACGCATGTGTGCAGTGGGCGTGGGCATTCCGCTGCATTTTAGCCAAATGACGGAAACATTTTTGCACTTTAGGCAAAGTGCAGGGGACAATTTAGGGGTGCCCAGAGGGGCGAGAGGGATGCGGAGGCCCAACTAGCAAGAAGGAACAAAAATATCGCAACAATGACATTAAACGCAACTTATTTTACTACTGACTTCATATACCTCTCCCCTTTCTGGCCCCAACGAAAACATTTGCATGCTGCCTGCCCCAAACACGCAACTTTGTTGTCAACTCTTTCCCACTTGCTGCTGCCGTCTCTTTCTCTAGTTGCCGCTTAAATGCCGCAACTAAATAACTTTGAGTGTCTTTTGAGTGGCCATTAGTAGCGGACTTAGCGAGGACTCGACTAAGTGGGTCTGCCGCCATTGTTCGTTTGTTTAGAATTTATGCTGCACCCTTGGTATGTACTATGTGCGCTTAAAGTCAGTCCCAATGGCTTGTGGTATCCACCTGGCCACCTGGAGTTTTAAAGCAGGTAATAAACGCGTGGCTTAGTGGCGAAGGCTATCTTATTAGAGATTCTTCGCTTTAGCTACCGTGCGTGGTTTTGCTGTGTAAGAACGAAGAATATAAACCATTTATCAATGGTTTTCCATATTAAAATATTGACCTGGTCTCCAAGAATCTAATACTATAATACTATAAATACTATAAGCAATCTGTGTTTTTATAATACAGACAAGTTTATTATATGTCCCAGCACCTTACTAACTAATGTAAATTTCGTTACCCTTTTTCCAGGGCCGTCTTCATAGCCGACCAGAGATTCCTGGCCATCAAGCAGCCGGACAAGTACTGGACCCTGCAGATCAAGTACGTGCAGGCCCGGGATGCAGGGTCCTACGAGTGCCAGGTCTCCACGGAGCCGAAAGTGAGCGCGCGTGTCCAGCTGCAAGTTGTGGGTAAGTCAGGGCCAAGACCGTGAACATGAACATGAAATGCTAGGACTTATGAATATGAGTTCGCACTCAGACACTGGGCCCTAAGTGAGTTGGAGCGTATAATTTGCGGGCGGGCGGCTGGAGGCTTGTGGGCAAAGGGCATAGGTCAAGCGACAGTAAATGCGAAAACTTTGCAGTCCACTCACAAAGGGCAGGGCCACACATGGGCCGAGATCTTTGCATGTTTCATGCGGCTGCTGCATTTCAAATTACTCACTAAATTGCATTCAAATTGCGGCTGCTGACCATTGCCATTGAAATGCTAAAAAAAAAAAAAAACATAAAATAAAGAATATCAGAAAGCACACACTCGCACCAACGGACGGAGAATTTCTTTGGTCGGTCGGTCAAGTTTTTTAACGAGAAAACTTTTACGTGCTGGGTTCTGGTTTCGTTTTGGTTTCACAGATGCACAGCCACTCAGCCACACACACACACACTGAGCACTGAGTAAAAAGTTAATTAAATTTCATGTTTGCATACCGGAAGAAACAGCAGCACCACTACTGCTAGCAGCAGCAGCAGCAGGCCAAATGAACAATGTAAATGTCAGTCGAGGGCATCGGAGGATGTTCTGGGCCCTGTAATTGATATGAAATTTGCCTGGCCCTATGGCTCACATTATTTATCTGGCCGACACAATAACAACCGCATTGCTTGGGGCTATGACACAGAAATCAGTGCGAATATTTTTTGGCCACTGGTATTGGATTTCGGATTTTATCTATGACACGGATGCATTCATTTGAAACGATTGCAGTTGCAACTTCGCCAGCCCATCTGTCCGTTTTGCGGTTTTGTTTTACACCGAATCCCAGGCCACGGCCAAGGAAAAAACACCGCCCTTGGGACGGACAGACAATTCTTGCCGGGAATAACACCATCATTTCAAATTCTTTGACAATTTAAGGTCAATTTAGCCCGGCTCAGATAGCAACGAAAAGGAGAGCGCCAGGCAGTGAAAGTAAAAAGTCAATTTGCATTTGAAGCCAACAAATTGAATTTTCTTTTATCCAACTAACACTTTGGTTTTATGGAGATCCAGCCCAAGGAGCTGCTGGCAAAAAAGGGACACATCATGCCCAGCTGGTGGGGTGAGCTGGGAAAAGGAGGGCAAGGGCAATCGACTGGATAATGGTGTTGCCAAAAAGTGATTTTCGCATTTCCGGCTCAGCTAATTTGTATGCTAAACACTTGCGCATATATGCCAAAGCCTCATGTGTGGGTGTGCACTGAAAGAAAATCTTTGTTAACTAGAAAAACTTAATAATCAAATTTACTATTATCTTCAAGAAAAACTGGATTTGCACTTTTAGGATTTGCTATTTTTAAAAGTTTTTTTTGATTTCAACCTTGAAACAAACTCCACAGTATCCTTTATCTTTGAAGATCGAATTCTGTTTGTGTTTTTTTTTTTGGAGAAAATCAGAAATGAAAGTAGGGCGTGGCAGCCAACAGGTATCCATCTGGAGCCAAAAAATATTCGACTATCTGAATTTCGTATGCGCGGCCACATTTGCGTTAATCTAACGACAAGTTTAAGCATAAAGGATTTCTATTCATGCCCGGCGGGGATTCGACGATCCGTCTCTTTCTGGCCCCGTTTTGCCATCTCTTTCGGCAGAACCATTATTTGCAGTCGTTTGGCCTTCATCCATGGCCATTTCCATTTCCCATTCCCCATTTCCCTGCCGTGGTCCAATCGGCCTTTGTTTGTTTGAAGTTGAATTTGGGTGTGCATGGTCCTTCCGGTTCCTTTGCTCCTTTTCTCCCAATTCAGTTGGCCATAACCATTATCGGCAGCACCTATTCGCCCCCGCCTCTCGACCACCCCTTTGCAGTTATTCGTGTCAGTTTTTTCCTGCCAGTTTTTGCCCACCCTATATCGCCTCTCTTCTTTTGGTGTCGCGCTGCTTGGCTGATTTTGTGCCTTTGCCATGTAATTTGTATTTATTGCATCGTTTTGTCTGTGCAAACGGCTAAAACTCCCTTTGCATGTTGTCGATTTTTGCACCACCCACTGCCCATCGCCCATCGCCCATTGCCCAACGCCGACTGCCCAAATCAGCCGCCTTGACCCACCACCACCACCTTCGAATGAATTCGATTCCGAGTCTTTGGCAATGGATTTTATGTTGAGGGTTTGGCCTTTTCAGGCTGCTTGCTGCTTGATTTCTGGCCCATATTCGGATGCACAGCCAAAGTTGGGGTAATAGGCTCGTAGTTTTCGGTCAATTTGTTATGTTAACAGCGGCAGGGGGAGTGGATTCTGGGGCAGGAGATTCTTGTTTGCTTTGTTGCTGGTTAAAATGTCAGTTTCTTTGGTTTTGGTTCATTTACTCAAGTTTCTAGGTCACCGAAATGGGCAGCACAATGGAGCCAAATCGTTGTTAATGCCCCGAAAAACATCAAGTCTGCTTAGCTGCAAACTTGTGTAATAATCTTTTAAACTTTGCCCGGGTAACTTGCCAGATTTATATTTATTATTATCAGAATCCATGGGAGAGCTTTTCGCGCCAAAAAAAAAGGCATTCACACCCATGGTGTCTTGGTGGTGGTGGCCACGCTCACACATGAATGCCGAATGAACGAATGAATATATTTTTTTCTGCATCATTGAACGACAAACTAGATTTGGTTTTATGAGATTCGCTTTCGCCTTCTGCCCAGCTCATCTCATCTCCTCGGCCTGAGCTTTCCATTCCCCGATTCCTGATTTCGTATTCATTCTTGGATGACTCGGTCTGCTTATTTAATTTGCTGCTAATCTCGTATGGCCAAAGCCAATTTTGGGGTTTTCTTTGGGTTTTATTATATATATATATTCTCGTCTTCTTTTATTTTGGAACGCATTTTATCTCACCATCAAAAGTGACAATGTTCCCTGTGATGTTCGCTCACCTCCCCTCAACTAATTTCCCTAAAAGCATTTTGCCATAAACTCAATTAATTTAAGTTGGTGCAATTCGCTTGACACTCTCAACCAATTCCACTCCCCCCGGGATGCTGCTCTCTGTGTGCTCGGTGAATTAGCCGAAAGTGTGGTCAACTTTAGTTTGTTCGCAAAGTTTTCGGGGTTTCTGTTTTTGCGGTTTCCATTCAGCTTCTTTTCTTTTCAGAATAATCTCTAAAGACCCAGCATAATAGTTCGTGAATCGATGTTGTTAATGAATCTAATTTGAAACCGACTCCTTATAATACCACATTTACTTCTCAATTGAAGTTTTCAATGCGATTTGGATTCATTTCGTCATTCTGGTAAAGATAGCTAGGGACAGAGGTTTATCAGAAATTTCAATTTAAATATAATTTCCTAATTGGAATTAAATTACATCTGACGTCGGCACTGGGTTTCTATCAAAGTACAAAATATCCTTGCATTTATCTTGCAGTCCAAGGGTGCAAATTAAATAGAAATTAATAACAATTTTGAAATGTATAACACATATGATAAATAAGATTATTATATTTCTCAAATTACTTTATTCAAATAGTAACTATTTAAAGTTCTTAGTTAATACAAATTCCTTGAATGGATTTACATTTACATTTACCGTAGATGAAGTAAATTAAGTGAATTAAAAAGTCCCTCTTTTAATTACACCAATCCCACTCCCCCTCGACTTAATTTGAGCCATATGCGTGCCACAATTCGCCGACTGGAAAATTATTCTCTCACCGGGCTGCGATATCCCCAGAGTCGAGTTGCGTGGGTGATAAAGTAGAACGGTTGCTAATAACATTGCACTTGCTGCTGCTTCAGCGGCTCTATATATGTGTTGTATATACTTTTTCCCCACCTTTTTTTTCATATTTTTTGCTGCTGCTGCTGTGACGCGGAATCTCCAGTCAAGCAGCTGGAAAACTAACATGCAACAACATGACGATTTTGACAAGCTGACACAGTTTGGTGTCAAACCAAAACGTGGCGCGTGTTGTACTAGTACGGCACTACTACACTACAACTAGAAGCCCACACAGATACTCTGGGGCATAGTCGGGTATTTTGTGTAAATTCTCGGCGCACTCATTTTGCACATTTTTGTGTAACAGCAGTGAAAACTCGGCGTATACGTGATTTTGTCAAATTTCAAAGCTCACGTCGCTCCACGCGTTGCGCTGGCAAATGAAGACGACCAGTTTTCCCACTTTTCCGGGGGCCTGGCGATGCCCGGGCGGGGAAGGTCGTGTGAAAATGTATGCGCCAACATTTCCAACTTGTTCGTTTGTATGTGCTTTTTATTCACCGCCTTTTTTCCTCGATTTTTCTTTGGCTGCTTTTCTTCTTCCATTTTTGTTTGACACAACCCTTAGTTTGTTATGCATGTGCGTGTCTGTTGGCCAAAAAATCAGCCCGACTGCGGGGTCGGGAGGTGGGTAGTTCATGCTGGTAGCTGGGAATCAGTAAGTGAAAAATTGAAAAGTGGATTTTCTTCGGAGGCGGAGTGCCGCTCTGCCACAGCCAGATTTACGTGTGCGACGTGACTCGCAGCTGTTAATTCTATAGATTAGCGAAATGACACAATTTTGGAGCGCCGAATTTGCCACTTCCACTTATGTACACTCCTCTGATTCTTCTCGTCTCTTTCGCCTCCTTCAGTGCCCCGCACGGAGATCCTGGGAGAACCGGACCGCTACGTGAAGGCGGGCAGCAACGTGGTGCTACGCTGCATCGTGCGCGGCGCCTTGGAGCCACCCACGTTCATCATGTGGTACCACGGCACAGAGCAACTGGCGGCCGACTCCCGCCGCCACCGCACGCAAATGGATCCCAACCTACCGGAGGCCTCCGGCGATGGCCAGAGCACGGTAAGTTCACTGAGAAAAATTAGCAGTCATTTATTAATTTATTGATTTTTAACAAAGTTATTTTCTGTACTTTGGATCGGAGTAATATATATTTATTTATTATAAAAACTTCAAACATTAAATAATGCCAAAGAGACTTCAATTTTCGGCCTCTGTAACCCAGGGCCTGTTCCACTTAGCCGTGAACAAAAAACTCCCTTGTTGATTTTAATTTAATTACTCTCAATTTCCAATGAATTCTTGGCTGCCGCTGTTCCAGCAAGAAATATTATAATATTGTTTCACAAAAGTTTCGGTTTTGTCGCATTTGGCCTAATTGCCTGGCCATAACTTTGTTGCCCCTGCCACCGAGCACAAGAAGTCAGTTCCGGCACATGCCCAATATTTGGAATACGTGTGTCCATGTCCGAATGAAAACTGCCTGTGTTTATCTTTTTCTTTTTCCAACTTTTCCTCCGGGCACTTGAGTCTGCAACTGTATGGGCCTGGTTTTTTCTTCTCCTGCAGATTGGCTCATTAATCATCGAGTCGGCCAAGAAGCGCGATACTGGCAATTACACATGTAGCCCGTCGAATAGCCGCAGTGCGACCGTAACGCTGAACATAATAAATGGTGAGTTGCAGAGCTGGGAATATCCACGCTAGAATGCCAATACTCTAGGAATTTAAGTCGAACAGTTTGGCTTTAACTGTAGAAAAGAAAATATGGAAAGGAAATTTACTTAAATTAATTTAAATTTGATTTAAATTGTATTCTAAAAAGGGTGAAAAAAAGTAATCTGCCGTTCTAGAAAATTTGTGGAATCTTTTGGCAATTTGTTAATTTTCAAATCTTAAGCAAAGATAAATTACAAACTATCAATTATTTAAAGATATACTTTAAATGAGAGATGAAAGAACAAAATGTATAAACAATCTAAACTGTATTATTATATAATCTTTCCAAACAGAGCAGAAAAATTAACGCAATATATGACATTTTCCTTGAATTTTCGTAGGCGAATCTTCGGCCTCGGCGGTCACCTCATCGGCAGCCACCACCCGGGCCTACGCCCTCAGCATCCTGGCCCTCCTACTCGGCGTCATCATCATCGGAGTGGGCCACCGCACATGACAAGTCACTGCCGCCAAGCCAAACTGAATGGCCGGAAGCACAGCAACTACTAGAAAGTGAGAAGATGGGAAGCCCAACACTCTGCCAACGTAAAAAGTATAAAACCAAATTAATTTGATAGACCCAAATAGCAAAAGAGCGAGACGAAAGAAAAGAGGAGAATGGAGAGATTTAACGTAATAATCGAGTGCATGTTGTAAGCTAGTTGATTTTATCCACTAACTAATAACCAATACATATAGAGGATGAGTCCGTAATCCCCAAGATTACCGCAGCCAGTTTCGAGAATCCCGAACCCCAGCTAATAGTAAGTTCTAACGGCTCTAAGCGAACTAGTTAGTAAGCCCCTAGTCTTAGGCAGTCTCCTAACTGAATTTGTTGTTTGGTTTTTGTTTAGGTTTATTTTCGTATTTGGTTATGCTTGCGGGGCCTCTGTTTTGTGGAAAATACCGAGTAAGTTTGCATAAACGCATAACCGTAAATATTTATGCAGTCCGATGTGAAATTGCATCGATATCCTGAATCCATTCGGGTCGCATGAGCGAGCCAGGAAGGGGCGATGGACTCCGGGAAATTCCTGCCATCAAACGAATGCGTTTTTGGAAAAACTCAACTCGAATTTGCATGGCAATTTGAGTCTGGAACAACATTGGCAGTCTCCTTCCTATGTGGCGACATGCTGAACTTTTCAATTAGCCATATCTCCCGCACTCTTCGCACACTTTCTCCCCCTCTCTCTCTCACTCTCTCTGACAGTTAGTTTTGAATATTTATTATTTTTAGCAAATACCGGACTGTGTCGTCCTCTGTTGACCTTGTTTCTTGTCGAGAGATGCAACTTCCTTTGCCATTAAACTCACCTAAAATGTTATACCTTCGAATAGGCCGTCCCAGGAAATTCAGAGAGTCGGAGAAGTTCTGTATGATTTTTAAGGAGTTTATTTAACATTATCTTTGGTAAGCAGAACACCCACAAATATGAACTTTCCGACATGTGTGTGCGACATCGCAAACATTTGCATAGCCAATTTATGGAACTCTATTTTATGTGCTCTTATCTCACGAACAAGCTCGAAACATGCGACAAAAAACCAAATTCATAAAGTAAATAATTGCGTAAGGAACAAAAAATTATAGCAAATACATGTGCATTGATCGAAATGGACAACGGACAACGGACTACGGACAACGGACATCCAACATCCAACAAAACAGAAAACAGAAAACAGAAATGCAAACAAAAACAATTTAATTGATAACGAAAGTAAATTTATTGAATTGGGCGGACTGAATCGCGAACTGTATATAACTCTATTGCGAAATCGTTCAACAAAAATGTAAATTAATTGAATATACAAATAATATAAATGGCAGAATCCAACCAGAGAGACGTATTCCAAACACTAATGAATTGCATTTAAACGATACAAATAAATATATAAAATAAATAAATAAATAGCAGGCAGGCAGGAGACAAAGGCGGCCAAGAAATAAATAAAACGAAATCAAACGGACAAAATGTAAACATCGATTGCAACGCGAACCCGCAGGCCCGCCTCGTATTTATTTATCCACTTAACGTCCTTTTTAATTACACACACACACACCCGAACACACACTCCCCCAACCATTGCAAATCCCATAAAAATCGCCTGAAATTAATTAAAGTTGTCTCAGCTCCTACGTGGAAATCGAGGCTGCAGCGTCAACTTAATTGCAATTAGGTGCAGGCCACACACACACACACACACATAACATGCCCCCACTCTCGCACAAACAATACCCTCAAAGCGGCATTAATTATGTGTGCGATTGTCCCAAGGCGCCGCTTGTCACACCCTGCGTATACTTGATGATGCGCTCGCCTTTGAGCGTTTAACAAATTGATCCAGGGCCAAGTTAACCGCAAGCAGCTGTGAGCCAACGCAAACACGCTCAGCAGATGGGCGAGAAAAAAGCCACGGGAATAAATTTCTGCGGTCAATATTACAGCCGGGAAAGTGGGGCTGGAGAGGGTTAATTTAACTGGGATTCTTTTCACGGGTGTGGACAATTAACACATTCCGGCTTGCATGCATCAAATGCTCGCGGTCTGCGGCTAACCGCCTTTGAGCCACCCTATTACACACCCTCACACCTACTCAACTTTCATTTCCACTTTTATTTTCCCTCCAAAAAGCCACCAACAACAAGCAGCCCCATTGGACAGCCTATAAAAGTGAATGTTGAACAATGAAACTTTGTTAGAATTAAGCGGCGTACATATATGAACCATAGCAAGTACTATACAAATCGAAATCAAAATACATTTCTAAGCTCTTAAGTGTTTTTCATCAACTCGATTAACGGTATAGACGCCATACGTGTAATTATCAACACCCCTCCCCCTAAGAAATAAAATTAATAATAATTGTAAATAAATCGCATTACACGCCCCTAACGTCCCGATTTCGAAGCGAGGTGTGGACATTACTTTTTAAAGACAGACACTCGAACTCACGTGTACTCATGATATAGCAAAGTTTATTGTTAAGTACCGACTAATAACGAATGGAAATACTTACACACATACATATGTAAACGAAACTAAGAACTATGTGAAACTTTAACTGACAAATTTATTGCATTACATACAATAAAATAATAAAATTGAATAACTTAAAGAGATCTTTTCGTTGACTTGGCATCTGGATAGTTCTTAGGTTTTATGTTTTGTTTTTATGGTAAGTATAAAATGAGAAAATCAATAATAGTGTATCAAAAAATTAGGTTAATTAGGAAAGGTGCTTAAAGTGTTCACCAACTTTTATTTTCAAAACTGTCAGGTAATTGTAATAAAAACATAAAAAATAAAGTTTACCTTTTCAAAAGGTTGTGGTAAAATGTAAAATATAAAAATGTATAAAGTTTGCCATCTCTTTTTGTGTGAATTTTCTTTTCAGATTCTCTTTTTACATAGTAATTATAAAACTGGGAACATCATTGTTGTACTTTTTCTTATCCTAATAAGAGGAAAGGGTTATGTAAAAATAAAGATATTACATTTGATAAAACACCAAATTAGAAATTATTAAAACTTAAATAAATATATTTGTAATTTTTGTTTGTAAAATCCTAAAACAAAACGTAAGGCTCATTGCTTTAAAATCTAAAATTAATCTAATATAAACTAATTAAATAGTATTGAAATCGTAGTTTCTTATTGGATAAGATTCTTTGTAGTGAGCTCAACTTTAAATAGAAGAAGATCCATATTCTTAAATAGGTTTCCAGGAAACTAATCTTTTGGAATTTGGTTCACTAACAAGAGAACGGCTCCAGTGTTTTCGGTGATGATGCGACGGTAGTTGTCGTCGATGCCGAAGCCACGAGTAACCTGATAAAGCATCATGCCCATCATAGTTCCAGTTTTGCCGTCAGTGATTGCCTGAGGCACCAGTTGGGCAACGGCGTAGGCCAAAAGGATTCCTGATTCCCTGTCCACGATAATAGCGGCCACTAGTCGACCGATGCTCTCCCGTCCGATCAGGGGAGTCTCCGGGTCGGCCTTGTGTTTCATGGATACCGACAAACCATCGGCAATGGATCGCAGCGTGAACTCGTCCACATGAACAGGTGGCTCCATGTGAGCAGCCGCCAAATTCAGCAGGTTGCAGGCCACTTCGACCATGTCGAAACCAAAACAGTCCTGCACGTTTTGGTGCAGATGAGAGGCATTCAACCCAGGGATTGAGGGCGGTGAGTATGCCTGGAACACAATGTTCTGGTTTCGGAAGCGGATCAGACGATGCTCGGTGTACACCACGTTCTCTTGTCCAGCAGAAGACTTTATTTCTGTTACTTCTATTGGTTCGGACTCCTTACCCACAGGATCAACAGAAATATCACTTTGTATTGTATCAATGGCAGCAATCAAGACGGCGAAATCTTGTTCAGGCTTACTCTCGATGGAATCTTTAGCTGAGCACATATTGTCTTCGATTATAAAGACGTCGTCGGCGGTGTTATCCCCCGCGATAATAAGTTGTCTCTCGTCAAGTTTCATTCCTTGTTGATTAATATCGATGAATTCTATTGAATCCCCAGTAATTTGTAATAAATCATAATTATACGAATATAACTTAGCCATTGAAATTTTTTAAATCTTTTAGTAACAAATTGAATTCAATTAAAAACGCGCAGAAGCCAGGGATGAATAACCCAATAAGCTGCAACTATCGATAACACTAAACGTGCTCATGTGAACGGCGATCTTCCGATGTTTGTAAAACTTTTGCCGCCAATTTAATAAGTTCTAGTGGGACCATCTCCCTCAATTGTTTATATTTACAAATATAAAACCCTACAAACAGATCTTAATTGAAATTTGCAAGAAAAAATTAGGAAAATTTAATAAATAGTTTAGAAAACAGTCTTTAAATTGTTAAAAAGTTAATTCTAAACTACATATCTATGTAATCAACGCTGGCCTATTGAAGAATGATATATGCGGGTGCAAAAGTATCAAATTAATCCAGCCAAAGAGAGCCCAAAGAGAATAACAATGGTCAGCGGGTCAAGGGGTCAAGGTCGACTGGTTGTCTAATTCCAGGCTAAACATCAAGGACAAGCGAGATTGAAAGGATTGAGGGTCTGTATTTGCGAATTTCCATTAGGACAGCCGAGGCCCGACAATTGTTGACTGCCTCATTGTGTCTGGCAACTAAATCAAAGTGGGGAGCATCGGAAAATAAAAGAAATCTGGGCCAGACTCTGATGCTAAGGGTATTAATTAAATGGAAATAACCCGTAAGCGGTGATGATGGTTATGTAAAAAAAGGTAAAGCAAAGGTTTTAAATAATCAGACGATATTTGACGCCCTTTAATTTATGAAAACTAAATGATTTAAATCCTAAAGGGAATGACTATTTACTATATTAAGATTCATATTTAGCTAATAAAAAACTCTCAACAAAAAAAACAAACAAGTTGCAAATCGGCAAGTAGATATGTAGATATATGTTTGGCGTTGAAAGCTGATCAATAATATACAAATATTTTATAGGAATTTATTAGGATTTTTATTACAAAATTTTATTCCTATTTATGTCTGATTAAAAATACGAATTATTGTTTAAAAAATTTCGTTGATTTGAACCTTATATCAACTAATCTGATCTATTAATTTGAAAAAGTCATCCATAATGCTGTAAATACAATCGAATCTCGATTTTCTTTTCAACTTTTGCAACTTATCACTAAAGACAAAGCAGGCTAGGGAATTTACCAAGGGAAATTTAAAAGTAATGTTACATATATCCAAAATCTGATAATTTGAATAAGCTGCTCTGGAACAACTTTTGACCCACTGGCCAAAAGGAATCCCCACAAAAGCAGCGCCAGCTTAACGGGAATGCCCGCCAAGGATTTGTCTCAACTTTCGAACGCGGCATTCAAATGCAAATTTTATGCAGCAGCCAAAGCAGGCGAAGCCGCACAATTCTCGGAAGGGGAACTAATGAGTGCCTATTCAACGGGTGGCGAGGGGCGTGGCAGGGTGTGGAGGAAGTGCCTGGAGGCTGACCAGGCTCAGATTTAGTTTTCAGCTGAAGCTTTTGCTTTTGCTTTTTAGCCAAGCTCGTAACAGGGTCAAACTGTAAGTAGGAAATGCAAAGGGCATTCACATTTTGATTTCATTATTGCCATTTTCTGGCCCACAAACTCAGACTGACTTCCGAGTGCAACGTCACCGCCCCAAGGATGGGTTTCACCTGCTTTTCCTCTAATAAGTGTGCACCTGAATGCGACTGGATGATGGTGCAGAGATGGTGTATGTGTATGTGCATGCCCATTGTGGGTGCTCTCCACGCAAGGTGAGCCATTGAAAGGTGGCTCAAGGAGCAAAGGTGGTTGGCTAATGCCAAAGAACCTGGCCACAAGCACCCACACACACACGATCATACATACACACATTCGGCACAACAAAAACTCCTTTCAATTTGAGAGCGCAAAAGTTTTCGGGGCTTTCGGAATCAAAGCAAAGCCAAGCGGTTTGAATGGGATTTGCGCTGGCAAAGGATTATGTTTAAAAGCGATTTTATTACCGACAAGGATGTATTCTCATCGAGAGTTTCCTTCGACCTCCGCAGCGTTGTTGGTCATTTGCCAAAATTTGTTAAGGTGCTTTCAGTCATCTTGAGCTGATCTTAGGCTTACGATCGATTAGTTAGAGAGGTTGAGAAATAAGAAACTTTAATTTATGCATTCCAGATAAGTTAGACCATAGACATTGATTTAAGCTTATTGTTTTAACAAAGGGAATGTTAATTTTAAAGGGTGGTCCTCCATCCAAAGATGTTAGAAACGGCGAGACAATTGCTAATACAAACTTATATAAAACGATCGTAAGGTTAACCAAATTTTGATTATGGGAATGCAAATGATAAATAAACTACATTTCTTATTAAACTGTATCGATTTTTTCATACCTCTATACCTAGTTTTTAATTATACTTAAAGTGCAATAGAAGAACCAACATATGTTTTTTTTTGGGTTGATTTATAAGCTGTTCAAAGCCCTGGAAAACTAATTAAATCAACTCCGGCTTGTGCTAAAATACTCAAAAGAAATCCCCACCCCTCGACGATTTATATGGAATTCCCCAACGTAAATCATGGCCACAAACTTTCTCCGAAATATTACCAACTGCTGCAAACATATTTCCCGAAATTATGCAGAAGAAAAGGTCTTTTCCGGTGGCCCAAAAGGCAGAGAAATGGAAAAGTGGAAAAGCGGAAGCATGCAGGACATGAGTAAACAAGGACCGGCCAAGGCCGCTGGCCCAAAAATTATAAATTTCCGTTGAAAACGAACTTTCAAAAGTTCTGCATCAATGGATTTATTTTTAAAGCAAAAGGACTAAAGGAGGGCCAGCCGAGGAGACCGAATCCCTGACTGGAACCCGAAACGGAAGCCCAAAATGGTGACACCGGACATGAAATAATTTCAATTTTTGGTCATTTCCCCAGCCGAAAAAGAAAGGAGCAGTCCCAAAGCGAAATGAGTGAATTTAAATGTTTAATAAACTTTCGCCAACTACGCACACAAATGGCTGGAATCTTGGCCGCAGTTTTCCCCATTTACGCTTCCCGCCAACCCCCCTTATTTTCCACGAAGCCACAAGGTGGCACCAGGCGTCGCCGTCATTGCTTTACACTTTTCTTCTAGCACTTTTCATTCATTTAATTTTCCCGGTCACCTTTTTTTTGTAGCCGCTTTCCCCTTAGCAGATGGCACTTGGGTATTTAACGTTCGCTAATGCCTCCAGCCGCTGCCGCTGCCACCGCTGCTGCTGCTTCTGCCACTGCCTGCGTTGCGGTGCAAATGGGGCGTGGCATCGTCCGAGCCAGGCCAAAACCAAGGCGACAGTTGGCGGCCGTTTCCTAATTACAAATCACTGGCGGTTCCCACAGCGACGCCGAGGGAAAATGCCGGGGAAAGTGGTGGGGAAAATAAGAAAAAGAAATTACATTCTTTGCAGCATCGTTCCGCTGTTCCCCATGTTTTGTTGCTGCTTTCTTTTCGGACTTTCTGGGTCAACAATTATGCAAAATACTGTTATTTTAGGAGCAGACCGTCGCATTTATCTGTCCCTTTTCTGGTTGGGACTTGCGGCCTTAAACAAAGCGCTAGCCAAAAAAAGGAAAGCAAAGAGAAGAGGGGCTTCAGGGTGGAAAACGCGGCGCATCCGTTTTATAATTAGTTAGCTACCCCCCGCGGAAAATAGGGAAAATGGCTAGAGGGGGTAAAGAGTGGGGTAAAACAGCTTTTAAGCGCGAATTAAAGATTTAATTGCTTGAAATTTGGCTAAGTGCGTTGCGCGATTATTGGTGTTTCTTCTCAGTCTTATGCCCCATTTCGGTTTGAGTGATGTAATTGTTTTCGTATTTAAACTCCTTGAATTAGCCAAATGTTCGAGCGGGATTATAATTACATCAAAAGGGTCGGCCAGTTACCAGCAATATTTGCTTAACTGTGGTTAGAGAAATGAAATGCACCAAAGGCGATCTGGGTTTTTCATGGCAGGCAAGATGTTCTAAGGTATTAAGTATTAGATTATCATTTCTTACTTTGTGTAAAGATAAGATTGATTAAAACATTGATTATAACAAAACAGCTTATTATTTAAATTTATGGAGGAAATGTTGACTTAAAATTGAAGTGATTTGAGTTCTTTTCCTTTGTTTAGTTCCCATTTTTATATCCAATCTTACACATTCTATTCTAGTAATAAATAAATAAATTGTTGTGGGAATTTAATTTGGTTTCGTGTACCCAATCGGATGAACCTTGCAATCATGGTGTGGCAGCATCCTTGTGGTCTAAACGGTTTCTGTGGCACTGCCCTTGTGCCCAGCGATAGTTTAATAGTTTCGTATTTTTCACACGTTCCACTTCGGTCTGCCTCAACTCGCATCGAAGGCGGTTAGGTTGATGTCTTCGGCCTCTGGGTAAAAGTGGAAGTGACATCATTAACTTTTCCTGCCGATGCCAACCATAGACATAGACCTCTCATCCTTCTGATTTCCACCCTGTAGACGGGATGTAAGGAGTCTAAAAAGTTTGCAACTGACCGAAGCATCAGTGGGCCTTATCTGTGCTGCATCTCACACAGATTGTTGCCCGCCTCTCAACGTTCAAGTTGTTTTGTTTTTGCTCGTGTTTTCCGGGCGGTGAGCAGTCTGCAGGAGAAGACTCCTGGACTTGAGGAGGCTGGCCAGCCTGGTTGGTCCTTATTGATTTGTATATTGAAACTTCATTACAAGTTGAGTGCAGTTCGGTCGTAGTTTATTTTCAACTTTCTCGTTGGCCAGCTAAAGTTGTTTGGTTTATTTACTCGAGTTTTGTTCTGATTTTTTAATGGGGTCATGGGTTTAGTTTATTTATAGCCATTTGTTGCATTTACAAAGCGATAACTTCGGCCAGAAATTAACTGAAACTCGTTTTGGAATTTAGTTTGATTAAAGCTCTGAGCCTGGGAAAATGTACAGCTCCCTGGTGTGACCCGAAAACCCAGCCAAGAATAGTTGATTTTGAACTTGTACGCCGCCAAACAACCGCCGACTGCCATTTGGACCTGACACACTTGTCGAGGGCGATGTAATGGATGGGCGTGCGTAGGGCGATGGGCGATGTGCGGGTAACACAACTTAGGAAAGAGCCCACAATAATGATGAATGCGCACAAAAACGCCAGCAAGCGGGTCGAGTAGAACTCATCTCAGGCCTCCAACCTTAAACCAGCCACCCATCATCAACCTCAACCTGGTTTGCAGTTAACGGGTGACAATGGGCTAGTAACTAGGAAAACCAAAAAATGAAAAACAATACCATGACTTAATAACCGAGCTTAATTATCATTTTTAAATATATTTTTAATGTTTTCTTAATACTTTTTAACATTATAAGATAAACTCTAGTTACTTTTCAAAAACTATTGCCGTTTTAATGCATTTTTCGAGATTTGACAATTTCTTTACCTATCTTTAATAACATACACTCTTTACAGAACCATTTAACTACCTTTTTATTTGCGATTTTTTTCCATAACTGATCCCTCCTAAGCCCACATTAGCAGCGGCCCATTCGCAGTCTGAGTCGCAGCCCCGGCAATTTCAATTGTTGTAATGCACTCAAGGGGTCGTCCGTCGTCGTAGTCGTCGTCGTCGTCGTCGCTGCATGATTACACGAGCCGCTCCCTGCTCTTTGCCACGCCCTCATCAGCCACCGCCTCCGACCCTGGGTCACCACCCACAATGCTACACACATGACCATGCTCAGCTCCCGTGCGTTGGCATGACAGTGAGCTGCTGCTCCTGCTGATGCTCAGTTCGCCTGGCATTTTGCTACTTATTTTTGTTTTGCCCCAAGGCGCTGCATTCCATGGGCGGCGTGGGTAAAAGGGTCGACGGGGGGCTGGGGCATAGCTTAGACGACGCCTAATCTTACATTCGCTGCATATCGAGGTTAAAACTTGACAATAGTTCAACTCGACTCGGCTGCCGCTCACCCGTATCTTTGTTGTCCTTAGACGTTTTTAGCCTGGCCCTGTTCAGGGGTTACGTATACGCAGCGTTAACTTGTCAGCTGCTGTATGGCGTACAATCTTTGGTAGGGTGGGTCGAATTTGGTGGACAGAAATCATTGGCACACAACTTTAAGAACTCTTTCCATTTAGTGTGTTTTTGAAGTGTGTTTTTTTCATCAAATAAATCTTTAAGATAATTAAAACCTTTTGAGTCCTAAATTTATCAAAATAAATTTTAAAAATATTTTTATTTTAATTTGGAGAAAGTTAAATATTTGATCCATATTGCGATCTACAAATACTGAAATTGCATTCGATCAAGGTTACTATTAGTATGACTTTTATAGTACCTTCGTTGAATGAAACCCTTGCATCGGTATCACCCTCCTGCTTGCCCCTCCCTTATCCTAATCCGTATCCCTGTTGCTTGCTCAGCTCGTGACCCAAATTATTTGCACAAACACAAGCACAACGCAACGCAACGAAAGATGGTGACTCCCTCGATTTTCGGGGTGTCTCTGCAATTGCAAATGTCTTCAAGTTGCACACAGATTTTCGAGGTTAATGCGTGCGAAACTTTGAAATTAGTAAATTTCCGTTCTGGCATTCGTTTGCCAAGTTTTTCGTATAAGAAACCAAGACAAGCCAAGCCGAGCCAGCCAAGCAACCCAAGCAATCTCTACGTCTTTGCCAATCCCATCCGCCTTGAGTGCAACTAATTTATTTGTACTTTGTGTTACACTGCGTATACGTGATGTTGTCGGGTCCTTTGCCCGCAACAACAAGACCAACAAAGAAGGCACAACAAGTATCAACACACAGCAGACCAAAGACGACAACAACACTTGTTTAAATTAAACTTTTTGACCCAAATTTATGTTTCGAGTTGATATGCATTTTCTTGTCCTTTGGCTGCTGCTGTGGTAATATTCTAAAAAGCAAAACATACGTGACAGTATTTCGTAATTTTGCAACACGAACCAAATGAGTTACTTTTAAGTTTCGGAAAACTTTGGAACACAAAAAGGGATAGCAGTCGTCTTGCAATGTTGCCAATGTTTGCTTGAATTTAATGAGATTTTTGCTTAAGCAAGGGCCATTCGCCTGCAAGCCATAACTAAGCCCATATTAAACCAAGATCAATATGAATTTAGTTTGGCTCATATTACTCAACCAATTAATGCGATGAAAGCCAATGGATATCAAAAGACAAAATTGCCTCATTTGAGCTTGAGCCATCTTCATTGGGTTGACTTTTCCGCCCTGATTTCATTATGATTTCCATTAAACAGAGACTCCAGCATATTTAAGAGAATTTCTATCTATTCGCTCAATTAACGGACAGGGGGCGGGGAAAAACTGCCAGAGGGGGAAGGGCGATGTCGCAAATTGTTGAAAATAAGTTAGTCAAAGGGCCCAAGGCCATGGAAAACAAGAACAAAGAACATGTAAAAATAAGAGCATAAAAAATTGGATAAAAAGGGAGAGGAAAAAAATTCCAAAACGAAAATGATGCGAAAACAGGGCACGACGCGAACTCACACACATATATATTCGAGTATATATCTACATATATATATATATATGTATGACGGCTATATACATGTGTATATATGTATGCGTAGTGGACAACTATACGTTGGAGGACGGTCCACGCCCCTGCCACACCAACCGCCCCTTTTCGCGCTTTGGCGCGTGCCTGCGCCGCGTGCTAATTATGATGAAAGATTTCTGCATCTTTTAGCGTTAATCCATTTGGAAAATTAGAAATGAAAATTTAATGAAATTTCCACCAACTTCCACTGCGTTTTCCATACGATTTTTTCTCTCTTTTTTAATTGAGAAGAGGTCAAAAAAAAAAGAATGGAAGGTTAGAGCTGAGAACCGATGGCTGAGCTACTCTTCTCGGTAAATAGTAACTATGTAGAAGAGTGCCTAACAAATTTACATTGCCATTAATAGAATTGTAATTAAGCAACCTTGTCAATTTGGCTTGTATTAGTTAACTTTATAGATCCCATAAAGGTTATTTTTTAAAACAAAAACTCGGGATGTCTCTTATATGGCATTAATATACCCATTAAAACTGGAGCAATGGGAGGTCCCTAAAATCGATTTCCTGTTAGAAAGAAGAAATATTTACGTAACCACCGGTTCTTTCTTTATAGTTTCATTTGTGCGTTTATTGGCGCCGGAAATAATTTATAACCTCATCAGTCATTCGGTTTATGCAGTAAATTCTCGAAAAATGAACATTTATTTCTGCCAAGACTGGCAATTAACGCTTCCCTCTGTTTGCCCAACCAGCCAAGTTTTTTCCAACTTCTTCCGTTCCTTTCCCACTTCATAACACGTTTTTAATTACCCATTCTTGGACAAGGCCCTCCCCGAGGGGGTGGGTAATAGAAGGGCAATGGTGCTACAGGATGACAACTATACTGGCATTTCTATATAGCGCTATATAGCGCGACTTGAAAACAATTAAAAACATCGTAATTGTCGCATTAATGTTTTTCTGATCACATTTTCGCCCGCGCTCTGGGCACTTGGAAACCGGCCAAGGACAGGACGACAATGCAGGATCCAGCAGGACTCGGCACGCACAGCAATTCGAGGGCAATAAAATTACACAAAATTCGAATTAAAGTCGACCAGTTGAAGTGCTTGTACCAAAAATGTATTTAACTGTCAAAAATCATGCACACTTCCCCGTCAGCCCCTGTCCGCTCTCATTTTAAAATAGCAAAAAAAAAGTTTTTCGGTTCAAAGAGGCGGCTGGTATTCAATTTGAACGTGTTCCCGTGGCCATAAAACATGGCCGGGGCCTGTAGTTAATGGCCTATCCGATGGTCTAGCTGGACTAGCTTTGAATCATTAAACGCACTTGCGGCATCGACGAAGCGGTGGTCGGCGGGCTTCTCCTCCGATATTCAGTGACCAGCAGCCGCTGGTTTGGCCTAATGGATTCAAAGATTCTGCCATGGAACTCCAAAAAATGTTAAATTTTTTTAGTTCATAGGGATTTATTGTATATTCTTAAAACTAATGGCCTTTTTTATAGTTTTTTTTAGAGCAATATAGCAATATAGCTAGCAGCATTTACAAAGCAGCCCACTTTCCGACTTTAGTTGTAGATATAAAAAAAAAATACTAAAATTAATTTCTGATTGTATTTTTTTTTTTTTTTTTTTAAAAATTGAATTATTCACACATCTTATACATCAAATTCTCCCCAATTGAAATACATTTATCAAAAAACATTTGAATTTCTTTCATTTCTAAATTAAATACTTCATAAATCTCAGCAAAATAGTAGTTTTAAGACAGGTAAAAGATAGTAATAATTAAATCGATTAATCGTTTATATAAGCATTCACATAAAGCAAACCCCTTGAATGTCCTCAATCTGAACGACTTCCTACGACAGTTTATATATTTCATTCTTAATGAGAATGGTTTCACTTTCCCCACTCCTTCGTTGGGTGCCTATGTGTGCTGCATTAAATGTAATTACCGCAACATTTTTCATACCTCATGCAAGAATGGAAGGACACGAGCCACGCAATAAGGAGTATTTCCTCAAAGGACACACACATGCCGAAGGCAAGAATCTCTTTAAGAGTCGCAGCGGTTCGATTGGCAGGATGGACTTATATGTGCCACACACACTGGCTTTCCCTTCTGACCTTTTCCCCTCTCGCACACACACACACACATGTCAGTGTGATTCCCCTTCTTATGTATTCCCATTAAAATTAAGCAACCATTATGGAAGAAACGTGCCCATCCGACTCTGCCTGACCTGGTACATTATTTATAGCATGTGAACTCCTTTCGGTCTCGCATTTTATTGTATTCCTTTCTGCTGGCTGCGCTGTATTTATTTAGTATTTTAACAGCTTCATTAACTGCAATTACATTGTCTTGGCCCTCTCGTTATCTTATTTTTTGCAGTTTTAACCCCTTGTGCCCCCTTGTGGGCAGAAAAATATTTAAACTCGCTAAATGAAATTGCTGTCTGATAATGCAATGAAAATTATGAAGCGATGCTGCGAAACTTTTCCAACTGAAAGTGGAAACGTTTTGACTTGCGATAATCCCAGGAGATTACTTATGAGATTGAGTTGAACAAGATCGAAAAACATTTGTCAGACTCACCGACCGGCGATTTAAATTCCACAAATATTTTCACACTGAACGCGAGGGGAGAAACACAAACCATTTGGCTTTTGTTTGATTTGGAAGAGCCACAGCCACAGGCACAGGCAAAGCCAAAGCCAAGGGCAGGACTTCAATTGGGCGCCTACATCAAAAGTGACGTGTCTGCACTGAATGCCATTTCGGTCGAATTTTTATAAATCATTTGGCGTTTCCATGGCCTCTTTTTATGGGCAGAGCTCGCCGGCAAGCACAAGCCACAAAACACATTCATCAAATCCGCAGAGTCATTCATCATGGGCAATATATTTGACATTGTCAGTGATGGATAAATACTACGCACAGAAACTGCTAAAACGCCATGGAATGGGATTGGATGGGCGATGGTAAGGGATTTGGGAAACGGGATAGCAGAGGCAACAGGATAAACAAAAGGCAGAAAGGGCAGACAGGATAAGGAACACCGGAAGCACATGCTCGTCTGCATGTTGAGCTCTGAAATTTGCACGATTCGATGCATGAAAATTGGCCCTAAATGAATTCGTTTTGGCCAGCTAAACAGCAGGTGTTTCGACTGCAATCCAATTCCGCATGTAGGATTGCTCTCTAAGACTAAGCCATCACAAATATTTCATTTCATACATGGCAAGTTGATTTATTAGTTTGCTGCCAATGTGATAAATAAAAGGCAAGAAAAATATTTTTTGAAAAATAATTTATAAAGGGAATCTTAGAATTGCTTGTAAAGGAAAAAATAGTTTCCATTTCTTTTTTATTTATTCTTCTTAAAGGTGGATTTCCAAAACTAAACAAAAAACCATTTCCATTTAAGCACTCTCTTTATTCTAGTTTTACTCTTAGACTTTTTAACGTAGCCATGGCACTGGGAAAGTAGAAAGCTTGTGAAATATCTTAAAGTCGAAGAAAGCGAAAGTTGTAAGAAAATCAAAGTTAGTTGGTATGCATTTTTTCTGCTCTTTGATGGCAACAGCTCGCGAAAAGTTTCCCATCTTCTTGTGTGTATTGCGCAACGAGGATGTTGGAAATATATATTCGAATCGCAGGCCTGGAACTCATCGTGCTCCAAAAATGTCCCCCAATTCGGTCCAACTTACGTCGTATCTGCCCCACCCGCCGTTTTCCTTCTCACTAACCCTGGGAAATCATCGCTGTTTTTCCGACGCGCTGCCACATTAATTTTACTTCTTATAAATCTCGCTAGATGTTTCAGTGGCCCATCTAGATGGCCTGACATTAAAGTTGTTTGGGGCCTTAAAGTCGCGAACTGTGGGGCCATAATTTATATCCTTATCGCCTGAACTTAAGCCAGCAGAATTTTGTTTGCCCGACTTTCAATTAGTGTCAATACTTTAATCGCTTTCGATTAATTTCGATTTGATGTATGTTATTTTTAAGCGCTCTGCAGAGATATGTTGCTGTTTTTCACCATTAACTGACAAATATTTACAGAAATGTAATTTAAGCTAAACACAGCTGCGGGCTCTGTCTCATCCCGATGCCCTACCTCTGCAGATGTTAGGGGATTTGTAGGGTATATACATTTGGGGTTTGGCCAAAACCCATCTTTTGAACCTGGCTAACCGTAAACTGCAAAAAGAGAAAACATTTTTGCTTGCATGTTTACATTGGCATGTGTACGTAAATTCATATTGTCTAGTTAGCAAAAAATGTAGCATGCTTTTAAGGGTCGTTTAATTCTTGTTTGTTCCGAGGCCAGGCTGGAGTGTTTTGTGTGTTTAAATCGCATGAATTCCTTTTAGGTGGTCCATTTTGTAGTATCACAATCAAAAACCTAAAAAAATTTTTCTAGCCATTTATTTTTATATTTAATATATGCACAAAAGTCATCTATGTACCAAATTTGAAAACTGAAATTTGATTTTTCGTTTCTGGTTATTGGCTTAATTTGCAATTACTTTCAGTGTATGCCTACAAAATAGATATTTCGAGGAAATAATAATTCTTTCAGTATTCAAATATGAAAGTGTAACCAAAATACGGCTTATAACTATTCCACCCCAATTGCCCTCGTCTGTCAATGTTTAATTTGCTCATTTGAAAATAAACAAAGAAATCTAATTTAAATGCATTCACAGGACATTGTTTTGGATTTTTTCCGTAACCTCAAACAGAATATAAAAAACACTGTAAATAAAACAGCTTTAAGGGCGGTAAATAATATTTTCGGGTAACTAGGTTCCTTTTTTTAACAGGTTCCGAAAAACCTATAAAAGTGTATAGCTTTTGTACACAATTGACATGTTAAATGTGAGATAGGGAAACTATTAACAGTGGGCAATAAAAACTATATAATGACGTTCGGCAGTGAAAAAATATTGAGCAATAAAAGTCGTACAAAGTCTAATGAAAACAAACAGAACTATAAATAAATTCGAGAGCATAAAACTCGCGATTGGCAAAGCATTTAATAGTACAAATAAACATTTAAGTTAAGTGCCATTATCCCCCTCTCAACCTAATCATGTTAAGAGCCAGTCAGTGTAACTTCGTGCCAATGAAGTCACTACAACTTCATCTTAGTAACGAACTAAAAAAAAATGCATTAGGGACTGTCCCGAAAACCGAGGCATTTTCAATCCAACTCTGACAAGCTAAAGTCACTCAGCTCAGGCGGAAAAACAGCTTCCAGAACGTTTCCCAAAAATCAACTGATGCCACATCTGCTTTTCATTCCACTCCACTATTGCATTTCTTTTTGTTATTCCTTTCGATTGACTTGTGGTTGCTGAATTGTATGGTTACAGATACAAATTGTTCTCGAAATACATATAGATATGTATACTCGTGCAGATGTATATATGGGTCAGTCGGCCAAGGAATGGCGATTGTTCGGCATGTCGAGCTGACAATATGATTCCTTCTATCTGCCAATGTGGGTTCTTGATTTTATGTGGTGAAACGTAAAATAAATACTCTGAACACGAAATTTTATTTGGATGACAGTTTTAAAATTGCAAGTTGTTGTTCTTTAAGCAATTAATAAAGAGGTATTCTGAATTATTATTCAGATATTTTATAACAAAATCTCTACTTTCTCGTAGTTTAAATAATATTAAAGTTCTTTATGGACCCCTTTGGTCAATATCAGTCATTCAATTTCCCTAATAGAGTTGAGCAGGAAGAAAAGCTTTAAATACTATTTGTCGAGAGGCTTCTTAATGGCAGCAGACCCAAATCAAATGACTACTACTTCCCCGTGCCCAAGACATATCAAGTCAGGCTACCTCAACTATTAGGCTTAAACGGTTGTTTGTGGTCTCGGCGACCGTAATTATAAGTTAAGCCGCTATTAATTATGGCGCCCAATCAGTGGAGTGGGGGGCCCTTTCATACTCCACATATATGCATTAGCCAAGAATACAAGGATACACACAACGACACACACACACACATAAACCATGCCATGATGCTGGCATCGGCTAATCGCTTCGACAGGCAAAAGTCGCATTTCGGGGGCGCAACCCAAACGAACCCGCAATTAATTTGCGAGTTCGGTATCAAATTTGCATGGTTGTGTGGGTCTGCGGACACGTGTGTGTGTGTGTGTGGGTGTGAGTGGGACAGGACTTTCGCGGTAATTAGCAATAAATTTGGTTTTTGAAAAGGAATTGATTGAGCCACCAAACTCCATTCTCGACGCATTATGATAAATTACTGTTGATGCAGGAGAGCTTTTTGCTGTCACTCAAATGGCATTTTAAGAGCTTTTAAATATATGTGTTTTCCGCTTTTTATACAAACTATATTTATTGACTTTATGTAAATATAAAAGCACTATATAAACAAAGTCGATTCACACAAGAAACATATTCAGGATCTGTAATAATATTGATACCAATATTTTTCAAATGATTCAAGCACAAGCAAATTAAATTTCTATCGGTTATGTATTTATTTTTAATACATTTCTATATATCTTTGCTTTATTTTCAGGAATAGCAACCTTAAGTTACTTTTAAATCAACTTTTTTGTCACATTATTGACTATCTACTATTTTTGTACATTTGACGCTATCTTTGGGCACCTGTCCTTGGCAGACTTCTTTCCCGGAACGCGTCTGCTGCCGGCTGCTGCCGTAGCCTTGATTACCACCACCGTCAGCTGCCGGGCCAACCAATTCCGAACGTAATCAAGCATACGGGGCCCAAACTCTCCGCAAGTTGAGGGCCGGAAAGGAAAAGGAAAGCAGGGAAAGTCTCGCATAAATCAATTTGAAATGAAACGTACACTTCGTGTACTTTGTCGCTACTTGTAGTCATCCCCTTCCTGTAATTCCCCTCCTTCTTCTTCACAGATAGAGGGGAATCCGCGGATCGGCAACAATGTATCCGCGTAGCTCTACATAAATTTACCGTGGAAATCTGCATAAAATCAGCGCTAACAAGCAGCCGCCTCCGCGGCTAAAGCAGCCGACATCTTTTCCAGCTACACAAGACTTTCCGTCTGACTGAGCCGGAGAATTGGTTGAGGGGGAGTGGGAAATACGGCGTACAACGTCTCAATATTGCAATCTTGTCAAGGCCGTGAAATTGACTGAATGAAACTCACAAAACTGTCGAGCGAGCCCAGCAGTTGACAGAGTGCCAAGACAGCCAGAGGAATTAACCATGTGTAGAGCATTGATGGGTGCACTGCGAGAAATGGGAATTAACTTTGTACATTTATTCATGAACTTATTGGAAGATGAAAATATTAAAGAATACCATATCCATTTATATGTATAAATATTATAAAAAAAATATAATTTAAACTTGAAAGTAAAAGCATTAACTATGATGATGTAAGATCATCCTCACTATAGAATTATTCCAGATTATTTTATTGAGTTCAAAATATTATTATTTCTAATTTTACGAACTTAATCGATATCTTCTATATATCAGTATCAAACTAATATATGATTTTAAGACCAACTTAGCTCTTACAACTTGTACCTGTGCAGCACTAAAGATTCCCCCTGCCATGACCAACGTTTGTGCAATTTTCAAGCGTAAAACCATTGCAACCGTAAGCAAATGGAAAGCGATATAAATTACGGTTTCATGGGCGGAACGCAACTGAATTGGGCCTTTGGAATTGGGTGAGAACGGTTTTGTTTGCACTGAGTCTGATGCCTGTGACAGCAATCACTAATTGCCAATGCGGTGTCCGATGGCCAGAGGGCTGAGGGTAAATGGGTTCCTGGGGGGAGGGCTACAAAATGGGTGACAACTTGTTTACAGACCATTGGATACATGGAGGGGACACTGCCATTCGAAACTGGCCATCCGAGGCTCTTAACACTGCGGCTTGTTGACATGGAAACTGACTTAAGGTTAGCTGCTGCTGCCGTAATCCGAATGTAACACAAACTCCGCTGGCAAGTTTACGACAATTTGCAAAGTCATAAACTTGGCCCACAGAGCAAAACACTAGACCCGAAGTAGAAGTCCATGGATACGGGGCCAAAACTGGAAGCTGGAACTAAGGAACGGGACTGGGATTCGGGACTGGCCTGATGTCCCTGCGGCTGCAGGGCAAACAAACATACGGTAACTGGCAGCTGGTCCTGGAGGATGTGGACTTTATGCTTATGCAAATTACCATTTCTTCCGGAGAGTGCGAAATATGATACACACACATAAACCTTAAAGCGCAGCACTCCCAAGTAATTCCGATGGAAATAAATAGTTGAGCTGGCTAATAAAACAAAGGCGGCAATACATCAGAATTCCATTTGCCCAGCGAGACATGCAAAGTGAGTTGCTCCTAGTAACTGGCGAAATATGCATAATCCCTGTATCTTTGTGTGCATGCCAAAATTTCCGCCCATCCCTACGTTTCCTCCCCGGATCGGGACACTCTCGAAGTGTGAGTGCTCGAAAAACAAGTTTGTCATTACCAGGACAGCCCGAGACGGAGATGAAGTTCTCCGTGTTTGCCCTGCCACTACTTTACTTTATTCAGCTTGTTTTTTATTTCGTTAAGCCAAGGCTACATTTGCATTTGCATTTGACAATTGCGCCCGTGTTGTAAAATTTGCAATGTAAAAGTGTACAATGGGCCGCAGGACAAAACAGTGGGATTTCCCGGGGTAAGACGGAATTTGATATTAAAATTAAAAAATATAAAATTATTAAAACAAGTTTACTTCACTCGTGATCGAGTTAAATTCCAAATTGAGGACTCCTTCTAATGATAATTTTTAGATTTCAATAAGCCCTTCCACGGTACAAAGGCAAAACCTGACACACTTTCGCAGCAAGAGGAAGTGGGAGGATGGGATCGTGGGGTGTAGAGTGGATGTGGATGTGGGTTGGGAAGATAGGAAGAATAGGGGACTAAGCGGAAACTGGAATCGAGACACCGACTGGCAGATGCTAATCCAGTTGCGCTTTTGTGTCATTCGCATTGTCACATTTGCTGGGCCCTCGTTGATAATGGCCCCGGGCTTTATTGTTCCTCCGCAGCCAGACGACGGCCGTTTCCCCCCGTGGAACACCCAGTCACGCCTCCTCGTCACCCACCTCCCCTGTCACATTACACACGCCACTTGGCAGAACTCATCTCATTAAGCTCTGCATGTGCACATGCTGAAGTTGTTCTTCAATTTGCGTTTGCTTTCAATCTACAAGCCAACTTACAAGCCCGAACAAAGCATTTTTAAAATTCCGTTTTTACAGCCTTCAGCAGTATTTTTAGTTTTTTCGGAATTTAATGTTTTTGAAAGTCTCCTCAGTCTGTTATTTTCATCAACTAATGCGGCTTAAGGGAAGTCAAAACGGCAAGACCCTTAAGAAAAAATAATCTTGATTGCAAATAAATATCTTTATTTAAGGGCTTAGGCTGTTCAGAAAATATTTCCTGATATCGAAGCATTTTCACTTAAGAGTAGAAAGAACGAATAACAAATTTATTTAACAGTACAGGTTCTCTTATTTGAACTTTTCGGAGAGTTAAAAAATTGTTCATAATACTTTAGAATGTTTAGGAAAGAAGTTTGTGTTGTGAGTCGTTGGAGTGAATGTTGGCAATCGACGTTTAAAACTTTAAAAATGTAACTAAACCATTTTTAATTAGTTTAAAGAAGGGTCATTTATCTTCAGAAGTTAATGATTACTAATTACATAAAAATAATGAATATTTATATATTGTTTGTAAACAGAAATATATATCCTGACATGCTAACAATCATGGTTTCTCTCTCTGTTAAGGCACACCTTTTCTCCTGCTGTTGATGGAGACAAAAGGTAATTTATTTATTTTGTTTCATATTAATCGCAACGCATGCGAGAATCTCCAGTGTGCAATTTCCATTATGGGAAAGGAGAGGGGAATGAAACAATCTTCGGGACATAAAAAACTATCTGACCATATATATCTGGGGTTATATGCGAACGCACACATGGCATCAGCAATTACACGGGATCCAGGCCTTTTTACGATATCTTACTTATTTGCTGAAGCGGGTCAACGCTGCGGCTACTCAATCAATATTGGCTTTTCCCCCGCACACTTCGTCGTATTTCGTATTTCGTATTTCGCATTACGTATACGTAGTCGAACGTCTATACATTATGTGCCTTCTGTTTGCTGGCCAAACATCAGACCCATCGGAACCCAACCAACCAGGCAAGAACAACATCGAATAGAAGTGAAATGAACAAATATTCCGACTCGGGCAAATAAATTAAATTAAAATGTATACAAACATAAATTATTTAGAGATAATGTACTGAGGTCAGTCGACCGGCTAACAATAACCAGCAGTCAGCAAGGAGCAGACGCAGCCACCACAATAAATGCAATAAAACCAAATTCAATTGGCGGCCATAACAAAGTAGAAGAAGACAAAGTGGGAAGAAGCTAGAGTGGGCGAAGAAATGGTGGGTGAGGTGATGTCCAGAGGGCGGTGGACGGTGGACGGTGGGCGGTGAACAAGGCCAGCAAACAAAGACAAATAAGCGAGCGGCAGAGTGAGTCCCAAAAGTAAATTCCAAATAAATCACCGGGAATGAGAGAAAAAGTTGGCTAGTAGCCTGCTGGAAGTTGGCCTGATTCGCCATTTGTTTTTCAGCCGCTGTACATTTCACTTTGTGTGTTTTCTGGTTTACTGACTTTGACCTGGCAGCAGAAATCATTTATTGAATTGTCTCTTTCCCGAGGAAAAAGAAATGTTTATTAACTAGCTGCGGGAACTTGCTGACTTTCTATTCGCTTCTAAGCCTTTAAGATCTGGCAGGAAAAGGATCATCTTGAATGTCATATATTTGTATTTATTTATCGCTTTACTCAGCCACATTTGCACATTTGATTTTATGTATTTTCCGATTTTGTGACTTTTAACAAACCTGTGAAATATTTAATTGAATTGTCCAGCCAGTTGATATTCATTTTTCTCAGCTGTACAATTTAAGGCTTTTATGCGAATAAATTCATTTTTCGGGAATATTTGTGGGAAGCATCTGCTGTAGAATTTTACATTTACTCGTATTTTCTCCATTTGGTAGCAAAAAGTGAGGTAAGTAGCTGGCATAAGCTCCTTTGCGATTGTTGCAGCAGAAACTTATTTAAATGCAAAACACCGAGAACAGAGCACTGCCATTGAGTGGGACTCCTCTTCATATCCTTTCTTTTCCAACTAAATCTCGAAATTTCTGCATTACATTTGCCTACATTCAATTTGAATGTCAAAGTGTGTGCTCAGACAGATTTTTCCAGGGAATTTTCTCTTGTAAGTCCAGCCTTTCATAGCGCTTCTAAAAGTTTTACCTTAAGAAATACAAAACTTCGATTGACTGCATTGGATTTGCTTTTATTATTTTAAGAAATAGAAAGTTCTGCGTATAACAAAAAACCATAATTGCAGTTCCTGTTATTTTTAATGGCTTTTTGTATGCATTCGATTTTGGTAAGAAGTATTTAAGGTAGTAAAGTTAATAGTGAATTTTATTTATATTATTGAAGAGATAAATCGAATCTTTGAAATCCATTAAGTACTTCCAACTTAGTCAATGCCTCTCCATCTGCTAGCTCGCCTTTTTAAACCATTTTTCCTGGTCATCCATCATGGCCATTTCTGCATCAGTAAAGGCTTATTTATTTATTGGACCCGACATATTCTATGCGACAACTCGCCGCTGTAAGCTTTTCCCGCCGCTGTTGTAACTCCACTTTTCTTGTGGTCCCAGCAGTCGTCCTTGAAGGACGTGGAGTGGGCATTTGGAGTAAAGACGAAGTGCTCGCCGAGTTCATAAAATATTCAGCTGCACTTTAGCCAACAAACTGCCGCTAAGAAGTTGCCTGCAATAATGTTATTTTCCCGACCGGAGTCCGGGTGACTGGAGTACGGGGTAACGGAGTTCTGATCCCTGCTCCGGGCGGAAGTTTTGCGGTGGGTGGTTCACGGAAGTGGTGCCAAATGGCAGATTAAAACGGTGTTAAGTTGCGGCTGACGGAGATTTCACTTGCGGCAGTCAGGTGCTTAAGATTACGCAAAGCGAATAAATAAGCTCAGTCCGCAGAGGATAAACGGCTGTCTCTACCGCTTGGTCCTTTGCCCAGCTCCCGCAGGACTCGCTACGCATTCCAACTCCTTTCGGCCGAGTTGAGTTATGTGTCCTTGTGCAATGAGGTAAATGCCTGGCAGGTCCCTGGCATTTGGCCCTCACCACTTGGCACTAATTGCGCTGAAAATGCGATGCGACTCTGCTGTTGCTCCTTTGTTTGAGCATTTAAATGAAAACTCCAAACATGTGACACCCCATTCATGTATGCAGCTCCCAACGCCAAATGCCCAGGGAACATCGGAGGCTGAATGGGCCCGTACAAGTGCCAACACACTGGGAGAATTAAGTATTATAATAATTTAACAATAAATATCACGAAATACGTTACATAAGTTAAACCTGCTGATAATACCATTAAAAAAATCTTAAGAAATTCATCACTTTAATATATTATTTAGTGTCAAACATTCATGAATATTAAATGTTATATTACTCAAACCATTCTGAACTATTTAAGATTTTCATTATGCTGTCAAAGTGCCAATTGAAAAGATGAAAATTCATATTTTTAATTGTTTATTTTGCCCCTCTCCTGTTGTGATAATTTTGTGTGCTTACTGAGTACCCATTTCTAAAGCAAACATAAACATTGACATTTATATTTCTGTGTAGGAAGAACAAGGGCGAAGGTGTCGCCTCAGCCACGTCACTGGCAGGATAATGTTTGATGCTGAAGGACACCGAGAGCCTGAATGCTAAAACGTCGTTGGCATTCGGTTGTGTAAACATTTTAATTTCTGCTGCTGCTAACAAATGTGCAGCTCGGGCCAGGGAGCTGGGACCCAAGAACCGCAGGAACCAAAGCCAAAGGCAGCAGCCAAGTCACCTTGCATTCCCTTCCCAATGTTCCATACTCCATATTCCGTATCCGCCATGTGGACCATGGTCGACCGAAATGCCTTTGTCCCTTTCGGCACCTCTCTCCCTAACCCTCCTCTTCCTCCCTCATCTGCGGGACATGGCCAAGACAAGTGCTGATGCTGATGTTGGCTCTACAATGCTGGGAATTCACAGCTTCAATTTCAGTGGTAAAACGGATGTCAGGGATGTGATAAATTGCTCGTTTCGATGGCAACCGAAAACCGGAACTCTCGAGGGAATAATCAGGTGCGATCTGATTTGATTTGGTGATTTCTGTTTTTGGACCCAGGCTCACGACTCACGCTGCCATCGCTGCCCATGGATCAGGCTGCGGGGGTCCTTGGGCAGTGTATGAAATCTGAGGCTTTTGTACATTTTTGCTGCAGTCTCAAAATGCCGTTTATGCTGCATGCCTGGACCCACTCGCTCACACTCGCTTGCAGGCGGCAGAATGTGTTTTTGTTCATTTTATGGCCTTTTCTGCTGCCATAAACACCAACACACCAACACCTCCCTCCGCCAAAACGTTTCGTCGTGCATGGGTAAAGTGCAAAAAAGAGAACAGAGAAGACATCTGAAAACCGCATTGGGTTTCAACAAACGCACATACACAGCCAGGGAATCTAATGTTTAGATGTGTTTGCATATAATATTTATAAAATAGAGGAGGGGCGATGGCTCTAAGCTCTTTGCAAAAATATCAGATATGCATTTCAAGGATACAATTACAAAAGCGAGCCCCACAAAGCCCCACAGCTACCAAAAACAGAAGCACACCCAGGATGAGTACCAGTAACAGAACCAGAACCAGAAAACTTTTGCAGTTGCTCATCCTCATTGTGCAATTAATGTTGAAATTTGAAATTTAGCAACAGGAGGAGAAACTGAAGAGGCGCCAGTATTTGCCATTCGCCTTCATTTGGCTGACAGTTTATTATTTTTAATGAGGCATATTATAATCAGAATGCCACAGCCGCAGATGCATATACATTTCCAAAGTGAAAGAGAAACCCTTTGCTAGTTGCCACCAATTTTGACAGCGAAATTAAAAACAATGACAACAGCCATTAAAATATTTATGTTAAAACTGTAACGCAAATTGCGCAAAATAGAGTATATACCACCGCTCTGGATAAAGCCCGAAGGTCACTGCAATGCAAATGCCGAGATCTTTAACGGAGGGGCGAAAAGTGCTCCAAATAGGTAGCGGCTGTAATTTATGTGGGCCAAATACTTTGCCCTACCTCCACACAGGATTCACGGCAATAATATTCACCCGGGAAAGTTTCGCACCATAAATTAAATCTCAATGTGGCGTTAGGTAAGTGCAATGACATTTATTATAATTTAGCAGGCAACAAAAGAAAGAAAGAAGAAACAAAACAAGGCAAGGCGTAGAGAAAGTGTAATCGGAATTGGGTATACACTTTCCTTTGAAACTTAAAAGAAATGTTGGCTTAAAAACACTTTCTAGTACACAAAGACGATGTCTTTAAAAATCTTAAATATATAATAATTAAGGTACGTAGAGGACTGAAAACTATAGCTATACATTTATAACTATATAGCTTGATATTGACTTAAGATCCTTAAACTAATGTTCACAAAATGATTAAATTTTTTGTGCATTTCAAAAAAACTTAAAAACAAATACTTCTTTCAGCCGTTTCCTCTCGAAAGACTGGGCTATGGAAAAACCAAGCGAAATATATTCATGAATCATGATAAATTTGAATGTATTTAGAAGGGAGCCTTGAACTTTTTCCTGCTCGTTCTTAGCGCAGACCACTTCATGTTGGGAAACTAGAGACGCCTGTAAACATGGACCCACATACAGGCCATTTGATCTTGAGCAAACAATTCGAATGGGTCAGCACGGAGTACACGACGATTCCGGGCGACCTGTGACCCCAAGGCAATCCAGCCGAGAACAGTGTGCGACTATTATCCTTTGACCAGTGGCCCTAACCATAAATTGGCCACATACCCAAGTCCTGGCCAGGGGTTGACAGCGGGTTTACTACGCCTGACCGCCGATATGAATGTTGGCCCGAAGGACTCCTCCCTGTGTGTGTGTGTAGTCCAATCAATTTATCACTCGAGCAGCGTCAAGGAAGCAGCTTCGACATGCACAAACACCAAAAAGGAAAAATAATAATTTGCCCTCCATTAGAACATTTATAAACAATGGATATTAGGGTGGGTGGTGGCACGAGGAGGAGGAGGAGAAGGAGGCGGTGGCCAGAGACAAGGTATTAGGGAACACGTTATGGGGCTCATTGAATGTGTCGCCAAAGATTTAATGGAGCACGAGAATGATGGCAGCCAAGGTGAAATTGCTCGGACCACGTCCACTGGCCAAACACAATAAATCATAAAAAGGAGTCTGCCATTGGGTTTATTGATATTGCATGTCCTTGCTCTTGTATTATGATTATACAGCGGGGGTAAGGAAAATAGAATATGAATAACAAAAATTTAGTTAAATGAAAAATAAGGAATGGAATTTCACGTTTGTTTGCCTAAAAACTTTCTTCGCTAACATATATTATATATTTTTTAGACATTCTTATTTAACATTTCCTTTTGACCTTAAATGTATTTCTGCAGCACTAGCATTAATATTAATCAAATTCATTCTCTATCCCCGTCGTCCAATCACATGTGTGTATTAAAGAGGAGTGTATATACAAGAAGTGATGATCATCGGTTGGATGGGAAAAGTTTTTCCGCTCGCCTTATTGACTTTCAGCTGTGGCCTTATCAATACATTTTCTTCTCCGCAAAAGTTTTACAATTTATTTGCTTCGGGATGAACGGACAGCCTGTCCTGCTAGCGACTAAATTATGTTAATTTTGTTTTTATATACGTCGCCTGCCTGCCTGAAAGGGCGGGTCATAAGTCATAACTAACAGCCAAGCGAAAGTTATTATAGCTCAGCCAGATTAAGCATACGCAGCGTGTAGACTAGACACTGGACACTGAACAGGAAACGTGCGCATTCCACATACCGAATCGCATCATTTGCAGCATTTAGTCAAATGAAAAACGGGTGCAACAAATCACCAGTAGGAAACAGCGCACTTTCTGGCGACCAGTTAGCAGCTGACAAATTGCCCCTCGGCTTAGAGGGTTCGAGGCGAAAGCATTGTTTATTTGGTTTTCATGTCGCGCATGTTAAATGCAAATTATTCAGAGGCACTCTTAACCTGCTCCTGCTTCTGCTCCACCGCCCACAAAGCCGTATATATGCACTTGAAATAATTGTTATCTTTAATCATGAACTTTTTACTGATAAAATCAGGAAGATTAAAGGTACCGCAACCTTACTTTTAACTCAGACTGTGGACAATTTTTTCATTAAGTCGAACTAAGGGGTATACTCTTAAAGTTAAGTGATGTAAGTAATATTTTTAATACTTAAATAATTTGTGCTTTATAGAAGACCCCCCGTTTTCTCCAAGTGCCTGTCCATGGCTTAGTACACGAATTCTGCGCATTGACCGAGGATTTCCACGAAGTCCCCACGTTGTATGTAATTCCTGACATTTTCTGATGTACCTTGCTTGGCTTTTATTTTACAAATACGCTTCACGCGATTATGCAAATTCAGTGAACAACAAAGGCTCAGGCGGGACAAGAAGGAACCTGGCTTGTTAGGCATTCGAAAGGTCACTTAACTTAACTTAACGCTTGACGTGAACCGCGCGACTCGTATGAATAAATTTGCAATTTGAGATCCAATATTTGGAATTTCAACTGGCAAAGAAGAGGTGACTGAGCGCCAGCTCAATCATGGCATTTAGGGCTTAATTTAATAGAATCCCGCATAACAATGAAAATAATAATAAAGTGTCATTTGGCTAGCTCCCAAGTCCCTAGCGGGTTATATATGGCAGCTGGGAATGTGTGCATTATGTGCATTTGATATATTTCTTAATAAAAATATCACGCAAGTCCGACGCTGTCAGCCCCCCTCTCCCACACACACGTCCAGGAATCCTGGAATCCAGCTGCAGACATCATCCTGCTAGATGGGTTGGGAGAGCTCATGTGTCGCTTTGGAAAATGAAAAATGATCAAAGTGAGTGTTTGGCTCAAAGCGGAAAAAGTGCTGCACCAGCAGATGGTGCTGCCCATCTGCCGCTCATGTGGGCAAGGGAGGCGCATCGCCTGGGACGTCATCAGTTGCTAGTTGCAATTTTTAGCAGCTCCCCATAGAGCTCCCTAGCCCAGGACATCTGTGGATGCCCACTGGATGGGTTGTCCACTCAGTTAATGCGGGCAAACAAAGCAGCGCCAGCTGGTTTGGGCGACATCAGTTGGGGCGTGTCACATCTGCTCTGGCTGAGTAATCAGCAGATGCACTTTCAAAAAATTCTCTATTATAGGAGATTTTTGTAGATAATTACTCAAGATTTTATTGCAATAAAACAAAAATGTGTTAAATGTTTTAAAATTATTGTATTGCATTTTGTAAGCGTATTCATTAACTTAACCTTAGTTAGTAAAAAATGTAAATGAAATATTTATTTTGGGTATAAAAGGCTGTAATAAATTCTTTAATACATTAATCAAGAAAAATGGTACTCCATAAAATTTAAATCAATCTTTTTAGCCTATTTTCTTTCAGTGTTCAGTAAATGCAACTCAGACAGAAAAACATTCTTAGCCAGCAAGTAATTAGTTAGCATGCATTGATTTTTATCCTGCTGCTGGTAAATTTCGCTTGACAAATTGTTAATACGTCAAAGCTCGGCGGCTAAAACAATGAAAAACCATCGTAAAACAAGAGTGAGTGGGTTGGGCAAAAAGGCGACAGAATTTATGGTAATAAAAGCAGTAGACATTCCCTCCGCAACAAAAGCAACAAACAAGCGTCATAAAAACTCATATATATACATATGAAAGAGCGTGGTATTGTCTGAAAACTCGGAATGATTGAGAAATATGTGCAGACACAGCTCATTGAAGGCGCCAAGCCAGGGCACATCAAAAAACGAAAACTAAACAAGAACCATAAAATAAGTATACGCTATGTTGAGCGCATAAATCAAAAGAGCAATGCTGGGATACCTGTCAGTCTGAGTCGGTCTCGGTCCCAGGAATAAACCTTTTTTTACGATACGCAGAAACAAAAGTTTCCTCATTAACGTCAAAGCAATTACAAATTTTATAAGGGAATCACGCCGCAGGATATATTGGATCATAATTACTTATTGCTGTTTTGAGCTCATCGTTTTCATTGAGGTATTATGTCTATAATAGAAGGCTAATAAACCATATTGTGTGCATGCGATTAAGTTCTGATAGTGCATTCATAAGAAGCTTATGCTTAAATAACTTTTTTTTCTTATTTTCAATAAGTTACCTTTTCACTTTTTTTAAGTTAATGACAAAAATGTTGAAATCAGCCTTTAAATTATTTAATATTGTTTGTGTTTTTCTTTAAGTAGACGTCAAAAATTTGATTGAAATTGTAAACTACGATTTTGTAAGGAAAATATTTAAAGGACACTATCTTTCTGTTGACCTAATATTTGAAATATTTCTGTATTTTTGAGGTATAACAAATATATTTTTCTGACTAAAATTATACTTGTTTCTATGAAACTATAAAAAATTAATTGGATGAACCGAAATTATCATATCCTGATATTAAAAAAAACAATGTTTTTCTTCCTTATTACAAAATATATGAAGTTAATGTCTTAAGAACATAATATACGAGTATATTTCCAACAATCATTTTAAAGAAATTTTCAAATTAAGAAAACGTCGCAAAAACGTTTGCGATGTTAATGATGTTAAGCCCATTAACAAAATAAACAACGTATATATTTAATGATAACAGCAAAGTTCAAGTGCATATGATTAGCACTGTCCAAATTAAGATTCCCAAATGTAGATCAGCTTATCCGCTTTCTTTCATTTTATCTCCATTGCCACGAGTGCACTCGAAGCCTCGGTGGCGCAGTTGGCAGCGCGTAAGTCTCATAATCTTAAGGTCGTGAGTTCGAGCCTCACCCGGGGCATGTAACTTTTTTTTTTTTATGATTACATTTAAATTAATAATTTTGCTGAGATAGTTAAAAGCTGACTCCTATATGATTTTCCATTGGCAAATAAACCAAGTCGTAATGATTACAAATTGATTTGTCATGTCCCTCTGAGATCAAAAACAAGATTGGGATGCATCTGGCAGCAGTAAATGGCCAAAACAAACACATTGCCATAAAATAAAACTCGCGGCAATCTGGCAAAAGTTGGCAACCAATCAATTAAACTAAGATGCCATAAGCTCTGTTATTTCTAAAATGAATTCAAGTGGCGCACAATTGATTGGCAGCTGGCCAGTGGTGGAGTCCAGTGTCCTTCAAATGTGGGATAAACAAGGGGAATACTACAATAAACTGTGCTCTGGCCCTTGGCTGGGTTACATTTTCTGGCGCACTGCGGTGGAGCACTCTGACCTGAGTCTTTTTTCATTTTGTATTTTTTTTACCACGATCCCATCACCTTCACGCCTTGCACTGCAACCGCAATTTGCACTGGTACATGGAGAAAATTTAATTTGTTTCCTGCATATATCCTAGAGGCGTTTTGTGTGTCATGCATTTTTACACCTTAATTTGCGGCTAATTTGCATATTGTATATTTTCGCTTGTTGCGCAATTTCAGTTGCAGTTGCAACCGGCGTTTCCTGCCCGCCACCCGTCGCGGCACTTCATCCTTATCCTCCCTCGCGTCGGCGTTAAAGTCAGCGGGATCCGTGCGGCCAAGTGCAACTTTAGAGCGGCTAACAAGCGTGAAATGAAATTTTGCTGAAAAAGTTCTGATGGCGGAATGAAAATGGAGAACAAGAGACGACTTAAGCCAACTTATGCTGCCATATTGTAATCTCAATATTATAATAACGGGCCACTATGCACAATTAATCAATACATGCTAGAAGCAATTTTAGTATAAATGCTTGTGATTACTTTTAAAGCCTTAGTTTAAAAAACCGCATTAATACAGCCATAAATTCTCCCTAAATGCAATGAAATAAAAACCACTTTCTATTTTATATTTCTGATTTGTATTCTCTCCGAATTCAGCAACAATTATAACATAGGTTTGTTTTTGTAGAATTCACATGACTTCCTTTTCGAGACCAACATTTAAATGCTACAACTTAATCGCGTCTATCAAAATATTTACAACAAAGTTCGGGGTTAATTTCGATTCAAGTTGGTTAAATTTCAAAGGTATTTTTGTACTTTGTTTCTAGAAACAAAATGCTGGGTCGCTTTCCTTAAACAATCTACACTAAGTCATATACAAACACGTAAATTGGTTATGCGAAGATCTAGAAATGTACACTCAATAATGGAATACAGGGTAATTCACTTAGCTGCAGTCGAATTCTTGGTCTTCGAACTATGGATTTCTTATGAAATTAACCTGTTAATGTGCAGAATAATTATAAAATTCAAAACTTAATACCTTTGGCTTCTTTTGTGTACTAATCATTAACATTCTTTTAAATATCCATTTAAATATAATTTGTAATTCAACAATCTTGGAAAAACTAAATGTTTAAAATTAAATCAATGAAACTAAATGCATATTTATTTTTAATTAATTAAGAAGGGGTTTTGAATCTCTTAAGAATTAAGAACTGCCAGCCAAGTGAATTCACTGAGTTTTGTTCCTGGACGGTAAATGAAGAACCCTCAATCTAGAGGCAGCCATTGCCCCAGCAGCCGCACCACGGAATCTTTCCACCCGTGTGCGAACTAACCGAAATCTTTCGGCGATTGGAGCGCATGCTGAAGCTCGTGGAGGACTCGCGGGAGGAGGCGAAGCTGTTGGAGTTACGATCGGACAGCGAGGTGACCGTTTCGTGGTTGCTGTCCTGATGGGAATGGTGGCTGTGGTGCGGGTTGCTACTGATCACCATTCCGCTATGCGGATGATGATGGCTATGGCTGTGATGGTGGTGACCTCCTCCTCCGCTGGCGGAGCTATTTCGATGGACGGTGTGAACTGTGCCCTCAGAATGCCGCCTGGAACACTTGGTCCGACTGACAGTGGCTGTCATGGGAACTGGATCACTGCCCTCCTTGCGATGGTGGTGATGGTGGGTGGTGCTGGGCGGTGCCGACGCAGTGGCCCCGAGCTCGGGGTGTCCACCATTTACCGGCAGTCCCGGTGGAGGTCCCATCGAGTTGCTGTTGGTGCGACGACGCGAGGAATGCGGCGAATTGGGAGTGCTGTGACTCATCTTGAAAGCCTTGATGGTCGGATGGGTGAGCACGGTGCTCAGATCTACGCAACTGGCGGTAGCCATGGGCACTGTGGTCACAGGCGTGGCCACGTCATCTTGCTGTGTCACCTGACCAGATGCGCAGACGATGGACACGCGTCGCGCCTTTCGTCTCGTCAATTCATCCAACTGAAAGTGTATTTAGAGATTAGTTTATAGGATTATCAACCTTTAAAATCTTTTTATTGCTTAATCAAGCCTAGTTAATACTGTGTTATTTTTTTTCCAAAATTATCGACTTATTGTTTTATAAACTCACATTTCCAGCAGCTCCCTGTTCCGTGCCCGCTTCCCCCTCCGTCCCCGTGAGATCCACATCCAGGGATCTGGTTAACTGCGATGGCGATGAGCGGAAGATGGCTCTCTTGGCCGCCGCCGAGGCGAGTGACTTGTACAGGTGGCTCTTATTGGGCGGCAGGCCAATGACTCCGGAAGTGGAAGTGGTGGGTGGCGGGGGCGGTGGCTCTGTCGGGCATGGTGGGCCTGCGGGCAGGTGGCAGCGGTGGCGGTGGCTTAAGTGGAACATTCGGCTTGGCCGCAATGGGGGGCCTCTGGCCATTCGGTGACTGAGGAGGCAATCCCGCTACACCGGCTGCCTGATTCACCTGTTCGAATCCCAGATAGGTGCACTTGTCGGGAAACGGTGCCATGGGATCCGGAATGTGCGGTGCAGGACTGTCTGTATGCTCCCTCTCTAGGGATCGGGTGCGACGCACTAATTTACCGCTCCCACTGTTTCCCGACTCACTGGACGTGGTCACCGCCGGTGTAGCCCCTTCCGTTGTGGCTGGTGAAATGGTCGGATTTGTGCCGTCATACTGCAAATACAGATTCATCTCGGAGCGATAGGGTTTCTTCACCCGATCGTCGTCCTTATTGTTATTGTGGTTAAGGTTGTCGCGCGACTTGCTTTTCTCCAGCTGAATGGCCAGTATGTCCTCCGAAATGGTCTCGATGTCGTTCAATATCGACTCCAAGTTAACTGAATCCGTCTGCTGCTGATGAGGTAAGACAATTATTTCCAAGTACTAAATTATTGTTGATATTCAAATATTAATTAAGAGCAAGCAATGGGAACAAAAGAGTTTAAGTTCATAAGCGGAAAAGGGAATATGATTTGAAAAATCGAATTTAACATTTTCATTTTATTGTCAAAACATTAAAATGACTGTCTAAGACATATGAAAAGGGAAACTTTACTAATCGGTTGTCACCTTTATTGGGACAATAGTAGTTATTGAACTTCGAAAAGATAATCGATTAGGTGGGTTAAAGACTATCCTATAAATATAAAAACAAGTCCATCAGGGGAAGTCTAGCTAAAAGAATGTTTTAAATATATTATCCATAAACTAAAACGAATAAAACATAGAAATACATTTTTTAAACATGAGTTTTTGAGAAAATACAATATATCAGTTATTTCGAGTTAAACATTTTCCTTCAATTTTAGTAATGGATTAAAGGGAGAGTGTTGCGAAATGAGATTAATGATAATTGACAATTTTCAAAGCTATCTAACATATTTGTTCTCATATAAAAAGGGAATTATATTACTCTCAAAGAGAAAGTAATTTCTTCTAATCTACTCTTATTGACATCATCGTTGATTTTACAATGATATAAACAAACGGGGAAAGTTATTGCTTTTACAATTTGTAAAAGTAACACCATCCAAATTAGGAACTTGGGAAAGTACTAAACACTAAATAGAATATTAAACAATCAAAATGAATTATATTTCTTTATCTATATCCTTTTAAGAAACTTCATAATGACAAATAAAATTAATGATTGGAGTATCTCTGAATATTCTACAGAAATATAAATGATTTTAACAAGAACAACAACATTAATACAAGCCAAATGGAAACTAAACATTGAACACTGAATCTAAGCCAATTTGAGATGAGCTAGTCTGAAGATCTATGTGACTATGACACGAGGATGATCGTCTGCTGGCCAGAGGATCCCTCACCTGACTGACGTTCTCCGCGGACTTGACCACCCTTTTCGCTTCGCCGACGGCCTTCTTTTTGCTGGCCAATTTCAGTGACGAAGAGGTGGTTTTGGTGGACTGTGTGGTGATGGTCATCACCGGCTGAGTGAAAGCCGTGGCCGAGATGCATGTATTCTGGCCAGGCTTTTGTGCTGTGGCGTAGATGGGATCTACCGATCTGGCCGTCGGAAGCGGAGAACACCTGGCAGCAGCGGCTGCTGCCAATGCAGCGGTGTATATATCGAGGACGCTGGAGCCCGGATGCGGACCCACTTCCCCCAAGCCAACAGCAGCTGCCACATCCACTACCGCCCGATGTAGGGAGCAGTGCGTGGGCTGTAAGCGTTGCCGGCTACGCTGGTGGCTGTGGGCGTGGCAATGCGAGTGAGTGGACCGTCGGTGTCGTGGACTTACTTGTGGGGAGACTCGCCGCTGATAGGGCGAGGCCAGGGCGTTATTGACGAAAATGTCTGGTGGATCTCGTATGGGAGGCGGCGGAGATCCTGGCGGCAGGTCATCCTGTTCCAGGTCCTGTCCCTGATTGGCCAACTTGGTGTTGAGCTTCAAACGCGGCTTGATCGGCGCAAAGAAGTGCTTCGGACTGTTGAGCGCATGTTGCGTGGCATTCGTGGTAATGGCCACCGTTTCGATGTCGCCACCCTCTGGCAGATGCGGTGGCGCATTCAGTGCGATCTTGGGCATCGTCTGCAGCGTGGACGTGGGCACAAACGTGGTCATCGTACTCACAGGCGGCGGTGGAGAGCGGGGCGGTGATGTCACCTCGGAGTACTTGCGCTGCGTGAAGGGCGACTGTAGGTTGTAGTCCCATCCATTCGTGTGCCGCATAGTCTTGCCGGTGGTGGTGCTAGAACTGGTTCCCAACTCCGGGGAAGGCGTTTGGGCTATAAAAATGTACTTTAGTAAATATTCATTCTTACTTTTAAGGTTATTATAGATCAAGGACAACTAACCTGCATTACGAGGCCCCCATATGTTGAGCCAGGATGTTCTCAAAATAAGACAGCGGTGGCACCATCGCCTGGAGATCATTCAGCTGGTTAGCCACCAGTTCAATGGGCGTCAGCGGGGTAAGTGGTCCCATCAAGCTCGGCAGCGTGCTTTGTGATCCATGGGAATCTGGCGGGCAGATGGTTAGGTGCTCCTGCTGCTGGGCGAGCATAAGCTCTGGATTACTGAGAGTCTCCTCGGAGACCACCGACAGATGATCGAAGTGCATGGGCTGCGGCTCCTTGTTCTGGGTGCCAGAGCCGTTCTCTTCGTTGTTAGATGGAGACGGATGGCTGGGCACCTCCGGTGGCAGCGGAGGCTTCAGCGGCGCACAGGATCCACCCTCCTGGCAACACTCGTCGCTGCATTGGCCATCGTCTGCCCCGCGACACGTATCACATGAGTCAGAGTCCTGTGAATAGGAGAACATTTTAAATAATTCTTATTTTTATTATTTGATAACCTTTTAGGTTTCGCCATTAGGTTACTCATCACTGTTTGCATCACAACCTCCGCTGCCACGCCCTCCGCCACTGCATCGATAAGCGTGACAGGTACCACCACTGCCTCCGCTGCCCCTGCATCCCCCAAACTCGTGTTCGCTGAGCTTCGCCTTGAAGCGTTTGTTGAGCCTATCGCACTCGTCCCGCAAAGTCCAGATTTCCCGACGCAGTTGCTCATTCTCTCGCCGCAGGCGCTTAATGTCCGATTGCCCTGGAAATGAGAAAGCATATTATTGGCCTTACTCGCCAAGGAGCCTAGGACAAGTCCAAGAATGGAAAACTTTAAAGAGTATTTGGATGAGTCTAAAGAACAGCACGTGGACATCACGCAGAGCTGTCAGACCTTTAGACACCTCAAATCGCATTGTTTACATTCGCTTATCTTGTGTTTTGGCAATGAAAACATTTTTAATGAATATTCCGACAGATATATCTGAAGAGGTGGGCAGATATTTATGTACGAGTAGGTGCGTGTAGAGATATTTCTTTAGCTATATTCTGTAGGATTATTTTGGTTTCCTTGGCCACCACCGTCTAATGTCTTTTTAATTGGCTGTTTTCAGTTTGTTTTCTGGGCCATTTATTTAACGATTATTTGATTTCCTGTTTGCTGTGGTATATCTAAATTAATGGCGCAATACTGGCCAGCTTTTGATCAGCTCTTATCATATTTGGCCATACCTCGTTCCACTTCTGCATTAATGTTAATGGTGCGCAGCCTGAGCTCCTCATTTTCGTATATCATGCCCCGCGATGACTTTCTGTCCAATCTGAAATTGTCCAAATCAATTTAGTTGTTATGTTTAGGAAGAGTTAGTATAAGGGAACTAAAACTAGTGATTTGCCTTCGATTGGTAAGCGGTTGCCATGGCGAACGGCAGCCAATCAACATTCCAAACTCTTTCCCAACTTTGTCTTGTGGAAAATATATATCTAAATCCCCAAAAAATGCGGGTCGTTCTTCAACGAATGCTGTAAGTCAACTGAACCGGATAGGTCCAGCATTGGTACCAATTGTTAGACGTTCTCCTCGACTATATGGCTGGGGCCTTTCAACACTCGCCACGTATAAATAAATAATAATAAAAAGCAGCGTTGTAGAAAAAATAAATATAAATATATCACCGATTTGGTGCGCTTGGAGGTGGTGCTGAAGAAAAAACACCAAGGAAGAGGAATATAAGTTCGGAAAAGCTATAAATTACAACTACGAAACATAAATAAATTATTATATCCAATCAACGGCTGTTGGCATACGTAAAAAAAACGTAAGGAAAAATTTTATCAGAATGGGGAATAGGAAAATAAACATGAATGGGGGGTCTACAAAAAAGAGTATTCCTAAGTTTCCCATCGACTTTTCATCGCACTTCCTCTTCTCCGCAAATCAAATTAAGTATTTTAAAAGATCTATTCAAATCCCAAATGATCCATAAAAATGGGATGCTTTGCAGATTTTCCATAACTTACGTTTTTTATACTAAGCGATTTGACACTCCTGTCTGCGTTGAGAATTTTTGACAAACTGCCGATCGCTTGAGAGACCCCAAGTCTTAGAGCCATCGCATATGCTCACATAAACAAATATTTATGAATTCTATACATATATCTTAACGCACATACGTATCTCGTCTGGGAGGCTGTCTCCCAACTGAATTGTGGAATGCGTAGATCTGAAAACATCGCCCCGTATTTATAAAGCGTCAAGAGTCTTTGGTCTTCACATATTTGGCCGACACACTCGCCTCGGACAAGTGTCATTTATTTTGTCTGATTGAAACAAAGTTTTCTTTTTAAATACTTTTTCGAACACTGAACAGGTTTTAATGCTCTCTCGAAAATCATATGGAACAATCAACAAAAGTGTGGCAGTCTTTTAGGCGTTAATAATAATAATCAGCCCTTAACCAAACATTTTTGAAGAAAATATGCACGATGATATTTGAAATAAATATTTCTTTAAAAGACATGTAAATAATACAAATAAACATAAGTTTATATTCTAACACTGCAGCGATCAGAAGGCCTTAGCTGTTCTTGCTCCTAGCCCTTTGTAAATTTTTGGCCTTAGATAAATAAAAAAATAACGATTTAAAAAGAACATTTTTAACGGACTTTTTAAAATTATTTGATCAGATGTTTACAAAAAGCGATGTTATAATGAAATTACGAGGCGATTTACGTATGGTGTGGTATATGTATTTTTAAGAGGCAAACATTGGAAACTATTTCCTATCCCAAATATACGTATAATTAAACAATAAGTTATTTCTTATGTTTTAAAATTTACACATACGATCACCCAGGTTTTATAATTGGAAATATTTCAAATCAATAGTATTAAAACTGATCTCGACCTAATTCAAAACAAAAGGACTTAACCAAACAAACTTAAGATAAACGTATATTACATTGAAATAAAGATTTCATTTCACAGGCAATACTTTTTATCTTTGCCTGTGTTTAGTCCAGCATAGAAAGTGCTCAAATTTTAAAATGTATATAAAAAGTTTTCTATTTATAATATTTAGCAAAAGAAGCACTGCTTTGTTAAGAGGACAGTCAAATTGTTTACACAAAATGGACGCAGTCCTTAATGATTTAGATTTAAAAAAAAATAAATAAAATAAATAAATAAAATAATAAAGAAAAGAAAAGTGCTATTAAACTTTTGCTAAATGCATCTTCTGATTTCACACCTCAAAGGTGTATGTGACACTCTGAATTTTCTATAATTTACAAACAAAATTTTATTAATTTAAAAATTTTAATTTGTTTTGAAAATTTTAAATTAATTGTCTTGATTGCTAAAAAATTACGTCTTACAATTGATTTCTTTAAATATTATTTTATAATTAAATATTATATTTATATTATCGTTAATCTATTGCTTAATACAAAGTAAAAATTAGCCGATTTTTATAATTGCTATAAGTAATTTCTTTATAATAATAACAGTAATAATAATTATTATTATTAACGTTATTAAACCATAATCTGATTCTAATAAAAATAAAGTTTATTTTGCCTGTTTAAATACGTTGACCAAAAGATAAATGTTTATAATCAACTACAAAAGACCTTTTAGCATTATAAAATGAGAAATTAACCATCTAACAATTACCGAAAACATTTATTTTTAATGAAAAATCAAACAATCTGGTTCAAATCTTCTGGTTCTGCTGGTTCTGCTGGTTCCGCTAAGCAGCCCAGCCCTAGTTTCTAAAATATAATATATCTCTTGAACTTTCATTGTACACAAAAAAACGCTCTGTAGCATCACGTTTGGCTCTGAATATACTAAACCATAAAATCGATAAACTGATGATCGATAGGAAAGCTAACTATGGCAGTTTTATTGAAGTCCACATACAGAGGCACTAAGGAAAATACAGACTTTAGATAGATCTGCATAAGTAAACATTTTTAGCGCGCTCTGTATACAACTTTGTAGTGTAAAATCAAGTTGGACAATGTACACGAATCGATGATAAACAAACTGGAATTATTTTTAGTTCTTGTCTGGCCATAAGCGAATATTGTTTATTTTACGACCACTAAAGAGTACGGATATTAGAAGAAATGTTAATGACTTTAAATAATATTCGAGGGCCAGATGTCCGTGCTCGGAATTAAAGTGCATTTGCGAGGAAAATGGAATGAAAAAGAGAAAGAATGACTGTTGCCCTTTTCGCTTACTTGGCCGACTTTTCCGAGCGTTTGTTGCTCTTACTCTTGCTCCTTTCATATTGAGTTCGAGTTGCCTTGGCGCCTTTCATTTATTGAAAAAGCTCGTAACTTTCCGATCACACTTTGCACTGGGTTTTCTTTGATTTATGCAATCATCGACGACAATTTCACTACCGAACTTTGCTCAGCGACTTCACATTAATTTGAAATAATTAATTATAGTTTTCGTTAACAACCAGCCGCGTGACAATGTGAGAAATGGGCGGACAGAAGACAATTTCACCGCAGCAAAACCGCACGAGTCGACTATAAACCGAAAACTGACAGTTAGGCGAGATCAGTTTTGGCCAAAAAACAAAGCGACTAGAACAACAAACGCCAACGACTGGCATTGAACGCTGCCGCCAAGAGCAACAAGCTTTGTCTGCATCAATTTTTATACAAATTAAAAGGAAAATTAAAAACGAAAACGAAAATGAAAATGAAAAGCGGGCGCAGCAAAAAAGTTTCATAAAGCAAATTCGGGCGAGTAAATCGAAGGAACAACAAATCATCGTTCTCAATGAAATGTACGCATGCTGTGTCGAGAATTCGTTTATAAGATTAACAAAAGCCCCAGTAAACCATATGACTAAAGAGCGCAGAAAGCTGAGGGGTCTGCTACAAATTTAAAGGACAACGAACTCTAGATGCTCTTCTCAGCCTAAATCTTGGGAAACAATGGCAAACTGAGTACTATAATTAGATTAATCAATTTAATTGATTTGATTGTTTACAGAAAGACGCCAATGTGTTTCGAAATTTTAATTATTTATCACTTTATTTGCATTGCTTAATTAAATTTCTAGCACGGAGATTTAAAATTTGTATACAAAATGTAATTTTATAAATTTTACATATTTTTTTTGGTTTTAGGAACGTAACCGAGGAAATGTACTTTATAGGGATTATATTATAATATTTCAGAAATAAAAGATTAATAAAGTTAAAACCTTATAGTGATAAGAAAAAAAAACAACTATTAAATAAGGAATTATTCTATTTTTATAATTATTTGGAATGATAACATTAAAATACATTAATAATTTTTGACAAATCAATATAGAAAGTGTATTAAGGGCAATCCCCTTGGTAGGTTTTTCAATTTCTCCATAAATCCCCTTGATAAATTATTAAAATTTTAATTAATTGACAAAAAAACCATAACAATTACACAAATATTTGAGATTTTTTGCACTCTCCTTAGGGCAGGCTAAAAAATAATATAATACGTATTGCTTGCATAATCAATTATCCATCTAATTATGCCAATATTGTTTTTAAGTTTTTTTGTTCCCAAGCACATTGACTATATTTACTCGCAAATTTATTTGTTGAATGAAATTTCCGTTTGGAGAGTTTTTTTGTGGGGACCCGACCGGTCGGTATTAATAACAGAGGAAATAAATGGAAATTAATCAAGCCTTTAATCGCATTCCGTGCTGCATTGGGTTTGGGTTTTGCCGACTGGCATTGTGGATGATGTAACCCTGGTGTAGAAGAAATTAATTTATTTCTTTGGTAAGCAGCAGATGATAGAGTAAATTAACAATAACCGCATTTTCAATTAAATTAACAGCTCTTTTATTGAGATCCGAATGGAATAAATTGCACGGCTGGCCCTGCCTTCTCTCTCATCTATTGATATGTATCGCGACATTGAAAGCCTAAATAAAACTATATCTGGCACCGACACATCACCCCGGCGGATCCCATTAAATCTTGGACATATGTGATCTTCTACGCGCAGCATTTTTAAAAATAAGTCCCACTCTTAGTTGCTCTCCGGCGTTTATTCATTATGTAAAGTTCACACGATGGCCCCCACTTTCAATAAATAATATTTTGTGCTTTTTTCGGATATGAGAAATGTGTGTGTGAATCCGCTTATTTATCAGCCAATTAGAAAATTAGCAAAGGTTAACTAAGCGCGGCAGAGGCATAAATATAAATATTATTTAAGAAGCCCGCAGTTTTTCCCAACTCGTGCCAATTTGTTTCAAAGCTAATCGCCGCTGTCATTTACCGCCGCTGTATCTATTGTTTATTTTGACATAAATCTGACGGGGACAGTTTAATCTTGGTCTTTAAAACTCACCAACTTGTTTGCCCAAGCAATAGTTTGCGTAATTTAAGTAAGTACCTGAGCATTTTGGAATGCGACTGGAATTTATGGCTCGCCGAGATGCAAATGGACATTAATGCTAGCCATTTATTAGATCAAAGAGATTATGGGTTAATTATTGGTATGCTTTAAATGAGTTTATATAGCTGGAAATCATATTTGTATATAGATGGGTTCATATTTATATATTCATAATTTTTGCAAACTAAAAACTTATAAACAAACAATACAGCTTTTATTTTTAATATAATTTACTATAAAATACAGTACTAAATGCCATATGTTGGTAAAGTTTCTCGGATCATAAAAGCTTTTTCATAATCTTAAATATAAGAGAAATCACATTTCCCCTCCTTCAAAGCTTCTTGCCAAAGCTTTTTCTCTTATACTTCCGATCGCTTTTTATAAGGAATACACCATCATCTGAGTTTTTGGGACGTAAGCTTAAAGCTAGTGCTTAAGGCTAGTAAAAGAAATTATTCAGTTAGGATTACCTGCTGTTTAGCTTATAGTGTGCATGACGTCTTCGTTCTCGGAGCATAGTCGTGCATTAGTTTTCCCGCATGTGAAAGAAAAACCAACAAACAAAAAACAAAATACACATAAAGTAAAACAAAAAAAATCCACAAAACCAAAACAAAACAGAAAAACAAGAGGGGGTGAGGATAAAAGTAGGAAAAACAGGGGCAAAGACAAAAGCATAATAATGAAAATTGAAAATTATTTTCTTGCTTATTTGATTTGGTTTTTGTTTGCCAGTGTGTGTGTTTTCTTTTATATTTTTTTTTTTTTTGGTTTTGAATTTATATTTTGGTTCTGTTTGGTTTTTGCTTCGATCGCTTTGTTTACAAATAGCTGAGAGCGTGTTTATTTAGACAAGAGCAGAGTATGTAAGCGCATTGAAAAATTGCATATTAGAAAAACATGGTCTGGGAAAAAATACTTCAGCAGGATGGCAATAAAGTAATAAACATAATTATTACACATGAAACATGAATAATAATTCATGGCTCTCTAAAAATATTACATTTGTCCATCTTTTTTCGATGTAACTAGCCCAATCTGTTTAGCTATCTTTATCAGAGACGGTTTCTTTCTAGGTTTACAAAAAGTATAAAGTAATATTTATTGATGTATAGTTATATGTATAAGGAGGGTGCCACAGAAACTTCTTACTTAAAATATTCTTTAAAGAACACTCCGACGTGAATTTGTCATTTTAAATCAGCATTAAAGACAACCTTAACCCTAACATCCATCTAAATAACTTTTTTTCCTCAGAAAAAATAAAAAAAAATATTCAGAATGGGTGATTATTGATTAACTATATGATATTACCTTCAGCTTATACTGACTACATTTTCCTATATTTGATAAGCTTTGAGCATTCGAGAGACATTCTTCCTGAAAACTTTTATACTTAAAGAAAACTTAAAAAACATTCTTTGGACCATAAAAAAACAAAACTAAAACTAAAGCAATCTTGGATGTTTTGTTTTTTAAATCTTTTCATTTTATAAAAAATAAAAAGGTCAAACATTTGGATAATTTTTCTTCTTTCAGACTATAAAATGAGTGTTTTTAAAATTGTTAGGGTATTCAGAAAATTTAAAACTAAATATTTTCAACATCTTTGATGAACAAACAGGAATAATTGTATTATTTTGGAAACCTTAGTAACACTTTTCAGTACTTTAAAGTCGTCAAGACTGATTGAACTCTTTGCATTGTGTAAATAAACTTTTCAAGTGCCTTTGAGTTTGGGGAAACTCGTTTTGTGGCACCTTGAAAATCTTGGGCTCGGCGGGTTGCCGTTCAGAATACTGATTCCCGTTTTAATATCTAGATGTTCAATGGCATTCCGTTCTTTATGTCTTTTGCGGCGACGCTGTCTGGACGGATTGTGGGCTGTCGTTGTCGGTTACACAATGTACCAGCGCCAGGATGTATGCTACACACGCACAGAATGCCACCCGAAGACCCAACCTCCTTACGAGACAGCCACAAAGGGCCAGACAAAAAAACTGTAGCGGAGCACACATTTTTTTTATTCAAAAGGGGTGAAGCATTATCTGGCAAGGCAATTGATTTATCGATTAAGTTGTCAAGTACACATTGTCATCCTTCATTAATATTTACATGTGTTACAATTCAGCCTCACTCCTTGACAGCCTACCCCTTAGCCATTCCATCCAGCCCACCCATTCCACCCTTACCACCCTCTTGGAGACTTTTTCTCTCGGGTAGCATTGAAAGGATTTTCTTTGTCCATTACATAACTGGCACACAGGACCCTATATAATGGAATATATATATATATATTTGTATATATTCCTTTCAGCTAATTTATGGCCGGGGATCGTAAATTTAACAAGGTAACAGATTCTCTAAAGATTCCGAAAAGATATTGCAGACACGTTTTAATTCCATTCAAAAGATGCCAATTGAAGGAAGATAAACTGCAGAGTTATGATTGAATTTGCGAATTCCGCAAATTTATATACAAAACAAAGAGAGAGAGAGAGTGAGTGAATTTATTTCATTTATAAACTTACTCAGTATCGTAATAAGAACTCATAAATATTTGTGTTAACTTTTATGAAAAGCTATTTTGAGGCGAGAATTATGACCACCGACAATCCGCAATTAACCAGCCGCGCATTAAAAAATCAATTCGTTTTATGGTAATTCATTTCGACCACTTGAGCATTATCTGGCGTTAAAGATGATGGCCAGGTGACTACATCTGCACTTTTGGACACATATATATATATTTATATTTCTGGAGAAGATATCTGGATATTTGCCACGACACCCACGCACCGTTGCAAGAGGTGACAAAGAGATACGCACTGCCCCGGATTGAAGATACTTGCCACGGACGGATTCGACTGCGGATTCAGATACGATGTGGCCTGCGAGGCACGCGACTGGGAACTGCAACCACTTGGCTTCACCATTGGATTTTGTGTATTCTGCGTTTTCGTGTTAAATATTTTGCGTAGCCACAGTTTATTTGTTGTTTCTCCTATGTGTGTGTGTGTTAGCTTTGGGGGCAGAGGGTGGATAACGGGAACGGGGGGCGGTGCATTCGAGCGGGCCAGCATACGGCATGCCAATAAACTGACGGAATGTGCGTGAGCTACTAAACCGTCTGCAGACAGTGCCTCTCATAAATATGTTCACTGGTAATAGAAATGGATTGGTTTTCCTCGGAACCGTTGCTGTTTACAAAATTCCAAATGCTGAATTTGAATTCTTGATGGGGAATAAAACAATTAAATTTTGTTAAAGGGGAAATAACTTTATTTAATTGTGGTGAACTATGCCTTGTCTTGATATTTTATTATAAATAAAGATGAATAGGAAAAGTATATAGCTAACGTTGGCCGAGAACTTAGGTATTTCGAGTATCATAAATGGTTTTACTTTACCCCTTTAGAATAATTGATATAGCCTTTATGTAAATAGCTAAACTTATAGAGGTTTGAACATTAAATATTAATTAAATATTTATAATCCTCAAATAAATCATTTATCTATATAAAAGCAAGTTCAACCTCTAGGAGTATAAATCAAAAATCTATTTAACCTTTTAATAGGGATAAAAAATACATAAATAACTTACAAATCCTAATCGTCCGCATAATAAAGATCAGCACTGTGCCGGCTAGACTAGAGCCCAAAAAGAACAAGAAAAATGTGAGAGAAATAGGGGAACACACTGGGATACAGAGAGAGAAAATAAATGATGCGTGAGACAGGGGCGAGTAAACAAAATGCACAGGCAAACTGTCGGACAAATAAGAAAAATGAACAAGTTTCTGTCTATTTCTGCCGCCGCCTGTTGCAGTTTATGGTTCTATTATGGGGCAGTGTGCCTCCTGGTGGCACTTCCATGTCTGTCAGGAGAGGATCTTCCGAACGATTTCATAAATACACATTATGTGCCTGTACTCGTTGGGCACAACTTTCGAGTTTGATGTGTGACCGCAGCAGTTAAAGTTTCTAATGGCCGGCATATGAATTTTCTAAATCACTGGTTGAAGTGCGGCAGGAAAGGGGGGACAGCGGTTTACTCTTATGGCCCATTGTGTTTTTAATTTTATTGGTCTTTCCGCGGTCTTAAGAGGCTTTCGTTTAATCAATAAATAAACGTATTTAATGACCTGCAAGAGCCTTCAAATACTAATCGAAACAGGCATTAAAATGAAAAACCGTTTTACATTTTTTCTGGGAGAAAGGTGACGGGCGGCACTCCTTAAAAATATTACCTTCAATGAAATGTAAAATGTATTAATTTTTCTATTAAATAGTAATGAAAACCATCTAATTCACTTTGAAGAAAAATTCATATTATTATTAACATAATTTCTTATTAAAAGATCAAACTAAAAATACAAACGCGTTTTCACTGACAGAAAGGAAAATATATTTAGGATTACCTAATAAAAGACTACTCTATAAAGCAGATGATCGTAAAAGAGTAATTTGAATGAAAGATATAAACATTTTATAGGCAATCTTACTATCAATGTAAATTGTAGTAAATCTGCTTATATGGAGACGATAGACTTTCAGATATCAAAGTTAGTCCCTCAAACAAAACAGACATTTATTCGTTTTTCTGTGTAATAATTTCCCCACAATAATAAGTCTCAACAACTAATTTAGATTCTCGAGATTTCCATGCTGACAAATGAGCTGCTGCTCCGTGGCATTACTGGGTCATCCGCAGTCGTTCCAAAGAGGTGAGAGACTTGTGTCTATTTTCAGCAACATGCCACAAGTTGTAATGTTTGGACGTGGCAAAGAAACGCTGCGATACAAAACGAAAGCAACAACGGGAATGTGTAAACAATAAATTACAAATTAAATTGCCATATGCCGGCCTTTTGCCGCCTTTGCTGAGATTTACAGGGGCCAGCACTTTGCAATTTGTTGTTGCCACGAATTATTTCCAAAATAAAATCAATGCGTCAAGCAATTTCGATCCGGCCGTGCTAATTGAAAGCTTGCGGAATATGGGATATTGGGTGAATAGCGAGCGGAAAATTTGGATCAATGCGGCCATTCCTGGTGTATGATCGATGGACGATCAAGGTAACGGAAGCGAGACCGATTTAATTGCCCCCACAAGTTTGCTGGGGTAATCGTTAGCCTAACGCCCGAATCGATTCATGAAGTATATTTTTAAAAACACCCACAAACAAGTTCAATGAGCCACATCCGCATAAAATCGAAACGGGAATGATGTACAAACGATTCTTCTATTTGCCTTTCATTCATCGCTAATTGCTCGGACTAAATGATGAATATGTTTTTAATAATTGAAACTGAATTATGAGCAAGCCGCGGATAAACACACGCGGGCGTGGGCTTGAAATCTATATAGCTGAAATAATTTGCTGGCCAATTAAAAATGAATACAATCCATTTTCCCCGCCTCCTTACTTTAATACCATTTTCCCCGCTCGGCCAAAGACAAATTTGGCTGGACTCCCGCTGATGGCAGCAGGCTGAGTAAATCGGGTAATTGGGTAAAATCGTTTTCAAGTATATTTTATGGCCTAATTGGAATATATTTTTCAGATAGTGCTTTTTTTCGCTTTGACCCGAATATACTTTTGCATTCTCCTTGCCGCACGTCTCTCGTTGCAATTCTTTTTAGCAAATGGCTGTTCATGGCAATTCAAAATGCATTTGTCTGTGGCAACAAAAATTCTGTTTTCATTTATTATTGCGTTTCACGTATATTTTTTAAACCAGTTTTATTCACTCACTATACGAGTATAAATACATTGAAGCCAAAGGAAATCTCATAAATAAAGGCAGTATCTATTTCGCACCAGGCCAATTATTTTATTTTATTAGATTATGAATAAAGAGAATTTATCCAGAATAGGAACTGCCAATTGTGGATTGACTTTTAAGCTGTTAACCTTTGTTAAAATAAGACTTAGCATACATCAAACTAATCTTCTTTGTTTTACTTAAACTGAAGTTTTAAAAATTGATTTTAATCTCTTAAGAACTAATGGTCCCTACATTATTTTGTTAAATAATGATAAATTGATTGAATTTAATTGAGTGCTGCTGCCATTATATTGCTCTTTAACTGTGAGAATGCAATTAAAATATATGTCCAATAATTTCTAAATTATTAGTCTATCACTTTCACAAATTGGTGATTTTTTGTTTAGCGCCATAGATGGCTATTATTAGTTAAGCAATCATAGAAGTTTGCTCTTCAAAAAGGAAATTTAGGAGACTCCTGCATTTAACTTCCTACTAGCTTCTGATTACATCAACCTAACCAAGTTCCAACTGGCACTCCTTGGGGATATAGATTACATGGATAGTTTACGCTTTCCTCTCGCTCTAAGCCAAATAAACACGCTCGGGTGGGTCACGCCAACAAATTAAAGCTTGTGGATGTATGTACATACTGCGGTGCTGCGGTGCGCTGTGGCACTGTGTAGCACTCTGGCACTGTGGTGCAACCTACTTGCTTTGGTGGGCGATGAGCTCGACTGCGTTGATTTCCGCTGATTGCCGTCGCTGTTGTCGCCGTTGCTGCCGCTGGCGCGTCCGCTAATTAAATTGTCATCCAAAGAAATGCCGTCGAGCCAATGCATGACATTATTTCCCTTTGTTTTCTACACGTACACACGCACTCACACACACACACACACACTAAACAGCACTTGGAGAACACCTCACCCGCAGGCAGGTGGATAAATCACATTTCAGCAGCAGCTTGGCCAATTGATAATTTCATCCCAAAACGCTGACACTTCATTTTCGTTTTCCCCGGTTTCCGATTTCGCTTGTGTTTTTCACATTCTCCCCGTTACATTCTCTCTCGGGGCATTGGCAGTTGACATTTGTTTGTTTCCACAATCGCGCACAGTCACACACACACACACACACACTCACAAAGAGCTAATAATTCAACAAGTATGGAATGGCCGTTTAGACCTTTTCCTTAGCCACCTTTTGCTTTTCTATTTTCCACTTCCCGTTTTGCGCCTTTTACTTTGGCTTTCACTTGCTATTGGCTTTCAACAGCACGCATACGCCCCGTGTGACATAATTAGCACATTGCACTTTAACACTTGTCACCTGCCTGGATGCCAGGCAAAGGTGTTTTCGAAAACTCAGCACGTTCGCCGCACACTTGGATACTGTTCGAGAACGAAAAATAAAAGGAAAATGGTTATCGATCTGATGAAAATTTCACTATTCTCGTACAAATATTTGTTATTTTAGTTTAACATATTAAATCGGAAATTAAGGCACTCTTTTAGATTCCTCACATTTTGACACAGGTATTTGACCTCAAAGACTATGAATAAAAAATCATGTCACTGACTCCTTCGCATAAACACAAAACTTGAATTTATTTCGGCACAGAAAGGTTTTTGAAATATATGATTCAATTTGATCGATTTTTTCGATATTTTATCGATTTTTATTTTTCTGATTCTTAAGGTAACACACACCGACGTATCACATAAGGATATAGACGTTATGTCAATTTCACTGACAATCAACTCTGAATATTACATACAGAAATTAAATAAAATTTAACATCGATAGGTTTCTAAACTGACTTCCATTCACCGATAGAATGTTATGATTACGTTTATCATTTCTATTGATTGGTTTACCGATCGCACTTTAGAATTGATCTTTCAATCTAGTCGTCTGATTCTCAGGACAAATATTTAACCCGTAAGACCTTTAAAATTCGAAACGATTATTTCGATAATTCCAATCGATTGCCTTTTCCCGCCTGCGACTTGTTGTGGGCCCTCCGGCTAGCCGGCTGCTTCTGACTGAGAATCGGACGCTGACCGGACTGGGCCAGAGATATTGAGATATAGACAGAGACCGAGACTGAGACAAGGCAAGAGAGGGCAACGTCGGTGGAGACAGCGTCAGCGACTGTGGCGCATTTCCAATCGTTTCGCACATTATTGTTTCCATTGTGTTCGATATTTGTATTTTCTTGTACTTTTGTTGCTCGGGCACACACACAAATAAGTTTGCCTCAATTTATTGTGCCTTCGCCTGTTTATTTTATACAAGTCCGGGCGTTCTAGTATTACGATACCCCCCGACCAGATCCGAGGAACAGAGGGAAACTCAAATAGTTAGCCGCTTCTGGCCAATTTCCTATTAGACATGTCGGCAGATACGATTCGTGTGCGTGTTTACCTCCGACCACGTATTAAATGTGAGCTCATTGGGGGCGGACTGGAGATAAATATTACCTGGCTGCCCTTCGGGGGCATTCTGCGATTTCTACATTAGCATTAGGGAATGAAAATCGAACTGAGAATTCAATGAAAATCCAAAATTCGAATAGAACACCTACACACGTTGCCCCAAGAGGCATAAAATAATGTTTGTAAAGTCGCCAAGATAACAGTTCCTATTATGTGAAATAAATATTCAGAAATCCAGAGCGAAGCCCACTCAATAAATCATTCATTAGCACTGAAGCTGTCTTGCTCCCAAAGCATTATGTCAGAATGTGTCAAACAAGAATTTAGCCATTTTGAAAACATTCATCTGCATTCTAGAAGGGTGTGTGGACTCAAGTAATAGAATTGTTTTATCGTTCAGTTAATTTGAGAAATTCAAAAACGATTTTCAATGGTCTTAAATGTCTAATTGCTTGGGTTGCTCCAATGCCGAATGCTTGTTTACCTAATAGCATGTGTAATTTATTTAAAACATCTGACTAAACAATCGAACCCGTCAATGAATGATACACAAAAGGCCAGAGTTTTGCTTTCTTGAAAATAACATATCGATGGTCGGCTGTCTGAAGGTTAAACTAAGCTAGAACTGTTGCATTTTGAGTTATGTCGCAAACTAATTTGTTGTTCTCTTTCATAATTTAATATAAAGATATTTAAACAAAGAAATATATCTATTTTTCAATTTGAATCTGATATTTTTCTACCCATTTGCTAAGATATCTCAACCACTGTGCACTTAATGGCAGCTCGTCAACAGTTCAAGATGGCTTGTTTCTTTCTCTCGATTTACTTTTGAAATACTGTATTTTGTCGGTAATTTAAAACCCAATGTTTATAAAAGTGGAACGCCCAGCGTAAGGCCATTAAATTATTCTTGTGAGAGTTTCATTTCAAATTGATATTTTAGTGAAATTAGAAAATGCACATTCTCAGAGCTGATTTATTAAAAGAGACGTCACGGCTGCAATGCATTTTCGATTTCGATGCCTGCGTCAATCAGCGGCCAGCACTTTCACATATTTTCGATGATAAACACGATATTTGTTTTGGCAGGCTTTGCTTATTTACATTTCAATCAGAAAACAATTTCACTTCCGCATCGCCAGTGATCGCGCCACGCGGCGTATGAGTAATATTTCGTTCAGGGGTATGAAAATTAAGGCACAAACAACGTCCGCTGGCGTTGAAAGACCGACTTATTCTGCAGTCGCATCGAACCCATTGCTACAAACAGCTGTCTTCCAGGCAGCCAGACACCCCGCCTCCAAAATACCACCCCCTCCCCCTTGGATACCCCTTGCCCATTGTAAATGTGTGCGTGCGTAGGCCGTAAGTACTGCCAGACGAGGTAGGCATCTGTATTAGTGGCCCCATCCAACGTCCCTTATGCTATGGAAAATTAAAAGAATCAAAGGCAACGGCAAAGAGCAAAATTAAGTATTTAGTTGTAGTATCGTATCTAGTGTAGACATGCATACTGGCTTGCATTCTGAGACCAAGGTGGCGGGAAATGTAGGGGTGGCAGGCGGATTGCCAATAGGTTGTCTTCTAAGGGTGGCACAGAATAGGAAATATATTTCATAGCTTAAATTACACTACTTTTTTTAATTGATTTCTGCTAATAACTACGTTGGATTGTTAGTTTCAACTGAAAGTTCTTCAACTCGTAGACTTCCCTTAAGTACCAATAATTGTGTTACTTTCATAATTTGAAAAAAATACATTAAACGTTCATCTATTCTGATTAGTTTCCAAATTAATGCAATAAATATTTATCACATAAGTTCCAAATGACTTTTTTAAATAATATTCCTTCCTGGCCATCTGAATTACCATTTGGTCCACCCCAAAATGCAAGACTCTCAGCTTCTGCTTCCATGTGCGTTTCCACGTTAAACTGTGTATGTGGGTGTGAGTGTGTGTGTTCTTATGTCAAAGCTGAATGGAAAAGAGTAAAAATAAAATGTGTAAGAGCCGAGATAAAATGCATTGTTTCAGGAAGGCGAGAGAAGCAAAAAAAAAAATGGGGAAAGGAAAATACTTTTACACAAAATGTGTAAGAATTATTGGGGGTGATGGTGCATGCAAGGCAAAGGAAATTGCCTTTAGGGTTGACAGGCCCTAAGGCTTTCCTTAGATATAAAAGACTAATGAATATTAGACTACTTACTAAGCGGACGATAAACTAATAGATTTAACAATATGTGTTTGATCAAATAATGAAATTAATATTCATCCGCTGAGCTGTAGGCAACCCTGGCTTATCTGATTGCCTGTTTCCTTGGCCTCCTTGGAATTGCGGCAATTAACACATCAATGTACGGCGATATCGATGGTGTGCCTCCACCATCCACCATCACCTCCCATTTCCAGACCCGTTCCCACGCCCAACATCAACCCACCGCCTACCACGCCCACGTTACAGAATCGCCTCCAGAGAGGGAAATAAATTATTCTATTTGAAAGCTTTTAAAGCGTCCACACTCGGCTAAGGCAGCTGGCATTAAAATGCATTTATTTGAATTTCTTGTTGATATCGAAGAGCACAGAGCTGGCAAACAAACAGAACCGACGCCCACTTGCAGTATTTATTGTGTTTTGAATTGGATGGAGGCATAAACTAACCTTTGACGCTGCCTTTTGAAGGGTGGAGAACCACAGCCAAGTGCCCCTCTACCCAACCCCTTCTGAAATTGAGCCCCTCCATCGAGCGGACTTTTTGGGTACCTTGATAATTTATTGTGTTACGTATACGCAGCGTGGGCGGGCAATTGAATTGAAATGAATTCCGGAAAAGCAATGGGGGAAAATGTTTCATAAATGTTGCCGAAGGACTACCAGCACTCCTCACTCTCCACTCCACGGCAAAAAACTGCAATCGTTTCGTTTTGTTTTCAACTTCGATTGCTAGGTAATTTAATCCTTGTTTTGCGTTGGGGGTTTAGTTTTAGTTCTGCCACCTCAAAACCCACCGAAACTGTAATAAAAATTATTTATTGAAAGGCAACAAGTGCACCTACTGGGTGGCCTCCTGGGCCAAAATGAAACTACTGCTTTCACAAATTCTGATTAAGATATATCATGGCCTAAGGGGTAATAGCAGCTATTACTGTAAGCATAATGGCATTCATAACTATGTAAATATTTCAAATTCCTCTGCCCAACTCTAAATAACCTTATAGATAATAACTTAAAAAGCAATTATCGTTAATTGTTATGGCCATTTAAATTTAACGCATCATTAACAGCGACCAAAAGAAGGAAATAAAATAACAGAAACAGAATCAAAATCAAATGGAGAGCTTTGCAATATGCAAAACAAGCTTTGGGACAAAAGCTTCTTCCTCCTCCGAAAATATAAACCAAAGAGAAAGTCAAAGAGAGAGGACTCTTCGTTGGTGAAATTCGCTTTCGTTGGCTCTTTAGAGCGTTGCCTACTTTTGGGCGTCAGTTTTTATGACCGTTGACCCACGACCAATTGCCAGCTGAGCGTGATGACAAATTTAATTACCAACACCCGAAATAATAAAAGAAACCCCCGTCCAAAAAGCCAAAAAAGAAAAACACCCACTGGTAAATATGATGGGAAGCTTCTGCTGACCGAAAGCGATAATCCAAGTTCAATGAGGCGCACACAATTTATGGGGGATTATAAAATTTGCCGACATGCCTTTCGTTTTCCGCCAAGGTCATGGCTTAAATTTGTGATCAAATTAAATTTGCTTAACTTAAGTTAACCCATCCGATATCTATTCGGGATTAAGTTTGAAGTCGTCTCCTTCAGCGGCATATGTTGCCTCTGCGAGAGGCAACTGAGCTCTGGGCCTGATGCTTGCCAGTTGGAGCTGACAAGTGTCCTGAATAATTTATGACTTGCCCAGTTTCGAGTGCAACATCTGCCACAGCTACCACGATTCCACGATGTCCACGAGCTCTGCATTAATTTTAATTTGTTGTGGGACTCCAAATTCTTCAAGACATCAAGCGGCGGACCAATTCCCCTTCGGCCAGCTAACCAGTTGGACAAAAGGTGTTAAGAGCATTCCTTTACGGCCATCCGCATCCACACCCCCTCATCGACCATTTACTTCAATTGGAAATTTGTGAGCAGCATTTACTTTATTTCGCATTATTATTGCCTGGGGTGGAATCCCAGAAGTCAGAGCTTTGTTTGGGGTGCGCATCTGTGCGTGCATCATCCGCACCCTTTTCACTTTAAGCAATTGCTTCTGCTGCGGGGCGATGCTTGCACCAACAAGTGGCAATTGAATCTGGCAATCAAAATCGCATGAAGTCGCTGATATTGTTATTGGATGTTAAGCAGGAAGGTTAAATGGTTCGAACTCCTTCTGCATAAACACCTCCGATGATCCTTCTACATCAGCTACTTTCGTATATTTATACGATTTACCAAAAGCTAAATAAAATTCAAAGCTTATGAAATTTGCTTTTACTTCGAAAACGTATTGAGAAAGTTTGTAGGAATAGAATATTATCTCAATAAAATGTTTTTTTTAAAGGAATTACAAACTATTAATAAGGCTTAAGGCTAATTAGCAAACTAAATTAAGCAGCAATCTAGTATTTAAGACCAGAACTGAAAAATTAGTTAGGCATTATAAAATAATCTATTTTTGTAAATCTTGCAAATTATTTATTAAACCCACAGCAGCTGTAGATATACTTAACCCATTGCCACAAAACAAAGCACAAAACTTACAACTTAAGAAGTTGACATTGTGGACGGGGATCCTTGTCAGCGAGTCGTCCTCGAAACGTTGCCATGAAGTGGGGACTTGTCTTGGATTTCTCCTGGCTGCGCCGTTTCATTACCTTTTTTCAACTTTGTTTTCATTTCATTAAGGTGGCAACAAAGTCGGAGAATGCTACTAATTGCAATCAAGGTGGCTTCAACTTGTTGCTGCAACAACCTCTTGAATCCAGTGCCATGAGCACATGAGCTCTAATTTTTTCCAGAGCTCGTCTGCGTTCTCTCTCGGCTGATTGAGGACTTCACTGGCTAAATTAATGGATCATTGAGGGCGATGCACCAGAATTGCACCTTGAACCGGGACTTTAAGTTATAGATATCTACTTGACATTTGGTGATTCCTTCCACGCAGTTGTTAGCCACAAAAACCTTTTAATTTTAATTAGAAGCAAACACATTTAAGCCAACAGAACACAAACAGAAACGAAAAATGCCAGCGCATGTTTGCTCGCCCAAAAAATGAGGTAAACAAACAGCAACAAAATAAAATAAAAATACATTTTCCCATACAAATATATATATATATATATTGTATATATTTGTATATATTTTATAGCTTTGAGCTGAACAAACAAAACAGAGCAACAAAATCAACAAGCAGGCGACGACGGCGCTTCAAAAGCCAAAGGCCCCTTTTTATTACCTTTGTCAAATGCACAAATAGCCGAAAATCCAAAGCCACTGCCTGGGTCACCAACTCACCCCTTTATTCCTCTCTGGAATACCCATGAATACCCAGGAATCGGCACAGCTAAGCAATTCCGGTGACAAAACACAACAAACGGCTCAGGCAAATTTACACATTCATTCTGTGGACGGTGAACCAGAAAAAGTGGGCTGCTGGCCGAAAAAAGGTTGAAAACTCAAATGTAGCGAGCTGCCAAATATCCAAACATCTAAAGGTACACAATAAAATATTATATCGTAATAAAACCCCACCCACGCCCATTTGAACTTCCACTTTCGCAGATATAGAAGAGAAATGGCTGGCAGGTGTTGGGCGGGCGGAGGACTCCCATAGTGGCAGATAGCACGATTGAGCGATACTTCTCGCATAATATGTATTCCTTGGGCCAGAAATGGAGCTGGAGTGGAGAGGCGGCGCAATATGTATTTAAGATTTATTGGAGATTTATGCCCGGCTTTTGCCTTGGTTAGCAGCTGCTGCCCCAACATCTTCTGCGGCTCTATTTTCATTCATTGCTAACAAGCAATTTAGCATCTCTCAGCGGGGCGAAATCCGCTCGGATAAGGATATGTTCTTGGTATATTCAGCCCAAATCTGAAAGCTAGCCGATAAGCTCTTTAACAACAACCATAAAAACACCTATCCAATATACTAATCGCCTATAAAAATATATATTTTATACATAATGAAGTGATGGGTTTTAAGTTATTTAAAATATGTCCTTGTATTAATGAAAGGTTAAAAAATCAGAACAAAAATGCAGCAAAAAAATGATATAAAGAATGCGAATGGAAATTTAAAAATAATGAAAAGGAATTATTATTGAGTGTGATAATATTTACTTTTTTTTTGTCCCATTATTGCCAGCTTTAAATCAAATAAATGGGATTAAACGGAGGACAATGATGTTTAAATTTAATCACTGCTTTCAAGGCTCAGTTAATACTTGATACTGAAACTAGACTTGAATCTACATTTTTCAATAAATAAAATGTTATAAGTACTGTAATTTTAATTAACCAAATCTAGATTCACCTACAATGTTTAATTTTCAGCGTTATGTTGGACCAACTAACTTACCCACGGAGCAAGTTGTCCCCAAAAATGTAACATGCATTTCCCACAGTCCACAGCTGCATACGGGTATAAGCCAAAAAGTTGTCTCTCCACGTCAGCACATTATTAATTCCCTGCTTCCGCTCCGTGTTTTGGTTGAAAAAGTTTAGCTGCATGTTTTTAATTAAATTTCACTTATTATTAGTATTATTTTCGGTCAGCCTTTGCACTCGTCATCGCTGTTTCACGCCACTATTTTATTTGTTAGTCTACAAAACACATATACATATGTATAGGAGAATGTGACGTGTTTTCCCCCTGTACATATTGCTTTTGTTCGAAAATAAAACGAACAGCAACAAAAATGGAAACAAGCAAAAGTTTCAACTTATTCCGTCGAGTTTTCCTGAACAAACGAAAACGAATCCGAATCTAAATCCAAATGAATGGCAAAACATTTTGATGAGAGGGAAAACTCGACGAAAAAAACGAAAAACTCAAAACTGAAAACGAAATTTATGTCCGGATGTACGAGTCTGTATTTTTAAAAACTGGTTGTATTTATTTTTAATAATTTTAGGTATTTAGTCATTAAAATAGAGCATATAAAATAGAATAAAATCCATACAAAATATTTCCCATTTTTCGCTTGTTCACAAATCACACACAAAAAATGCCTCTAGAAAGAAAGGAGAAAGTTTAGCTTAGTCGCCGAAGAGCTTCTTGCCCAGATCCATCATCCTGTGATTGCGGCAGACGCGCAGGGCATCGGCCTTCTTGAGCACGGCCTGGACATCGCCATTGACATCCACCAGTTGGGACAGGAAGTCCTCATAGGCGGATTTCACATTGGGTGGCAGGGTGCCAATCTTTACCTTCTTGAGGGTCTTTACAATACCCTCTGCCCAGCCGGATTCCAGGGCGAATTCGGAGAGCCAGGGCACCAGAGGTAAAACTCCACACATGGTCTGCATTCCCAGGAACCACAACTCCGACAGATCCGACCAATAGCCCTTGTAGGCGATGGACACCACCAAAGCAGTGGGATCGTTACTTTCGTCGATGTTGTAGGCATCCCAAAGGAAACGGATGGTGGCCTGGATGTAGCGACAAATGGAGAAGTCGTTCTGCTTCACCTTCTTGGACTGCTGCTTTAGCAACAACAAGCCCAGGACAGCCAGGTTACCATGGATTACCAGGTTATCGGGGGTGTCCTTCAACTCGGGCAGATTCTCGACCACGAACTTCAGCAGATTGGCAAAGGTTGCTCCATCTTCAGCCTTCTTGGGTTCCAGAACGGTAAAGTTCATCAGGATGTTGCAAAGGGCGACAATGGCACTCCTGGCCACCTTCATCTCTGCCTGCTGTTCGGGCGTTGGAACCGGATCGGGCTCATTCATTCTCTTTAAACGTTCAGCGCGTGGAATTGGCGGCCGCTTCCAGTGAGCAATGCTGAAGTAGAATTCCAGCGACTCCAAGAGAACCTCATCCTGTTTGTGGGTAAAGAGAACCCTCCTGGCCTCCTCCTCCACGGCAAAGTGGCACAGAGCAGGCAGCATGATCCTCAGAACATCAATGGGGGGTTCACCCTCCCTGGGACCTGCTCTCCAGGCCTTCAGCTCTTGGAAGCTCTCATTGGCCACCTTGAGCATGAAAGGCAGAAGTTTGTAGATGGCCGGTCTCATGGCAGTCGTCTCCTGGGCCAACCAAGCGGATAGAACCTTCACGATGGCAAATACAAACTTCTTATCCCTAGGATTGGCACTGTCCTTGATCTTATCCTGGCTGACTCTGGTCAAAACAGCCAGAATCTGGTTGAAAGCTCCCTTCAGTGCCGTGTATGTGGTTTGTTTCTCCTTGGGTTCCAGATCCAACTGATCCGTTGCCATATACTCAATGCAATACTCCAGGATGGAGAAGCAGCAGGTGAGCAGATCCGCCTGCTTGAAGGTGGTCTCCAGTTTTTTCTCATCCATTTGCATGCGCACCTCAATGGCTCCTAGTTGGAGGAGCTGCAGGAAGAACGTTTTCTGTTCGTCCATGAAGGCCCACTGGATTCCCAGCACCTGCAGAGTGGTGGCAATCAGATGCAGAGCAGGATCCCTTTGCTTGGGTCCAATCTTTGCCTTCAGAATATCTCCACAGCCCTTGAACAAGCTCTCTGGCCAGATTTGCCCCTCCAGAGAATTGATCACGATCTCACGACGGCAGGTGATAAGGATATCAGCCAGAATCCGGCAGAGTTCGTACTTCCTCTCCGTGTCATCGGTTTCCATATCCAAGGCAATCCTCTGGATCAAGGCGTGGAAGGCAGTGGGATCCTCGGGCCAAGAGAGCACGCCAAATTGCTTCACGAGCAGAACAATCAGATGCAGTGCCTCATCGGTCTGGAAACTCTGGGCGGAGTAGATCTGGGACATTTTCGGGATCGCTCCGGTGGCCAGGAGGGCCTGCTGACCTGGTTCATGGCTGGCGATGCTCTTGAGGCAACTGTACGCCTCGCTGACCACAATCAGATTATCCTCGTAGTCCTCGTCGTCGGCCTGCTCGACGATTTCCAAGAGAGTGGGTATGGCATCGATGATGTCCTTGTGGGTGGCTAACTCCTCCTCCTGGCAGAAGCAAGTGAGGATCGAGAGGGCTACACTTTTGTAAACCAATGGTGGGCAATCATTGGGAAGATCCTTGGAGACCAACAGTTTCTTTAGGAAGGGGAATCCAATGGCCTCGAAGAGCAGTTTCTTGCCCGCAGCATTGCAGTCCTTGCCCTTCACCAACTTGGTGACCATAAAGAGGGCAGCGAATTTTTCAGTGTCACTCTTTGTGCCCTTCAACAGGTTGGCGCACTTGCGCACGGGCTCCGGCACGTCCGTCATCCTGGTGTCCGACTCTCCGGGTGTGTATCTCACGGGCTGCCTATATACGGCCTATATATTTATCCGCTGCTTGGATATTCTACGTATATATGTCTGCGTCGTGGCTTTCTATAAATATCTCCTCACACTTTCACTTGGCTACAGCTTTCCCGTTGGTTCTTCCTCCGCCGGATTCGATTTTCTGTTTTTTCCTCTGGGTTTCAGATTTTCTGGGTTCCGTGTCTTCGCTCGACGACGCACTCTCGCTCACTGATCGCCGCCAGTGGAAAACTCGCGAGTGGCTTTCCCAGTTTTCCAAAAGCTGTGCAGCTGTTGCCGTTCGAACGGGGAAAACCTACACACAATTTATTTATACACGGATTCATACACTTTACCCGCGCCGGGGATCTGTCAATTGAGCATTGATAGGGAAATATTTGGGTTTATTTTTGAAATTATTTTTAATACATTTTGGGAATGTTTGCTCTTACTTATTTAACTTATTAGAAATGCTTAATATGTAGATTTGTTACTAATTGAATCCACAATTTAGTAATTCTTTACTTAATGTTTTAATCAAGTTGGTAAATTACAGATTTTAAAGTCTTTTAAAAGTCAAAAAGTTTTCATTTTCTACCTCAGCATATTTTTATATTTCCTGGCCAGTTTTCTTAATTTTTACTTTCATTTTTTTTGAAGAGCATTAAACATTTTCTCGAAACGACTTTTTGACATTCTCGGCCTATTGAATTTGAAAATCACTTGAAATCAAACGGATGACCAATGCAGTGGTCTTTGCTCTCGGCTTTTCCCTCGGCACTTTTCCACTCTCGCTCATTTTCCTCCCGCATTGCGCTCTGTTGAGAATCTCTGTTTATATTTAGAAAATGATTTTTCGTTTTTCGAATTTGTTCGTGTTTACATTTTAGTCAACTGTGAAATGTTCGCTGCCGGCTGCATTTCTTCCAGAATATTTTCAATACCTATTTGCATTCTCAGCGGCACATAAGCTCCTATGTGGCCACAAATACAGAATACTGATGTATATATGTATATACTATATATATCCGCATCAATATCCAAACTTATATATAAAAAAGCCACTCTGTGCAATGGGAAACAGGCAGAGGGACAAACAAAATTCACATATTTTTTTACACATAAATTATACATTAACTTAGTTATATAGACACATTGTTAAACACGAATATGGATCGGACATTTGCATATTTAATTTAAGTGCGATGCTTTTTGCCTTTTCACTTTGGGGTCAATGAATTTAATTGCACATTGCACTTTGTTTATAATTCAATTTATTCCTATGGCATTTATTTCAAAATATAGTTATTTTAAAACGAGCACACACGCTGATTTATTTTTTATTTTTACTAAATGACACACATTTACTCGCACGTTTTCATAAATTTGTGTATCACTTATAATAGTTATTAGTCATATACAATAGCGAGAATGTTTTCGCATTGTTTTTATTATTATATATTTACATTTTTGTTATGCCAAGATAAAAAAACATCTGTTTTATATATTTTACACTGACAACGTCGACAAAGAAAACATCATGCGGGCTATTTATTCTTTTGGCATTTAATTCTTTTAGCACAATTTTAGGTATTTATTCACTAATGAGCCATAGAATCTGACAAATTTTAGCAAAATCTGCTCAGAGGGAGAGAAATTTCTCGGCATTTTCAGCTATTTCCACAAACATATAGCCATTTAATCTTTAGCATGGCAAAGTCGGTTATTCGGACGCCATTGGTCATAATGCAAATGAAAAACTTTATCCATTCTGGATTATTTACTGTCACACAAAATGCAAATGCAAATTTGTCTGGACCCAGCAGCCGCTCTTGATTTTACCACACCAAAAACTTGTATGCATATTCGCCATATGGATATGGATATGGTTGCAGCTATATTCCACCCGCATTGGACCCAAATCGGATCCCATATCGCTGCTGTTTGCTTTTGTTATTATTATATTGGCGGTCCTCTTACCGACATGGACCAAGTGGTCGTTGAATGTGGCCAACTGACCGTTTTTGGGCAAACGCGGCTTAATTGCGTTGCTAGCAATTTCAATAATTGGGTTATAACGAAATTGATTAATTTTTACATTTCACTAATTATGTGCCGGGCAAATCCTCTGCCATTGTTATTATAATAATTATAAAGCGGAAATATGCTGGCCGCTCTCCGTCCATGTGTGTGTTTGTTTGTTCTCATTTGGATGTAGATGTGTGTGTTTCTCAGTTTCGTTGCCTACTTTAAGGCTGTAGTTAAATTTCCGTTTAAGTCTAGTAAACTAAATTGAAAAATGTCCCACAAAACGGACTTACTTACTTGCTCGGACACATCACAGTTGCCTTATCTAACTGGGTCCATAACCAGGAGAAGGCAGCATCAACATCAATAATTGAAATAAATCGCTTGACAAACGATGTTCGGACCAGAACCAAACCAGCCAAGGAAACTGAAAAACAGACCTCACAAACGGCACAGCTGAAAACAGAAAGGAAAACCAGGACAAAAACGAATACACTCCTTATCACTAATCACGGAACCAAGTCGAACTGAGGCAAAAAGCGAAAAACTAACCAATCAGTTGAGGGAGTTGGTAAACAGGACAGAGAAGAAGAAAATTATTTGATATGATATCACTTTTTATGTGCCACATTTAAATGCCATTTCTAAAACACAATAAATATTAATGATATTTGAATGATTATATAATTAATATCAAAAAAAGAAAGGTAGACGATTGTTCTTCATTTGAAGTTCCAAAAAGAGCTTAAACTTCCTTCCAACATAATTTGTATATTTTTAAAAATAAAAAGACACTTAACAAAAAACTACTTTATTCAAAATACTATTATTTGGTAAATATTAAATAAAAGTCTCTTATATATTCGGAATATGAATTTGACGCTATAGGCAAATCATTTTAAAAAATAAACTTGAAAAACCCAATTACTAGCCATATACTTTTTCCATGCTAAACAGTTTCAAATTTGTGGCTTTATTTTCTCTGTATTCGGACACTGGTGATGGACACCAGAACTCCTCCAGCTACTCAACGCAACTTACACTCGTCCTTCCGCTTCCAATTCCGCTTCCTTCTTCAACACGCCTCCTTTTGTGCGAATCGAAGGCTGCGAGCATCGATTTTCGGACAGCAATCCTGAGTTTGCAGAGCTGTTTCGAAATGTTTTGACAAATGATTTTGTTTATATTTTCCATTTCATCGAAGCCTCCGAAGGGGACATTTTTGTGGCGCCTCCACAACTACCGCCATCGCCCTAAATGCCGCCACACCAAACGTCCCATAGATAACAATGCAAAAGTTTGGACTTTCAGCTGGCCTAGAGATCATCAACATTGATTTCAACTTTTCGGCGGGAATGATTGTCATCATCACAGCATCTCGGCATCTCCGCCCAGACTAAGTTTATTTGTGGGCGTGGCCCTGGCCCAGAAAGCAAAAAATAAATTGTCTGTCATTACAAGCTTTAAGTTGGTCAACGAATCATTTTGCTTCCGATGAGCCGGAGACCCATTTAAGTTCACCCAAGTTGGGGCAGACGGAAATTAATCTTTATAATGTCGAAGTCATTTTGCACAGGCAAACTGCCTTCATTATATTCTTAATAATTGGACAATTTAGGCCAACAATTCAGTAAATACGAAATGATAATATTGTTATGATTTATGAGAGCAAATATTTGTCCCATTTATTATTAACAATGCAGGAGATTCCAAAATTTTGGTGGCCTATTCACCTGTTGATGTTGTTAATAGTTGGAGACAGACAAATCGGTTTGCCTAATTGCAGTAGGTTAATAAAACAAATTAAATGATTATCAAAATAAATTGCAATCGCTCTTAATTCGGCCAGCAGCAATTTAGGCTACATGGTTATATTGATTAGATAATTAATTTATTAAGGACTATCCATCAATAATTATATTTTGAACTAATTTTAATTGGTTTGGAATTGGGAGCTGCTACTTATATAAATCATTCGTAAGTACTTAAATGATTTAATATATAAGAACACATTTTTAAGGTGTCAAACATTGGTCTAAAAGTATATACACTTATAGATTTAATTCATTTAACTTGCCTTAAAAAACCAAATTTAAAGAGCATCTTGATGTGTCTACATCATTACAGCCATTTATAGTTTTAATAAAAGTTTAAATCGAACTTTAAACATATTTATATATTGCACTACATTTATTCCGTTTCAAATTCAAACTAGAACCATATATAATCCTTATAGAACTTTTGTGTTCCGATTGGGAACTCTCTAAAAACAAAACTTGAAAAGCTTCTTGATCTTGCTGCATCGTTAAGTAAATGCAACTTCTATATTCCTTTGAAAATTGTATTTTCCGATTACAAACATTTTAAACCCTATTAAAAAAGTTTTATGTGTTCATGTTTACTTTTGACATTTTACAACGAAATACAATTATATGAAATGAATTGTCTTAAAACAGATTCTGTAATCTCAGAATTTATCGGTTGAATCGGTTAGACCTTGCTTAAAAAAACCCCAGCAAGAGCTATGAAAATGTTTCACACTTTCAAATCCCAACTCCCTGTTATTCTGGTAAGTATGAAAAAAAAACCCAACAGCTGTGCCCAAGGACATGAAAGTAAACCACTTCGCCGCTCAAGCAGCCTGCACCACCCCAAGAAGTGTTCAAAATAATCAGTCATACACGTGCACATCCTTGTTCCTTGTTCCTCCGGCACCTTCGATTTGCCTCAGTTTTTGACCTTTTTTTCGCCGGCGAGCGTGCCCTGATTGTTTGCGAAGGCTGGCACGTGTCAATTTATATTTAAATTTAAATGCAAAAACCGAATCAAAATTCCAGCGAACAGAATAGAATTAAATTTCAAAAGGCGACAGCATCAGCAGCAGCAACAGAAAACAATCATATTTTCTGAAAAGCATCTGAAGGCTGTTAACGGTTTTGGTTTACACAATATTAATGGCTGATTAATGTGGGCGAAAGGCAGCTGCGGAGTGTAGTTTCCTGAAGGTTTCAGCCCGTTCACCCCGTTAACTGATTCACTGGAAACATCTTCGAACAGATTGACTTTCGGGCAGGATGAATCTGAGTGGGTGCACTTGGAAAAATATATTCGCTTACGTTTTTATGAAATTCTTTCTTACTAAGCTAAATATGTCTGTCTGTATAGTTCCATGTTGTGCAACCAATAAAACACACTTGCACATGAGATACTTTGATTGTCGCAAATAAATCAAAAAGATTATGCGAAGAAAATTCAGAAGCAAAAAGAAAATGTATAATGGGAAAACCGTATATGAGGTATTCATTTTAAGAATGTGATTTTTGTATTTTTAAATAATATATAGTTTTATTTTAGAAAATTCTGTTCCTTTGATTTTGCAGCATTTCCGATTTTAAACTTTAAAATGTATTTTTAACATTGCTCAAACTTGAAGCATTAAAATTAAACTTAAATTAAGCCAACTGACTTTTAAAGGGATTTTAAAGGTTATTCTTCAGCATTACTATTATTTATGAGTGGTATTTTTCAGTGTGTTTTTCATCGTATGGTTTTTGGTTGGTCGTCATCCCGTAGAACTTTTGTAATTGTGGCCCCATTGTTCACTTGAGTTGTATTGTGTGAGCAACAGAGATGTGGCAAAAGTGAAAGCTGAGGGGAGGAAACCGGTGGATATTGGGGGGTCCAGGAGTCAGCAACAAATTATGCAAATCCCCTTTTGAATGGCTTATCCTTCATGAATTTATATCGAAACGGAAAGCCAATGACGACGCGGCTTTAAGGCCTCGTCCATTGGAACAATAAAAGCTCATTTGTTGCTATTATCATTTGACTAACAAATAACAAATCATCGAGCAAACCGGCCGTTAGCCTTGGGAGTGTAAGGTGGCATCTTTGGGGTATTGGAGGCATTTGGTAACCCAAAACGTGTTTACCTCAACGGCAATAGCAACAACAACAACAACAACCATAAATACAGTAAAGGGACGGCACGCTGAGGCTGCAGAAACGGCTGCCAATAAATTCTGTTAATAAACCAAAAGTTGTTAATTTAAATGATTTATATCTGAAGAGGAGAAAGCGAGAGAGAGAGAGGAAGAAGCTGTTGCGGAAGTGGTGATGGAGACTTGGGGTATGGAAGATGGAGGAGCCATGGAATTCCTCCCGAAAGCCATGGCAATGCGCTTGTTATTGCTGAGCCTCAAAAATTCTCGTAATTTGGCATAACCTTTTGGGCAGCACCACAGGTCCAGGGAGCCCCATTTGCCCCAGCTTGTTTGCTTAGATACACTGAACAAAAATATTAATAGCAATTTGGAAGTTTTCGTAATAAAATTGATTCCGTAAAAACGGTTTTTGACTCTTTTCTATTAAGATCAAAAAGTCTTATCAAGGACTTCAACAAAAATAGGAAATAATTGAAGGAAAAATTTATTAGAGTTTGGTACTGAAAAAGTTTCTATTTCATTTAAATATAAATCAAAAACCAAAGAAACAATTAGGATGTCAGTTTTTTTCCTCTGTACCCTCCCTTACCCCTTGATATCCGGCACCCCCTTTCCTGTTCAAGTTTTGCGTGGTCGGGCAATAGGTCAAAGTCGGTGAGCCACTGGATGCCTGGTATGCTGGGAGCATGGAGATTGGGTGGGCTGTCCGTTGCCGTCAGCTTAAACCAATTTACGTGGCCGATGTCTTCATCGCCAGGCGTACCCGTGGGTTGTGTCCGGGTCCGGGTCCGGGTATGTATTCGCATCCGAATCCGTATCCGTGAGTCGTGCGCCGAGTGCCGTTCCGTGTGTCATGAATTATTGCGCCTCCCGCCGACGGCCCAACTGTGCGTATACGTAATTTGGCTAAGCGGACTGGACAAGGCCGCTTCCAGCCACGCCCCTTGTCTATGGGGCCTCACGCCTCTTTTCGGCTTATACATTATACATAGATACGCGTAGATATATGTATTTGGGAATCAAGCATTCCTGAAGCGGGGGAAGTATGATAGGATGTACACCCATAAACATATATATATAAATATATATAGATTTATGCCCTTTTGTTTGCAGTCGAAATTATTTCATTTGTTTCTGTTTATTACGGCCAAATCTCGTCGAATGTCGGGCCACGTTTAAAGGAAACATCGTTCGTTTTCCACAGCGTTTACTTTTAATGGCTCGACGGTTTTTTCAGGGGGATTTTCCACATCTTAACTTTGGCCGAGACCTACAAATATTTGATGCTCCAGAGCGCCAGTTGTTTCGGGTTTTATTGATTGGCGGTGGCGTGCCCGGTTTATGGGGCATCCTTCCTGCCTTCACCGCCGCCCCCAGTGCTTTCCACCGTTGATTGCTGCCCCTTGTTTTTGCGTGGCTGTCAAGCGTGAATGTTGCGCTACATTGAAAGGGATTTCTGAGTATTTAAATGGGGTTTCCCCTTCCACTGCCCAAACGTAGGGTATTTGTCAAGGGGTGCGATTAGAACTTAAAACATTTATTAATTCCATTTAGATAAATTGATCAGCGAGTTGTGAAAAGTTTTGGGTTCTGGGGTGTTGCAGAAACAAAGCAGCCAGCAATGTAATTAAAATAGGAAAGATCAACAATAAACCCAATAGGATTATATTTTCATAATAGAAAGGCTCATGAATACATTTTTATTACCATTTATAAATGTTAATAAATACTTAGGGGCCTATCTCTGGTCGAGGGATACCATTTGATGTTAAATCATTAGTCTCAAAATATAAAACTTCCGTAATTTATTTTCCCCTTCCATAACCAAAATAGATTGAATTTGCACTACAATATTTATGTCTAATAAATTGAATTATTTATTTTGCCAAGCAAATAAATGTTTTGTATAATTCAGCATGAAATTGTGTAAATAAAATCTACAACACTGTCCCTATCTGCCAACCCAATCCACTTTCTCTGGCCACTAATTTCCTTAGATGAGGCAACCGCAAGTGGAAGAGCATCCTGTTGCACATGCATTAACCATGGCATTCACAACATTATGCGAACTTACACACACATTCCGCACTGCACCACACTATATGTATATATATGTATATGTATACGAATATGGTGTATATAGATCCAGGCACAAGGAGCTCATCAAGTCTTCCGGTTTGCCGTTTGTCGAGGATGTTCACATTGTTTATGCTCCGGAATAAATGAATATAAAGCATTTAGTTTACAGCTGCCATTTGACAAGCACTCGCCCCAGTTTTTGAACTAGTGGGTGGGTTGAGAAGGGGAGGTGTGGGTTTGGCCGTTTGGCATACGAATCGTTGTTGGTTTTGCATTTTCTTTTAATAAAATACATGAATTATGCAGAATATTTGATGGGGAGCCAGTGAGAGTTGTACTAAACACAAAGACGAGTGCCGAAGAGTTGCTTTCTCAACTTTCGCCTAAGCCACTTGACATTGACACGCTGAACCTCCGGGGATGCAGTGATTAAAGCAGAACAGTAGTTATCAATTAACCAGAAATTAGCAATTTAGTATAATATAAATATTAACTTTCTATATTCTTTATATGTATTATTATTATATTCATTATATTTACAAAGATAAACAAAATTATGCAACGAATGTATTTATCGACTAATTTATTTGTGTATAAACAAGGATCCAAGGCTTCTTTTTAAAAGCGTATCTCATAGGTTTATCTGTACTATTTTGAGCTCCTTGCCTTGGCTACCAGAAAGTTCTTTGACTTCTCCACCTGACTTTTCATCCGTAAGAGAAAACTCTTCAAGATTTTCCAATGCCAACGCGGAATTTGCAATTCAGCTCGTAAACTTACTGATTTGTTTGCCACAAAAAAGGTGGCGGGACTTGCGTGATGAGTCAAGTCCTGACTTTCCCAGTCGATTTCCACAAATGCAAAGTCACGGCCAGGTCAAGGCCGGAGGTGAGCTTCTGAAAAGGGTTTCTTTCACTCTGTTTTCTGTTGGCGGAGTGGGGGAAATAAATTTGCAATTGATAGCCTGGACTGGCTCGTAATCAGTTTAAAAGGGCCGAATCTCAATTTGGCAATTGAGTTTGGCTGGCTGTGGCTCGCCGTTCACACCCATAATCCAATCGTTTGAAGCGCTTTTATGGATTCGACATGTCAAATCGCGTGCAAATTTGTTTGAATTGGTTTTCCCCATACTCCTTCACTTCCTATGTCTGGCACTTGGAGAAAAATCCTTATCGCACTAAAGTTTTAAAATATTTGAACACGAAGGCTGATAGGATTATTATTAAGAGAAAAATTTGAAAAATTTTATTTTTTAAGCTAAGATAGTTTCATGTTTCATAAATAATTTGAAAATTAATTATTAAAATAAAATCCTATAAACTAAATAAGCATTAAAAATTTCATATATTACACATATTATTTTATTAATTCTGAGTTTTACTTCTAATATGAAATATTTTTGGTAATAAAACTATTTTAGCCCTTGGGTATCTCCCATTTTATATTATTAATTCAATGCCAAATAATCTAACAATTTGTAGTTGCTGAGGTTCTGAGATCTCTTACTCTAATTTAACAAAATGCCTAAACATAAATATATATTTCGTTCCCATTTCAATATAAGTTATGCTTAAATCTCCCAGTATTAATTTTAGTGTAAGCCCCATGTAATCAAATACGTAAACCCTAGGGAGCCGAAAGGCTTCACCGTGTCCATAAGAACTTTTTTGTTGTTTGCACTAAAGTGGTAAAATTCACGGGGAGCCAAAAAATAAAAGATGAGGAGACAGCGGCCAATGAAAAAAAAACTTATTCAAGTCATGTAATTTGGGAACTTCCTTTGATATCGTACAATTCGTTCGTGTTTTGTATGCGTTCGGTGCAAATTGGGTTTTTTTCCAATTTCATTTTATTTACTCGCGGCGACATGTAGCCACCCATATTTATTACATAATTTTCAGCATAACTCCGCAATGCACACACACACACGCACATTGATTGTGCAAAGAAAGAACTCAAATAAAAAACTCAAATACTGCCCGGGAATTCAATAACGTTGTGATTTCTGCTCCCTAGGCAGTCAGTTGGCAGTTTACTTTTGTCCTCTCTCAATTCATTAATAAAATAAAAGCGTATTTAAGAACTTGTGGTTAAATTAAGTAGTGGAAAGGAAGGAAAGCTGAAATATTCTTAGTTTTGTTTTAGTTAAAAAAAAAAAAACAAATTGTCAAGGTAAAGCATTTTCTTCTCAATGATTTCTCTGAAATTTATTTTAATTATTTAATGATATTAGCAATTAAAGCTGATATATATGGAAATTTCCTTTTTTTTATTTAAAATGTCTTCGCATTTCATAGAATGTAATTTACAGCTTTACAACAATAATTATTTGAGAACTTCTATACTTTTTAAACATTAAACGCTGGTGATATGAATTTTGGTCTTCAATAATTTGTAAGTAATTAAACCCGTTACTCGTAGAGTAAAAGGGTTTACTAAATTCGTTTAAAAGTGTGTAACAGGTAGAAGAAAGCGTTTCCAACCCTATAAAGTATATATATTTTCGATCAGCATCAATAGCGTCCATGTCCGTCTGTCCGTCCATCCGTCCGTCTGTCCGTATGAACGCAGAGAACTCAGGAACTATAAGAGATACAGAGTTGAGATTAAACAGGCAGATTCTTGAGGCCCATATGCAGCAAGTTTATTTCAGCATCCTGCCACGCCCACTATATCTCCCACAAGCCGCGGATAACGGTGGAGCCCATAACATTATACTGTATGTCCTCGTTTAACCTTATATAACATATTTTTGTCAATATCAATCTATTCACCAAAGATTTTTTAAATCGGAATATTATTTATGAAGAAATGTATGTTATAAGGCCTCACATAGACAGTGACGTCACCATCACTTAGTCAACATGTTTTTTATGACAAAAGGTGGCGCGTTGTGAATTTCCACTAGCAAAATTAATATTTTAAAATTGTATAAAACAGTAACTGATATCTTTTAGTCACTCGACTATAGCGTTTCCTCTTGTTTTCGTATTAAACGTTTAGTGAAGATGTGGGAATTGAAACGAAAAAAAACTTCGTAGATTAACTGAAATAAGAATCGGGAAAAAGATCGAAAATTGCCAAGACTATACTAACCTTTTTGGATTAGTTTATATCCTTACCACATTACAGTAATTATTTTACAAAATAATCAGGGATATCGTACGTATCTTTTTAACAAAAATAACCTTTATTTATCGAAACGAGTTCCTAAAAAGTTCTTATATATATATATATATATGTGCATTCAATATAAGCTAACATTACTACACAAGGGATTAAGTATATTTGTAAATTAGAACCCAAAAAATAGGTAAAGCAGGATCTGATGGAATTTAATACATCAGTGGGCTTCAATCCTGACCTCGTGCCCGTCTTCCTCCTCGCCCACCATCTCCACCTTCATACTCTCGGCCAACATTACGGCGTTCTGGTGCAGCTTGGTCTCCTCGTGCTGGCGCATGTGATGCAGCAGTCGGAAGTCTTTATGGCAATATTCGCAGCGGTACAGCTTGATGTCGGTGTGGATGAGCTCGTGCTTGGTCAGCGAATGAGCATAAGCGAAGGCTTTGTCGCACACCTTGCACACGTAGGGCTTAATGCCACGGTGAACACTGAACAAGATAAAATTAATGTTTTAGAGCTGCAGAACATAATTTAATTTGATTTTCCCCTTACTTTTCATGGGACTTAAGGACACTCTCGTAGAAGAACTGTCGACTGCAGAAGCTGCATTTATAGGGTTTGCTGCCAGTGTGGGAGTACATATGTTTCCTCAGCTGTTCGCGCACCTGGAACTTAGCATCGCAGAGTCTATAAGGGTAAATAAAATATGAATGAAATATAAATTTCTTACATTTACTTAAGTAATTTTAAAAATAGAACAGTCCTAGAACAGATGGTCGAAATCTCTAATTAACTTAAAAAAACACCTATTAGAGTGTTATATATAGAATATTATTAAGTATTTTAGCATCTAGACTTACTCGCATGCATACTGACAGATGGCGTCGTGGCGCCTTCGGTGCTCCATCATCCGACCGCGCTTCTCGTAGAAGTTGCCGCAGACGTCGCAGATGTAGCCGCCTTTTTCGGTGCCGTCAGATGTGGTCAAAGAGTTGAGTCCGCGACGAAGACGACCGCGCCGCGCCTTTAGGCTGGCCTTTGCAGCTTCCTGGAGCGCCAATTGCTGCGTGGGCGTATCGTCAAATTGCGTCTCAGTCTCTAGGACGACCTCGGACTGCTCGGGAGTCATGTCGATAGTGTAGTTGTCCTCTAGGTACTCAATGGTGTCGCTAATGCACTCCGGATTCTCGCTGGCGTCCAACTCTACAAATTCATCTTGCTCCTTGCCGTCATGGTGTTCCTCTTCCCCCGTAGTTGTCTCCTCCAGAATATACATTTCTTCATCGCAAATTGTCTGCGAGCCGTCCTCCTCCTTGATTAGCAACTCATCGGCATCATCAAGCAAGCCCAGTTCCCTAAGGTATTCCTCGATCTCGCCCTGCTTGCGAAGCGCCTTCTCACGGAATTGATAGGCCATGTTGAGTTCCACTTTGCACGACTTACAGATGCCATCAGGGATCTGTTCCTTATCATTTAACTGCGGGATAATCGAACTAATAAGTTTGTTTTCGATATGAAAGTGAATACAGTTACCTTGCTGTAAGAGACACCCAAAAGTTGAATTAACATCTCGTTTGGTGTCTCCTCGCCCTCTTCACGGGATTCGTCCAGGCGCTGCAGACGCGCACTGGGCTCCAGGCAGACCCGGCACGTCTCCGGGGTTAGTTCGCCGCGCATTCTTAGTTCCTACTCACAATTTAATTAAAAGAACCGCTCGTACAGTATTTTAGTGTTAAAATTTGTGTTGCTAAAGTGTTGTGTAAAGCGACTGAAAAATAGATACGCAAAGGCATCGCCATTTTCTTTACCAGGGTTGCACAACAACAAGGCACAAGCACCGTGGTTCATTTCACTGGTTCCGAGCAGTCAGCTAAATGAATTTGTCACTAAACAAAAATTTCATATTATTTAGTTAATTGTTTAAATTATAATAATATACATGTATTTACAATTATATAATGACTTAGCTATACTATTAAAATAAAAATTTGATAATTCAATTTAGATTAAATCATGCTTTAACAATATTAATATATTAAAAAAAAATTAGTAATTTTTGATTTTTATGACTAACTTTGTGATGTTTATGTGCGACAAATTTTACATAGTCTGTAAATATTTCAGTAACATTAAAAACTAAAAGTATTAAATTCCCTCAGTTTGGCTGCTCTAGAGCACTAGCAATACCGATATATCGAGATCACCAAAATAATCATTATTACCGTTTATCATAAATTATTTAAAGCTTTTCGCATATATTTTTATAGTTATATAAAAATGAATTACAAATGGACTAATTAATTATGCAAATTAACAAATGCAACTCCGTGTTTACATCCGCAAGCTCTGGCAAAAAAAGACTATTTCTCAGCGCGACGATCTGGCAACGCCGCATATTTTTCGAGACGCAGAACGCAAGATATTTCTTATCTCTTGTAAAAAAAATGGATTATTTCGCTTTGATCGGTGCGTGTTCGAGAAAATCGCATGCTTTTTGGTATTAAAGATCGCCACACACTTTCTACGTCCTACGCCCAACGCCCCCCGCCAAAGGGGAAAATGGGAAAGCAACATTATCTGGCATCCGTATCTTCGTCCGTCGCAGCCGTCGAAATGTTCGTCGCGCCAGTTATCGACTCGGCAATCTCCATCTCCTAAAGCACACATACTCAATCGCACGCAGCCCAGCACACACACACAGGCATAGACCCACGTAACCTGCTAGCGAAAGCGCCCTTAATCTTGACCAGAAACCATAACAACAACAAAATCAGTAAAGCAGGAGGAGTAGTAGAAACAACAGCAGAAGGCGGAGGGAAACGGAGGCGCCGCTATCACTAGCACCTAACATGTCCGAGAAGCACGGCCAGCTGGGTGTGCAGTGGACGAAATCAGCGGCGCCAGCATCATCAGCACAAGCCTCCAATTCCATCCCAATACCTCTACCTATTCCTGTGGCCCTTCCCATCCAGAAACCCAATGCCCATCTCTACGGCAATTGCAGCCTGCAGCCAGCTGATATAGTTTACAATGCCACCCGATTTCAAGGACCTGCTATCCATGCCAAGGCCTCACCTTTAACCATTACGCCCGTTGGCCCTGGTGGTGGAGCTGCGGCAGCCGCCCAGATCTCGCCCACGAGCCTCACCCATGTACCTGTACCTGTAGCCACGCCCAGCGGCTTTGTGCCGCCTCCGTTTCCCAATACCGCCGGCGGCAATGGTGGTGTCTCCACTTCGGTGCTCACACCGAACCCCTTTGCCACCACAACTGGAAATACTGCTGCCGGACTGGCCTTCGCCAATGCCTTCAGCTTTAATACGGCCCAGCAACTAGGTCTGGGCAAGATCATGCACGCCATGGGCGGATCCCCAGGAGGTGTGCCAGCAGTAACAGTACCAGTCACTGGAACTCCAACAACTGCTGCTCCTTCGGCTCCCACAATAGTTGGTCAGCGGCATCCTAATGAAGCAGCGCCGGCGGCTAGTGGAGTGATAAATTCCACAATTGCTGAAAATGTGATGAATGCTTTAAGCAACTCGAACTCAGCCGGATCAGTAGTGCCCAGTGAGGAGAAGATGCGAAGGGTGCAGCAAGTGATTGAGGGCAGCTTGGAGTGAGTATTTAGCAATCTGTGATATTCCCTTCTTATTGGTATGATTTTTATTTTTAGTGACAATGCCAAGCTGCAGATCTCACAGATCCTGGAACGCGTTTCGGGATTAAAGCCCATTGAGAAGCTATTCCTTTACCTACGATTGCCTGGTGAGTGCGCGGACACAGATCCGTTGAGGCAACCACAGAACCCACTAGGAACGCGCTCCGAGATTAACCATACCATCAATTGGGTGCGTTCTCACCTGGAAAACGATCCACAGGTGTCTATACCTAAGCAGGACGTGTACAACGATTACATGTGAGTGATTCCTTGGTATAACCTATACTTTAGACGGGTTGTCTTTATAAAAACAAAAAAATCCATTTATATTTAGACTCTGTTATGTACAATGTAAATACAAGATCTTAAATCAAACCAAATGTGGCAATCTAATTGATGCTTTAACTTTGGCTTAATAAACATTTTTCTAAATTATTCATAACAAGATAGTTTATCAATGAACTACATAAAATGGTATTACTAATAGTCATATTAATCTTTATTTATAAATAACTCGATAATTATGAATAATATTAATTGTTCTTCCATATAGAGCTTATTGCGAACGGCTCAGCATCAAACCGCTTTCCACGGCCGATTTCGGAAAAGTGATGAAGCAGGTCTTTCCAGGCGTTCGACCTCGGAGATTGGGAACGCGTGGAAATTCCCGCTACTGCTATGCCGCCATGCGGAAAACCACCAAACTGACGCCGCCACAACTCCCCCAGCTGTGCAAGACTGAGCAAATCTCGGAAGGCGACACCATTGTCGACTCCAGTCAGCTAACTAGCTCTTCAAGTTTGGGTGGACAGTCGTCAACAGCAGGCGAGTCGGAGTGCTGGGAAGTGGTGCGGAGCTGGGCAGAGAAGTTGCTAAACACTAAGCTAGAAAGCGTGGCGGATCTAAGTTCCCGTATCAGGAGCAACAATGCAATAGTTCCAACTAAGAAATACACACCTCGGGAACCCAAAGAGAAGAGAGTTTTAGCAGTAAGTTTTTAGAAAACTCACGATCAGGGAATTTCTAATTTTCTATTTGTGATTAGGACATTGGACCACTCAAGAAGCGTCGCAAAAAGAAACGCAAGGGCTCCACATCCTCGGAATCCAGCTGCAATCAATTAGTTGCCAGTCAGGACGCGGGTAGCAGCCAGGAGGCTAGCGACGAACAGCTTTTGAAGATCAAGCAGGAGATTATAGACTCACCTATACAGCACCAACAGCCACCTATAGGATACCTTCAGCAGATTACGCCCATGAATTTGGCCACAGATCAGCGAAGCAGCAGCGCTGTGCGCAACCTTACACCGAAAATATTGGAAATGGGATCGCCGGCCGTAGTACTGACCCAGCAGGAGCCATCGCCCACGGGTATAGTGATCAAGGACGAGGTGGAAGACTACACAACCAACATTTTCTGCAAGAAAGTATTGAAGGCGCAGCAGACTAAAGGGTTTTGGGTTAATTCCCCAAGTAGTGGAACAACGGGCGGTAGTGGTCTTCTTGTTCCACCAACGATAACTACAACCTCGGCCACACCCCCTCCGCCAAACTCGGGCATTTCCCCAGTTCCAGGACCCGGACTTTCCATGGGCCCACCATCGCAAATGATGAACGCCAGTTCTGTAAGCCCTTCAAGTAGCATCGACACGACGCCGAAGGTTGCCTCTAGAAATCAAATGATGATCCTAAGGGCCAAGCGTTTAATGGCAGCGGAAAGTGCCTCCACCGATGACTCTGGACTGCCCGAAAATCTTGGATTGCCTAGAGAGCGAGTGATCAGCATCTGCAACATGGACAAGCACGAGCTGGATGACTACTTTCTGCCTGGCGAAGATGAAGAGAATTCTGAGGAGCCCGACAACGAGCTGCTCCAATATTTTCAGATGGGAGACGCTGAGGAAAAACAACTGAATTCCTTGGATGCTGCCGAACAGAACAGGAATCCACAAGAGCCAACGACGATGGGCTCTGCGCCGGAGGCGATGCCCGCTCCCGGACGCGGAGCAGCTGTCGTCGCCGCTGCAGCAGCGATGCTGGCGCCGGTGCCAGCACCTTCAATGCTGCCCGGACAGGCCGGCGTGGGTTCTGCCTCAGCGTCTCTGGCCCTTATGTCAAAAAAGCATCAACAGCAGCACCAGCACCCGAACCTGCAGCAGCAATTGCAGCGTTCCAAGCAGCTGCCGATAATCAGCAACAACAAGCGAAAAATCAGCCTGAGCAACGCCTCCAGCAATGGCAGCAACAAGAATTGTATTTTTCTGCCCATCTCACCAAACACCAACGGATCAGTGGCGACACCAGCAGCCACTGGAGCAACGGCAAATTCAAGTCAAAATTGCTTTGCTAGTCCGGGACTGACCAGAATGCGGCAAAGACCCAATTTGTTGAGCAAGCAGCAATCGCTGGACTGCGACAACCGAGATCCCATGATCGGAGCTCATCGCAAGGGCCGAGGCTATGTGTACAGCTATCCAACGAGCACGTCTGCCTCAGCTCCACCGAGTCCCTCCATTCTGCAGCAATGGATGGGTGGCAACTGGTCGTTTGGAGCCGGAAATACCTCCAGCTTTGCGGACTGCAGCCACAGTGCCGATCCGCTGGTTAACCAAAATTCAATGGATTTGGAAACAAGTCTGGCACTTACGGGTGGGAACGAACTAGATACGTCAGAGATGCAGCGCTCACAATCGGTGCCGCTGTCACAATTGCAGAGAAGGAGCAGTCAACAGTCACCTAACTTGAATTTCTACTCGGAGAACAGTAACAGTCAGCAGTCTGCTCCTCTAAAAGATACAGGATTGCTATACGAGGAGGTGGAGGTGGGATCTCTACTGTCACCCAATTTTAACAGAAAGTTCAATAGCATGACGCAGCAGACGGCCACTACGTGCAGCTCCTCAGCGGGGTCCTCGTCCGGCTACAGCAGTGGTGGCTCTGCGGGAATAGTGTCGCGATCGGTGCCTTCAACTCCGCTGCCACACCAGCAGCAAAACAGCCTTACATCTTTAAATGGAGGAGCAGGACCAGCAGCCAGCGGAGGAGCTCTTATGGGAATCGGAAATGGAGGCAGCTGCGGAACTGGAAACGGCTTCTTTACCATTTCGGACTCTTTTAACTGGGAGGGATCTGCTGGCAATGGTAGTCAGTTGGGCTATAGCACACATTCTTACAGTGCCCGCAATCCACTAGACATATCCAAGTCCATGCCAACGACGCCAATTGCAACACAACGTTTCCGCTACAGTCCTGCCGAGGTGCACCGTGACTTCCTGATAAATGGCAATACCATCGACAGCTTACCTTCATCCGCCTTTGCTGCGGTTGGAGTTACCACAGATCCTACGTTAGCTCTGAGCACGGACACTCTGATCGATGACAGTGCCCCCAGCAGCGCCGATGTGGTTGAGGCGATGATCGGTGTTCCGGGGATACTCGACGATTTTTAGAATTTGCATGAAGAGAAAGCTCAGGAGGAGATCGAAATACAAGAGCGACAGGAGACCGACGAAGTGGAGAATAATGAAGTCCCATCATCTGCAAAGGAGGGCGCCAATGTGGTGGCCTGTCTGTTGCAGCATGTTGATCAATTATAGAGCCTCCTATTATCCGTCTCCTGCCGCATTGACGTCTCGTTAATTCGTTTTTGTGTCTATCTATTAAGTCCTCTATCAATGTTCCTGTTTTGAGTATATAGGATTTTTGTTTTGCCTAACGTCTAACGTGCTATGTCCTTTCTAATGACATACAAAATTCAATTTCCCACGGTTACAAACTTTAAATTTATAAAAACTAAATACTTCCAGTTGATACAAAACTGAGATTCAATATAGTTAAGAAACTGGAACATGAACCTGTGAAAATCCTCCACACATGAGCTTTCTCTTCGTGACTCTCGCAAGCTAAGAAATATCCAACAAAATCCTATCTTCCCTCTTCTAAACTAATCAACAGCTTAACTGTGCCTCTAATTGGTTTCAAAAAGTGTCCAACAGCATTAGAGGTCTGTGCTTAAGCCGACTTCTATAATCTAACACTACCCTCAGGCCCTCGTTGTATGTATGTATGTATGCCATTGGCATATTGTTATAATTACTAAAAATTAACATTAACATTAATACACTGATGACGATGGTATGTAGCTGTATGTAGTTGCATAGTTTTATTGTTGAACAACATTACAAATGAAACGAACTTAAAGTCTGAATGAAGGAAACGTGTGCAGCGGTTTTAAAAACGAAAACAAATTTACAAAATGTAACGTAAACGAATGTACATCTAGAACTTTAGAACTAAATCTCGGCGCTCGACGAGTTTGTCTTCCTGCGACCCTCGACTGTACATATATAAGTATATAAAGTATATATATTTCTAGAGGGATTTCCAAACGGATTTTAAAGGGGGTCGCAGGAAACCTCAAGTCTCAGTTCAAAATTGTCAAATTTAATTGTGTGTTTGTATGGTGTTGTAAGGTATCGTGAGTAACGAGCTTCGTCAATTGTTCATCCAGTCAGTCGTTCAATTCTATTACTAAACCAGCCCCGAACTACATATTCTATTTGTTAAACTCTATCTTTATATTTATCTTAAGCTTAACATTAAAAGCTTTCGATTCTTCAATTAGTTATAAGTGTTTGTTTGTTATACCTGTTTATTATTTTTGTTTAATTCACGTGTAGTACTTTAGCTGTGCTATTAATGGATTTTGTACGATGTCTGTAATTCAAGTTTTCTGATGCCTGAATTTCTAGTTGTAATGTCGTTTCTTATACCCAGTCTAACAGTCTTTAGTTTCGGTTTAGCGTTTTGAACAAGTTTAGCCTTACTTCTTATTTTTAATTCGCATTGCAAATGAATGTTAGTTTGTTTGTAAAACAAAGTAAAACACAAACCTCTTTTCCTTTCAAAACAAATGATTTTCTTAAAAATGCATTGAAAATAAATCATAAATGTGCCTCAGGCTTTATTGTAAAACAATTAAATACCGCAACAACAACAAAATATTCATACAAACATACAAAATGCATTAAAAAATAAAAAAAAAAAAAAACAAAGAAAATGTTAGCTACGTATACACACATAAATAGATTAATAGAACGTTATACGAGTCTAATTAAATATACACTCATTTACAAGAAGCAAGGTAGGGAATCAAATGAATTTGTTAGAGCCTCAGATTCAACCAGTAAGTCAACAAGAACATAAATAACAATAACCAGAACAGCACCCATAGCCTACGATGAACATTGTCAGCTAAATTCTAAAATACAGAAAAAGCTAAAGTTTTAAAGATTATTTTTAAGCAATGTCACTTACCCCGCAGTCCGCTTTGAACAATACCAACCAACAACAATATACGAGTAAAATAACAATAGCCCTAAGTATGGTAAATAGATTAAACACATTGTCACCGGGAACACTTAGATGAGATATATGCAATTATACAGAAAGAATGCATTAAAGTTAAACGAACCAAAACTGTACTTTTTATAAGATATTTGAATGACATAAAATACAGATAACAGAAACGAAAAATTCGCAAATGTATTTTTGGCTTGGAGAGATTTTTTATTTCTTATCATTTCCTTCTTCGGCGACAGGAAATTTGGATTCTCATTGGGCTTATCAAATAACTATGGAAATTTTGGTGAATCAATATTTCGATAAGGTTTGGTATTATAATCATCCAAACTTTTTTGAGTTTCGATATCTGATTTTGGTTGGGATTTACGAGGACTAAACAGAGGATGAAAGATTTTACCAGTTATCAGATGTTAAAGCTTGTCCACTTCTTAACACTAATTAGATCTATTATTTATTTTTTGATTAGATTAAGATTGTCAATTTAACTTACCATTTAAACTCAGTTTTTGCGATTCGTCTTCCCACGTTTTGGTTATTTTTTAGTTAATTTAGAGTTTGGACTGGCTTAAAGTTTTATTAGTTGGTTACATTTTTGTTTAATATGTTTTATGAAGTTGCCCGCTACTTTGGTTTTGTTTTGCGGGAATAACTGCAATTTTCCATCCCATACTAACTAAAACCAACTTTCGTTTTAATTATATTTTAATATTTTTTATTAAACGTTTAAGTTTAAAATAATAATATGCAATTAATATTTGTTAAATATACATAATAATACCTTTAATTTTAATATGCGTGTGTGCTCATTTAATGTTTTCCTCCCCGAAAATTTGACTTTTACATTCATCGTTTATTGTTTTATGAATTTTACATGTAAATTTAACTATTTAATAATATATATTATTTTATATGCATTTTACATGTCATTTGTTTTAATAGCGCCAAAATAATATTCCATTTGCTACAACTCTTGTTCATTATGGCCAAATTCGTTACCGACTTAGCTCGGGATCAGTATATAATATTTTACGTATAAAAATCATTTTGCGCCTCATGACGTACATACTATACTTGACTGGTTTATATTATTATTATTATTATTATTTTACTCTTCTGGTAATCGTATATTACACTACGCTAATAGCACATTTGAAATTCCCTTTATTCGCTATAAGTACTGTTATTCATATATGTTTTTTTATATAGTTCTTTACGTTTTGCTAAATATTTTTTGGTTTATGCTGGTTTATTAAATGCTTGTAAATCATTTATTTCTTTGTTTACGATTTAATTGGTTTCCTGATATTTTTAGCTTCCCAACTGCTCGCTCGTATATAATATATATATGTATATATCTTGTATATGCCTGCTATAATATAATATAATTTATAAAATTGTTGTTTATCTCGCTGAGGTGGAAAATTCATTAATTTATAAGGTTACTTGTTGTTCTGCTTGTTTTTTTCTGCTGTTGCTGTTGCGAATGCATGTTGCATTTTGTATACGTTATCTAATTTCCTCTACTTCAGTTTAGATTTATTGTTTTGCGATTAATCTGTTAAAGTATTTGTATATCCTCCGCTTGCTAGTACTTCCTATTCGCGACCGGAAATATTAAAAACAATTATAAATAAATTTTAAAAAATGAACTTGTGCCATGCATGGATACATTTTCTATGTCGTTAAAGTGCTGCTCAAAAATTGAATAAACTGTTGCAAATTCCCTTAAAGCAAAGTAAAACTTTTGCAACATTTGACCTTTGCTTATTAAATTCTATATACATTCGATTCTTGGAAGCAACTTTCTTTGTCGTCTTGAAAACAGGAACGGGTTTTGGAATTCGAGGGTTGGTCCCAATTCAACGTGGCGAAACAGCATGTTTTATAAATAATAAAAAATGAAATAAGCAAGAAAACAAAATCTGTTTTAATTAGTTTACAATTTTATTTCAAAATAATAAAGACAAAACACACAACTTATGGAGAAACGTAGTTAAACAATAAATCAAATTAAATACAATAATCATAATAATTGGTAATCGGTACAAAGAAGTCAGTAACATTGTTCATCAGCAGTTGGGTGTTTGTATCCGGGTTCAACCTTATAAAAAAATACGAAAAACATGCCTAATCTAATTAGAATTAGAATTATCATTGAAATAAAAACACACTGGTGTAAAAAGAGTTGGATAGCAATAATCAAGTAAAACAAGGCAATTGGAGAGCTGGGCTGTACAATAAGTTATCTAAGCATATACAATTCATTTAGTTAAAATTACAAAAATCCTCATTAAATACATATTATAATTCATTCACAGGATCCGATCCACATTGCGCGATCCTTTTACAAATAATCTGGCTAAAAAGCATCAAAGCATTGCATACTTTTCTGGTTATCTCTCCGTTCCATTCAGCAAATTGAACTAAATTAGTTTACTAAATTAATTACTCGTTGTGGTGGTTGAGTTGTTGTTAATGCTCATGTTGTTATTGGGGGGCATCAGATCGCCCGTTTGGCTCCGACTATCCAGCGACCAGTCCCAATCCTTGCCCTTTGGCCGGAATTTGGACGATTTGTGATGGTGCTGCTGCTGTTGATGGTTGTTGCCGCTGTGGTGTGGTGATGATTTCTCCTTCGGTGACTTTCCAGATTTTCCCAGGAGTGGTGCCACCACTGCAACTACATTATTAACAGCATCCAAGGTAGCAGGTCCATTGCCCGCCGCATCAGCGGCCATGGGTGCTGCACTGGAGTTGGAGTAGGCCAGCAACTCATCGCAGTCGTACTCCCAGTTCCTTTCGCAGAATTTCTTCTTGTAATGCTTCTCCGAACTGCTCTTCGACTTGCGCTGATACTTAAGCGGTATTCCGCCCAATTCCCCGGCCAGAGGTGGTCCACTGGCCAAAGGTGGAGTGGCTACACTGGCAGCACTGGGACTGGGAGTTCTGGGCAATCCAACATCGGACAACGGTGGCGACTCGATGGCACTGGGATCCACAGGCGAAACAGTTTTTAGGGAGCTACCAGCATGCAGTGAGGATGAGGCAGAGGACTTGATGCTACTATCACTCAGGTGATCTGAAATGTGATGCTGTTGGTGCTGAGCCTGCAACTGTTGCTGTTGCTGCTGAAGGTGGTTGCTGCCAACTCCACTGCCTCCGATGTTATTATGCTGGGCATGATGGTTATACAGACTGTTGGTGCTGCTTCCACCGCTTCCAATGGGCAGTTCCAGTTGCGAGGAGCTAGACGAAGTTGACAAGAACGTGCGCGCCGCATCTGAGTTGCTGCTGCTGTGTGTAATACCCGAATCTGGCGATGTGTTGCAACTGATTGAGGCCGGAACCGTGTCGCCATCAATGCTTCGTCTGGTTTTGTCCAGTTCAGTGCTGGCGAAGGCCACCAGGCGGTCGAAACCAGAGCTGACCCGATGCTGCCAGTGAGTTTCATCATCGGCGGCTATGACATCATCTGTGGATAATTACCAAAAAGTTTCGTTAGTTTTAGTTATAAAAACTTATGATTATAGTGCGAATTTTTCGATTTGGTTTTGGGTGAGGTGATGAGTATTGAGTGGCTTTTTTTGGGGGTAAGTCAGTCGGAAAGGAGGTGTGTCGTAACGATAACGATAACACAGGCGATAACGTGTGTTCTAAAAGCTCTTTCCGTATTAAAATCTTGATCTTCTTGGTACAGTTGCGTTTCTCTTGGCGTGCAGAGGGATATGTTTTTGTGTTCTTTTGTTTTTATGGGTGGCCTTTATGTGTTTTTAATGTGTATGTATGTATGTGTAAGTGTAGTAAATGTTAAAACAAAGGTGTTAAGTAATGAAAGTAAAATAATAAATAAATCATAACTAAATCATAAATTAAAGAAAGAAACCAATTAGGCGCAACAGAACTTACCTCATGCTCGTTAAAATTTCAGAAATTTTGTTTCGGGATTTTTAATTATAATTTTGGCATATAAATTCTGTACTTTTAGTAGGTAAATTATTAAACGCAAAAATTAAAAGTTGTCTTTTGTAGGTTTCTGATTTGAAATCTTTGTTTTTCATCAGGTTTTTTTTTTTTTTTTTTTGTACTCTGCTTATATTATTATTTATGTTTATTATAAGATTGTTTCTTTCGCCCAACAACAAACATGTTTTCGGTTTTTGCTTTTTTTCGTTTGGTTTGTTTGAGGAATTTTGAGGTATGCAAGTCAATCAATTCAAGTTCAATTCAATTCAATATCAATTCAAGTTCAATTCAATATCAATTCAATTCAATTCAGTTCAATGCAAGTCAATTCAATGCAATCGATCATTGGTTATTGGGGTACTGTGGGGCAACTACTACTACTATCGGCCAGAACATATCCGTTCAGAGTCTGATTACTATTATGGGCAGCTGATAGTTTCGTTGGGCCAGACAAAGTCGTGCGAAGGCGACGTCTGGGATCGTAATTAGTTATAGTACGTTGCGTTGCCAAATCGTTAACTGTATGGAGTAGAGCATAATAGAAGGGATCATAAAGAAGGCTGGATAAGATGGGGCATAATTTGTTGGTTTTTGGGTTTGGTTTTTTTGTTTCGGTTCTTAGCATTACCAATTTGCAATTGCAGTTTTATTTTTTGTTTCGAATTTTAGTAAAATTGAAAATTAATTATGCATTATAATTATAACATTCCAGAAAGTTGCTTTTTTTTTTTTTGGTTAATTTTGAAATAAATGTTTGCTTATGGGGATGGGTGTGTGTGTTTGTGTATGTTTATGGTTTATACAAAGGAGCTTCTTAGCTTTATGTGTGTGTGTGTGTTTTTGTGTTGGCGGGTGGGTGGCTCTGGGTAACATATTGTATATATGTAATAGGTATATAGATGATTGATTTGGCATGACGCTTAGGATAAAAGAGGAGCTAGATTACTTTCAGCATGTTGGATGTTGTTTTGGCTTTTACTATTTTTGTTCATATAATACAATAATGTTTGCTTAGGCTTGGAAAATATTCGAGAAAAACAAACCCACTCAAGGTCCTGGGAAATATAAATAACTGATATACATTTCCCTCGCGATAAACTTTTGCTAAATTTGTCTAATGTTTTTCAGATTCGCTTGCGGTTAAACTTTAATAATACTTCTTTAGTTTAGGTTAAATTCGTTGATGTTCGCCGTTAGTATGCCCTTCAAATGTTTACAAAGTTCAATGTCGATGGCAGAAATAAGATTACAAAAAGCGTTAAAAATAAAAAAAAGTAAAATTAAAATAAAATAAAATAATCAAAGCTACTAAAACAAAGACAAGCAACAATTACAGTGACAGACAAGACTACAAAAACCAAACTACGATGAACACGCAACAGTGAAAATGAATTAAGATAATTTGTTTTGCATGTTGTATTTACATTAGATAAAATGTGTCCAAAAATATATGTATAAATGTAAGTATAATTTTTTTCAGATGTGTGCATGTGTGTGTGTGTGTGTGCGGCGAGTGTGATGTGTTTAATAAGCAAATCATGAGGAGTCTGAATTGAAATTGGATCCTGAGCCAGAGTTCGAGCTGAAAGTCGCCGATGACGCTCCGCCATCGGAATCGCCATCTTCGGTCGCAACTTCCTCCTCTTCCGGCTCAGATTCCAAGTCCGGTTCCGGCTCTGCTCGCTTCATGGTTAGATCTTCTGCCACCGTTTGGGCAGCTTGTCGAGTTTGGTATTTGCGCTGGTGAAGATTATGTGGTTCTAGCGGGTAGGCTACGTGTGCTGGTGGTGGTGCTTGTTGCTGTGTTGCATATTTGGTCGAGTTCTTAGCTTGGTTTACGTATAGCTTACCATCGTCGGCTGCATTGGCATTGCGCTGTCCGCCCAGAGTGGGCGTGGTGCTGTGACTATGGCCGTGTCCATGTCCGTGGCCCAGGCCATGTCCAAGGTGCGGCACTCTCAGTTGCTGCTGGGTCAGCTGCAGATGTTGTTGCTGCTGCTGCTGTTGCTGTTGTTGCGCCTGATGGTGGTGCAGCAGTTGCTGCTGCTGCTGTGGAAGGTGCGCCAGCTGCAAAGGTCGCTCATCGCCCAACAGGGAATTAATCTCGGGACTCATAAGCAATGGTGGATCCACCAGCAATTTCCCATTGTTACTGTTGCTGCGACGACCACATGACGATGAGGATGACGAGGGCGTTGGAGAGGGCGTGGTGGCGTCGTGAGCTGGAGGTGGCGGCAGCACTTGCCCGTTGGCATACAGGTGGGCATGGTGCTGTTGCTGCTGCGTCGGTGGCGGCTCGTAGTGGGCCAGTTTCGAGGGACGCGGCGGCTGTTGATGTGGCGCCAGCGGGGAGCTGCGTTTTATTCCCACTAAAAAAATTCATAAATTTAGAAATTTTGTTATAAAAACAAATTCAATTCACAATCTTTAACATGTTCTAAAAGCTTACGTTCGACTTTGTGCGGTGTCCCATTGAGGCTTGCACCATGGTGATGGTAGCTGTGTGCTGGCGGCGCCTGGTGAGCATAGTGCGCTGCCATGTCCAGGCTAGGAGGCGGCACTCCCGTTGAAGAGGAGGATGCGGCGGCTGCTGCGCGTCTTTGACGCTCCTCAGTCTCTTCTTTATACTTCCTGGCACGCACATGATCTTGCAGAGAGGCAGCTAGACCTAGAGATCAAGAGAATATCTTGTAATAAAATATTTATGCTAAAGTACAAAGGTCGTCGATACCTTCAAGTGGAGGATTGGCACCATTGAGACGCGGTCCCCGCAGGGATGCTGCTCCTGCCGGTCCTGCGCCCTTGGACTGTTTCTGCTGCTGCTCCTCGTGGAAATAGGCTTCGATGCTGCCCTTCAGTTCCGCTCTTGGCAAGGCCACCGGCTGATAATCCCGCGCAGAGCGAGCAGCAGCTGAGTGGGTTGTTGGCGGAGCTGTTCCTGCGTTGGCTCGAGCATTACCCTGTGCCTTCTGCACGTACGCCACATGGGCCAAAGTGGCCAGATTGCTGTTGCCTCCTGCTGCTGCTCCACCTGGAACTCCTCCAGGTCCTCTCTCCTGAGCATAACTTGTGGGATGCGGTTCCTGGGATTCCTCGGACAACGGTCGCACATGAACTCTTTCTGGTCGCTGGGCATTTAAGTTGATCAGCAGACGATCGTTGGATCGCTCGTTGAGGAAAGCCCGCTCCATGAAGTTGGCGCCACTGGTGCTCATGTTCACTGCTGCATTGATGATGCTCTGATGCGAGATCTCCAGAGTTCGCTCGATCTCCCCGTTGACCAAATCGCCAATGGTCTTGCCCGAAGTGGGAGCTCCTCCATGACCTGGAAGCGGGGGCGTGGCCTGCGGCGTCACATGCTGACTGAGCTTCTCCTGCGACAGATGACGACGCAGGGCCATCTTGGCCGGTGAAACCTGCGTGTAGTCTGGCTGAGAGGAGTTTGAGCTTGGCCTACTAGGCGGACGGATGCGATATCCACCGTAATCCGAGTTGGCGGAACTTGCTCGAGGCAACAGCTCCAGTGGCTGCTGCTGCGGCTCCACTATTAATTGCTCTCGGCTACCAGAACGCTGGAGATGATTATCGGCCGGAGGGGCCTTGAACTCATTGGGATGAAGCGGATGTTGATGCGAAACGTGCTGCGGCAGACGATGTTGCTGATGGTGTTGCTGCTGGTGATGATGCTGTTGTTGTTGCTCCTCCACTCGCATCTGCTGACGCTGTGCGGCATGAGCGGCTGCTGCCAGCATGAGCTGCTGTTGCTGGAGTTGCTGCTGCTGCTGCACCATGTAGTGTTCATAACTAGTTGCGCTAACGGAGCTGCGTCGCCTCTGGTAACCCAGATCCGTCGGAGCTGTCTGCTGTCCAGCTGCATACAAAGCAGCCATGTGAGAGGGAGGAGGCGGCGGTGGTGGTGGTGCCTGTCTGACCGGCGAATACTTCGGTTCCTTAGCTGCTTGGTACTTGTTCGAACCCGTGACCTTGCCCACTGATCCGCCGTAGGCTCCATATGGAAGATTGGCTGGCGGGGGCGGCGCCGTGGAAGCAGTAGCCCCGGCTCCTGGTCCCGGCAGTGGTGGTGTTATTGGAGATATAGTCGTATTGGCGTTCAGATGCATCAAGCCCTGCGTGGACACGGTGATGATGTTGTGCAGATTATTGGGCAGCGATTGGGCGGGGTTCATGGCTCCAGCCTGTTGCTGCTTTGATCGCTTAGGCGCCGGACTGTGAAGAGGAGAGGGAGATGGCGTCGGATCCACTGCCTTACTGCGCTGCTCCTGATCCTCGTTCAAGGCCGTGGTGATGATGCTCTTCAAACGATCCTCAAAGTTGGCAACCTTGGGGGATTCCTGCTTTCGACTGGCCGATAGCCCGGGTAACTCGCACTTGGGAAGCTGGGAAAGCGTAACTTGTTGCTGCTGTTGTTGTTTGGGTGCTGGCATCAGCGTGCTATCTTTGAAGTGGTGGCCAGGAGAGGACTTTATGTTGACTGGAGCAACTGTCTGAGGCGCTGGTGGTGGCTCCAAAGTGGCTTTATTCTTGCCATTCACTTGGTAAGTAGGCGCAGCTGCTCCTTGGAACTTGCCAGCTTCAATTTGGCGGCAGGTCTCTACGATTTTCTGTGCCAGCACTTCTGGATTGCTTTCCTGGATCTTGCCTACCTCGGGAACCTCTGGCCACTCCTGCGAACGAGCACGGTGTTCCCGACTGCGCCGAGAGTTCTTTGCGGAGTTCAACTTATTGTTTTGCAAGGGCACCGAATTCGTTGTTACTGTGGTGGTGGTAGACGAGGAGGAGGATGCAGAAGATGATAATCCAGTAGAGACAATCATGTTCGTTCCTTGCGCCAAAAGCGTCGCTGCGGTTGTTCGTTCCTCCGCTGTCTTCTGAAGCACCGTGGTCTCCTGCTCGATGGTGGACACCTGGGCGTAAAGTTTCTTGCGTTGGCTCAGCGTATTGGCAATCTCCTTTAACACCAGTTCCTGGGCCGTGGTCTCCGAAAGTTCCGGCGGCACCTCCAACTTCACCTTTCCGTTAACCGTTCCGCAAAGTTTTTGATATTCGGAAAGGTTCTTCAACTGCTTGTTAAGGAGCAGCTTCTGCTCACCCTCGTAGAAGGTAACTTCGTTCCGCATCCTGCTGGCAGTATGCTGCAGATCCTTATGCCTACCCACGATCTCCTTGGCCTGGGCGATCAAATCGTTGGGTGAATTCACATGGATACCCAGCTCGTTCATTCGCACTTTAAGCAGAGCAACACTATCGTCGATCAGGACTTTAATCTGCTTGTCCAACTGACTGGCACGGTTCTTTAGCCTGGCCATCCGCTCCTGCTCTTGGGCAATCTGCTTCTGAACCTGGGGAACGTAGGCACTGGACTTCATGTGCTCAATCATCGTCGTGTACTGCGAACGGAATACATCCAGGAGGATTTGCAGGGCATAAGGCGTATCCTGTGGCGCCGCTGGAATATCCAACTCCGTATGCGCCATGTTTTCCGTCAGCAGAGCTGTTAACTGTTGATCCACAGTTCCAGGAGCTGCTGGCAGCTTCTTGGCCATCGTATCCAGGGAGGTACTTAGCACCGTTTGCTTGTGCAGTGCTTCCAGGCCAACAATCTTCAGGGATTTTCGGCCCCGTGCTCCCTTCTTCATGCGCCCTTTGCGACCTGGACCAGCGCTTGCTGCCCTTGGTTGATCCTCCTTAGAGCTGGAGTCCTTGCTTGCCACCGCAGCCGCCGCCGCTGCTGCCGCCTCCGCTTCTCTTTGTGCAGCTGCAGCAGACTTGCTGGCTATCGCAGCTTTCCTAGTCAACTTCTTACGCTTCTTCTGGGTGGTTGCTCGAGCCTGGCGGCCAACAGCTCCTCCACCCATTCCTCCTCCATTGCTGCCACCATTGCTGTTCGAGTTATTGTTTTCCTCGTCATCAGACTGAGAACTTTTGCCCTTGGAACTGCACCAGTCGGACCACACCTTCCTGGTCATCGGTCCATTCGAGGAGGTGGTATTGGTGGCCGTGGTGGTGTTGCCACCATTCCCATTCGTTGCCTCCCCATCGCTCTCCGTGCTGCTTTCCATGTCCAGGCTGCGCTGCTGCTGCTGATGCTGCTGGTGTTGTTGCTGGCGTGTCTTCGAGGCAGCTTGTTGCCCACTGGCAGCTGCTAGTCCCCCACCGCTGACATTGGCCGGCGACTGGGATTGATGGCGCTGCTGGTGGGCGGCAGTAGCGGCAGATCCGTTCGACTGCTCCCGCTCACGCTGATGGCTGTTGTTGTTGTTAGAGTGATTGTTGCTGTTGTTATGGTGGTTGTTGTGATGGTGCTGGCCAACGGTCGCCTCTCGCTTGGCGCGATCACGGGTGGTGCGAACTGATCCTGGAAGAAGGGAATATGATGTTAGTTAGTATCAAATTGATATAGATATTCTTTAAATTTAAGGATTATTCTGCAAAACAATCTTAAAATACAAAAGCCAATTTAAAAAAGTCATCGATTTGTTATGAAATAAGAGTTAATATTCTAAACCAGTAGATTATTTCATCAACTTGTCCAATACTAAAGATAAAACCTTGGCAGTAATCATACTAATAAGCATTTCTAACCCTTACACTTAAGATCAATTTGATGTGGGTTACTGGTATTAGTATATAGTCGAACAATCAATTCTGTTATTTATAATCATTTACGTTGTCTAAACTAATCTAACCCAAATTCGAAGATCCCAGGAAAGAAAGCTTTCATCTTAAACGCTAAAATTAACTTTTCTTTGAAAATATAGTGAAGAACTAACTTAACTTTCACATCAGTTCTTAATGGTGAAGACAAAATGTACTTATAACTGACTATTAAACCTTTTAACAACAATTCATCAATGACTGATAACCATGATTGAAGTGATAAGGCTTTGTGATTTCACAAAAAACGAAACTAACATTCCAAAAATGATTGATTGTAAAAATCATAAGAGATGAAAAGAGACTGCTTGACTTTGACTGTGATTGATTGGTTGGAAAATTTCACGATGACAAAGAGAAAATGACTGTTTTGTGTGTTTTGTGTCTTGGCTTGATTTCCGATTAGTGCATCCTTATCCTTATCTCCATGGCCCCTCGTCCTTCGGAACTTACCCACGCTCTCGTGATCGTTGCCGCCTTTCGTTTTCAGGCGCTGAAAGTATCGCTCCAATATGGTGCGATCGATCACATGCAGATAATACGAAACGGGCTTGCAGGTCCAGGAAACTGAGCCCTTCAGGGGCGGAATCTCACTGACGTGCATAATGGTTCCAATGTCGCTGAGGTTTCTGCAAAAAAATAATAAGAGTTAGAAAATTTGTAACATAATCTTTAAGATCATATTTAGGTAGAAACTTCAACCAACCTGTCCGTTATCCGAAAGTTCAGGGGACAGAACGACTTGGAGGACACGACCCTCGCTCCATCGCGAAGATCCGCAAACCGTTCTTTTAGCTGATGGTCCACTGTCGGGCCAAAGGCAAAGTTATTAACAAAAACCAGCGTCGATGAGGTAATCTTCTCGCGATGCTCATCGACCAGGAAATCGCCTTTGATCAGCTTGTACTCGCAGAACCGCTTGCCAAACCATCCCATATACTGGCGAAAGAACACATCCATGCGTTCCGCATAACGAGCCGGAGTATCCGCCTTCTCGATGCCGATGCAGGTTTTCAGGGGAAAGGATCCAGCCATCTGGAGTACAACCTGGCCCACTCCGGAGCCGAGATCGATGAATGTGTCCTCTTTGCTAACGGTGACATGCTTAAGCATCTGCTGTACCAGCTCATAGCTCGTCTCGCCGTATACCTCCGGCGAAAAGGGCTCGTACTGGTTGAGTTTATCCGGATCGAGTACGGCGGCATTGTAAACTAATTGCAAAATGTGTCTTAGAAGGCTAGGGTGAGCGAACTTGTTCAGGCGCTCGGCGGGCAGTGAAGTTCCTTTTTCCTGTGAGAGGAGAGAGTAATAAGTTAGGCATAGTTCTTAGAAAATATTAGTTTATATTATTGTTGGCAAAACAACCATCAAGAAAGAAAAATTTTAAATGATTTTATTATCAGCTTTGACCACTGTTTCTGGAAAAGATTACAGATTATAAATTTTCTGTTTTTCATTTCTGATACTTTTCTTTTGCTGTCATAACTACGTCTAAAAACAAACCACTTACCAATGCAACGATGCTGTCGACGGCCTTGTTAAAGCGATCGACCAGGCCGGTCATAGTCTTATAGCAGGCAGTGTCAATTTGGTGGAGATTGGTCTCCTCAAAGGCCGATGACATCGATGGCAGCTCATCGCAGACGAACTTGATGGTATCGATGATATCGATGCCATTGTCGTGCTTATCCTGTCCGTGTCCGATCTGCAGGGGCCAGGCGAAGGATATGACATCGGAGGAGCCAGCGGGCGAGCGCAACACCAAGTCCTTGACTTGGGGTGTGGCCATATTTTTGTCCGCTTTCCTTAGCCAGCCTCCTTTTTTTTTTTATTTTTGTCTATTGATGTTAATATTGCTGTTTTTGGTGTGCGTGGCAAAGGGGCGAGATCGGTGTGGTTCCTTTTCTTTCTTTTCTTTGTATTTGTGGAGAGTTATGGTTTTGGACTTTAAAACAACGTTTAATTTCCGTTGCTTTAGTTAATATTTTGCTTGTGTGTCGTTTGAGATTTTGACTATTGATGTGACGTTTATGGGGATGAGTCTATGATAGGTGCTAAACGATTTGATGATCAAAAATTGGCATAGGATTTGTGTTTCTTGTAGTGTATCTTGTGTAGAGGCGTTTGCGTTACGGTTTACGGTTACGTCTATGATCTACGTTTATCTTAAATTGTTTCTTCTTCTTCTTCTTCTGGTTATTGATGTCTTAGGAACAGTGGCAGCGTTGGGTTAATTTATTGGGCTAATAGAATAATATTATGCTTCAACTACTCTCTCTCTCTCTTTCTGTCTCTCTTAACGTTGCGTTGCGTTACGTTACGTTGCGTTTGTTTTTAACGTAAGAGTAACTTCTGCTGCTGCTGCTTCTCTGCTTCCTCTTCTGCGTTCTTCCGTTGCGAACGCTACTCTTGCCGGTTCCGTTTCCTCTCCTTCTGCCTCTCACTTCCGCTCTTCCTCCAGCAGCAGCCACAAAATACAAAAGTAACTGATGATAGTTGCGTAGTTTGTTATTTTGCTGGATGTTAAGAAAACGATGCATTTTCTTCAGTTTTCGGGAACAACATTTTCCAAATGTTTTCCTTTCTCCCAACAATTTCTGTTTCCTTTTCGAATTCTTCCAGCCGCCGTTGCTGTTGTTGCAGTTGCATTATTGATTCCCACCGTTCCGATGCGATTCAGTGCGTTCCTTGGCACGCGCTCGCTCCCGAATACCGTTGCGCATATTGCACGCGCCTCGGCCCACTTTTTTGTTTTTGGTTTTTGGCAAGTGTTTTAATGGAATTTGCTGTTTTTTAATGCTTTTACAACACACACGCCTTTTTATTGGGATTATGTACAGTTTTAAGTGTGTTTTTTTTTAGTTTGAGTCTGTAACAAGAGAGAGAAAAGAAGAGAATGGTAAAAACATAAATAAACAACATAATCAAAACAAATTGTTTAAACAAAAATGCAAGGTCTAGATTTCGATGATTTTTGTGGGTTGAAGAATGCAGATCAATGCTAAAAGTTCGATGGTTCATAAATATCAGTGCTAAGTAAAATGTGCTGGAACTAAACTTACATTCTATATTTAAACTAATTCACGTTGTAAATATAGCTATATTTAAATACTTTTTGAATGTTTTATAACTATTTGAAGGATAGATAATATTATATATTAAAAGTGTGTTCACTGGTTCTCTTCTTGAAGGTTATTAAATATTATATAACAGCAAAGATTAAAAAGATTACTTAAAATTTTAAGCCCAACGATAAAATTAAGATTCTTTAAATTCGAATTCTTTAAATACAGTTTCTTTAAATTTAATATCTATATCGTAAGGATACTTCATATTTTGATTGTATTTAAAAACATTTTTACATAACAACTACGTGGATTTAAACTTTTTTATAACTCCTATGTCTTCCCACACGGCGTTTGATTGTTTGAACGGATTGTCACAAAGACATTTCATCATTGATATGCAACACCTCTTTCGCCGTGGGTTTTGCTTTATTTCAGGGTGGCTTTCGTTAGGTTTGTTTATTATGCTAATTAGTCATGCAAGGCACGTTTCAGGGCTTTTTTAAAAGACTTTTTCACTTTGTATTTAATGTGAGATGCCATTCATTTTTTTTTTTGCTACTTCTATTTTTGGTGGGCGTAGACGCAGCAGGCCAGCGACAATGTGACTTCATTAGCATAAACAGTGCTGACGACAGCTTTCCCAGCTAGCTACCTCTAAGGGGGTTGGGAAAGCCAGCCAAAAGAAAATCGATAACAACCCCAAGGCAAGGGGCATGTGGTTAGAATTAAAGAACGACTGAAAATGTCCGTCATTCGGGTATTTACTAATTAAAGCTTACTCGCGCCATGGGCATTGAAAATCACCGTTGAAGCGGCTTAGTCTCAGCTTAAAGCTTCAATAGACACATTTAGAGTGGGAGATATCCAGTCTGGCGTTAACATTTTTGGCTAGACAAGCGTCACATTAAATTGAATGGGCGTTTGGCCTGCACTCATGCTAGGATGATAGCTATATATGTACTATATATATATCTTCTAGCTTCGTCTGGCAACTGCAAACAGAATTGCAGTACATTATATAAACAAGTGCCGTTATGTGGCAACTCGCATGGTTGTTGTTTATGCATGCACGTGTGCGCATCCGACCAACCTCCCCGCTTCGAAATATGTATCTTTATCCCGTGTGCGTGTGTATCTATATCTATATACATATATTCCGTATATATCTGCAACCATGACAGCCCCAACAGACAGCCAGACAAAAGCTCCATGTGGCATCTGTCTCCACCCTGATTTTCCACCCCTTTGGTCACTGCTCCTTTCCGAAAAACCCGCATATATATCTACATACCTACATATCGCCCCACAGGTCGCCCATTTCGCCGGTCAAGCCGACAAACATCAACAACAACATGAGCTATAACAACGATAGCGACAACGACGTTGGCAATTTATTGTTAATCAATATCGGGCAATGAATTTTATTTCCAGTATTTAAGCGCCATGGGGAATTTGCAGTTTAAGAGGAATGTGCGTGTGGCAATGGAAAGCTGATGGGAAAATGTCTGGCATTTAGTCGCCAGGGAGCGAGAAGAGAAAGTGATAAGAAGAAATCACAACTTTAAATAATAAACGAGGAAGCTATTAAATTCAATAGTAAAGATATAAAGATAAATTAGGACCAATAAATTAATATATTAAGGGCTGGTAGTTGCTAAGTTGCATTCAATTGTATTATAAAAGAATCAAATACTTATCGCACTTTGTTTGGTTTTTATAAATCTTCCCTTACAAGCTTCTCAAATTAATAACTAGACAGACATTAGTTTCCTTGCTCATCCCAATAGTATAGCTAAGGTACCCTTTTCGAACTTGCAAGTCCAAACATCACTGCTGGTCATAAAGTCTAGACCCTTCGACTTTGGCCAAACAAAACAAGCCCATTTAGCAGGCATTGAACTTACAGTCTGCCGCCAAAAACATTTGTTGTCGATTGTTGGCTATAACCGTAAATTGCGGCTTGCAACCGAAAATCAGAAATTCAAAGTCATTTCCATTTGGACAGCCCAGACAGACTACAACCAAAGATCCCATTCTATGGCCTATAGCACATCCCTTTGTGGTCCTTAGTCCTTTGGCAGCTGTCTAGCCGCAATACATGTGCGTGAATTCGCATATGTCTAATGAAAAACCATTGGAAAGATCAGAAGAGGATTCCACAAAGAAATTTTTCAGGGGTGAGTGAAGAGCCTTTTTTCATCTGCACTTTTGTCAAATTGGAATACACAGTTTGAGTAGAAAGTAACTGCCAAAAAATGGCAAGCACATGGCTAATATTGTATGTTTAAAATTTACTTCAGACATTAAATTTGGCATAATAAAACGTTAAAAATATTTAAACTTGAAAGGTATACAAATTTATACATATCTGTTTACTGATATTATATTATTTCTATCGTTATAGTAACAAAAGTTGCCCAGCTAATTAGACACCGCAGCGCTACTTATATCTTAAATTTGTTTTTATTTTTTTTTTAATTTTATTTTGCATTCCCATGGAGGCGTGACACACATTTCGCTGCTCTAGTATACACAAACATATACTGAGATAAGTTGACACAATTATGGGGCCCATAGAATAAAGATAAAGGGGGGTAAAAACAGCCATCGGCACATCGCGATTTTAATCAACTTAAAAAGAACATTTCCTCTTTGCTCTTTATAATCTACATTACAAAAAAGTTATTCTTTCAAACCAAAAAAATAATTTAATAAATGTTAAATAAGAAAACCTTTAATGTGATTAAATAATATGAAAATTGAGTTTTTTTTTCTAAAATGTTTAACTCTGATTTGTGAAGTTTTTCTCTTAGTGTAATAGCAGACAACGCCCACGCGAACCGCTATTATTATTATTCTTTTCTCCTCTTTTTTTGCAATATTATTTGCGTGTTGTTTTCTGTGTTCGCCTTTCCTTTTTTTTTTAATTTTATTACTCTGCCTGCCACGCTGTCTGCCGTGTTTTCTGTGCCCCCAACCCGTCCCCTCCCACTTTTCTGCTGTGCTTGGTGATATCCCAAACTAAAATAATAAAAACAAATTGCCTATAAAATGTGAGCTATGTACAACGGTTCTGCAAATGAATATTGCAAACGAGCAAAAGGGGGAGTCGTTTGGGTGGCAACTAGTCTTATTATCATGGCGATTCTGTGTCAAGGTCAGCCATTGTGGCGGCAATTAAAAAATTAGTTAAACAGAGCGGCACCTTACATGGCCAACGCTGTCTGTTATCCGATTATAAATAATATTTAGAATTATTTTCCCTATTTCATGGTGCAACAATATACACATTTCTATATATATTTATCATCTTCTTAATTTTCTTTTGTCTTAGTATTTATTTTATTTGCGTTTTTCCCGCCTTTAGAGTCACGTGTTGTAGTTGTTGCTGTTGCCCGAAGGTCAAATTAGTTTACGCTTTGATTTCTCGTTAATTATTGTTGTAGCAATGCAAATGCCAAATGCCAAATGAGTTTTTACTTTTGTTTTTTTTTTCGCTTTTTGTTGATTTTCATAGTCGACTGTTGGTATTTGTTAATATTTACTAATAAACATTAATCTAGGGGTTTTATTTCCTGGTTACCATAACGAGTCATCAGAGTTTGAGAGCGATTGTAAAGTAACTTCGAAGATCAAAGTGTTGCTTCTTGTTTTTCAACTACATTGAGGTCACATACTATCACTTTATTACGTAACCATATTGAATTACATAGAATGTAATTATATACTTCCAAAGAATGCAAGCTTTGATTCATTTTTAATATTTCCACTGATAAGAATGGGGACTCTAGTGTATGTGAAAAGCTCAACCTGCTGGCATGTGCGGCCATCGAATCAAATGTTTGTTCTATGACCGTAAACAAACAGCACAAAGCACTGATAAGATACGAAATTATTTGACCTACTTACGAATGCTTTTTATTAACAAAAAGCAAATAAATAAAACTTTTAACCATAACCATGTGACATTAACCGCATTCAAGAAGGAAGTGGAGTATTTTTTCCTGCTACCAGGTTGCAACTTGCAAGTCAAACACCTGCCAGGAAGAGCAGAAGAAAAAAACGTAAGGATCGTGGTACGTGCCAGGGGGAATTCCCCTCGTATTTTTTCTCTTGAGCTCCCCTTTTGAGATCCGACTGGAAGGTCATCAATCGCATTGCGTACATAAAATTTCTTGTCCTGCGGTTTTTTAACTTTATAAAGAAACAGCTGTCCCTTAAAACCACATGGCAAATGGTGGAGAAGAGGGGAATGCAGAGCTTTTGACATGAAAATGCAGTAAAAACATGTGCAAGATATTTAAGGAGCAAGTGCTAGGGTTGCCAACCAGCACTGTAATTAAATTTGCATAAAATATAGATTCTGTACTTGGATAAACCTTTTGAGGTAGATTTAATAAGTAGGGGTAAAATCGTAAAAGGATGTAGCCAATAACCCAAAGTGGTACTTAATGCACGTAAATATCTTGTTAAATAAAGTTAAAAGTATAGATTTACTAATCAATAACTAACGGAACTCAAAAGCTATTAAAGGTACAAAATAAGTAACTTCCGTTCTGCAGCTCAACATCCGTTCTCCAATCGGTTTTCTTACTTAACCACTCTCACCAAATCGTTTAAAGTCAAATGTTTGCCTTTAAGTCCCGTTCCCCCCATTACATTGTTGCCAAACTTCACCCAAGTACACACCATTAACGCATTTTCGAGCTGCCACACCCAGAACTTGAAATGCACAAAGAATCACTAAGAAACCTAAAATAAAAATAAAAAAGGCGGGTCGGGTCGGGGGATCAACGACCACCCCACCCACAAAAGTTGTTTGCTTTTCCTGGCAGCAAAGGTGAACAAAAGTTCAAAAAGAAGAGCACAAATTAGACAAGAGCTCTGAGAGTAATCGATTTTAAATTACCATAAAGCATTTGCCGCGGCAAACTTTCCACTTCAAAGCAAGAAGAACTGAACGAAAGCCTTCTCGGACTTTTCCCTTTAAATGGTCTTAAAGTAACGTCATAAAACGGAAAATCGGAGAGTTAAAGAGGGTAGTCTGTCCAAGTACTGTATCCAAGCAAAAGTCTCTTCCTTCAGAATTTCCCCTCATCTTTTGCGGGGTTGTGCTGGTAAAGCCAGTCCCCAAATTTCATCCCCAATTGGCCAGAAAATGTTGAAAATGCCAAAAGACCATGGGAAAAGGGAATCAAAGGCAGAAGCAGAGATGAGAAATAACTAAACTTAAGTAGGGGCTGAAGAAGTCCGAACTTATAAAATATACTGCCGGCATGAGGCGTTCTCCAGATCCCGAATGTGCAAAAAGTTGTGGAAAAGTTATGGCATATAAACGCAGGCTGGTCTGTCAAAAAAAGGGATGTTGGTAACTTATGGTTAGGAAAAACTCACTATGACTATATAAGTTTTTCCACTCTGACAAATCTTAAGGAATAGTAAATAATTAATAAAAAATTATAATTATGATTTAAACAAAAGTGAAGAATGATATATTTTAACTAATATATTTTATTTCCTATTTATTTCCTCAAATCCCAAAGAATAGACATTTAAAGGTCGTTTCCAACTATCTTCACATCCTTGTTTAAGTTCGAATGAAAGCCTAAAAGCTTTTGTTTAGGAAGAAGTAAGACGCCAGAGGAATGGTAAAAGGAAAATTCAGCCAGGATTTGGCCATTAAATAATGCCCTCAGCTCAATCAATAATGTTGGCAAGGCACACGAAACGGAATTTCAGATAAGCCTCGAGCTAAATTTGCGCTTAGAAATTTGAAATTCAAGCATGTGCTTTCCTTTTTGTTTTCCAAGGGGGCGAAGGCATTTTCTCCTTGAGGCTGAATATTAGCGAGTAACAATGGGTAATTTTCATGGAAATTTTACGACAAGAAAAGCAAAATGATTATGGTTGATGCTTTGCAAAAATGGTTTGGACAAGGCAAATAGTTTGCTATTGAAATTAAATTGGTTATGCTGAAAGGTGCTTTACATTGCCTTACGGTTTATTTTTTTAAATATCAATCGTACTTAAATCAGGTAATCATTATGCCCTCTCATAAATGTAATAACGTTTGCTTTAATATGACTTAAGTTTTGAGTAGAAAATAAATAAGGAAAATAAAGAATAATGAAAATTTAAATAAAACCTGAAAAATGTGTGTTTGTTAAACTTGAAGCCTCAGCCAACTATTCCCATAGTAACAGGGGCTGTAATAACAATACTTACAAATATTAATAAGAACTCTTAAGCAAATATGAAATATTATTCATTAAAAGATTTACAAATAAAGGTACTTGGCGAGCTCTAGAAACCTTAATTGTTAACAATAGGAGGGTGTAATTCGTACATAAAGTTACCCTGTATAAACCCAAGTATGTGGGTAAATACAAATTTTAAATGTTCTTAATGCTATCTTTTTTATTTATATACTCCGAAATAATGTGTTCCCTAGCTGTTTTTCATCTTTACTATCTCTTTAAACAATTTTCAGTTTAATTGATTCCTTAAATTGTTTAATTTTCATTGCTGTGACTAATTTAGACTAATGATATCCTCTAATTATTCAAATCAACTCCACGCGTGCTCACAATTATATGAAAAGTGATACCCGTTTTCCAAAGGGTATACAAGAACGGGAACTGTGAAAACTGCGGGTGGTTTGGGTTTGAGTTTGGGTTCGGGACTTCGTTGGGTAGGAGTATTGAACTGATGATGATGGGATGAGCGCTGCTCTTGGTGGTCGGTCATAGGGCGGTTTATTAACACAGACGACTAGTAGTCTACGTGTTTCCTGCGTTGGCTTCTGGTTTTCCCATCAACCTCCCAACCCCGCACGACCACCTCCCCCATCAACCCCCAAAACCTTCGTCACTGGTAACGTCATCATCACCATCATCATCGTCATCTTGTTTATTTTTGCGCACAGGGTTGCTCGGCTGCTGACTCTCGGATTCTCGATTCTCGTTCCCATTCTAACGCTCGGTAGGTGGAAATTGAAAGAGCCTGCTGCCACTCTTTTGGCATTAATTGCTTTATCGATTTTTTTGGAGCATTTCCCCCCCTAAAGCAAACACCACGAACAACCAACCAAACCAAAACCACCCACCCACCCTCTTTTTGTTGTTGTTTTAAGCACAAGGACGTGGAAAATAAAACAAAGCTGCTGAATTCCACTCGTTTGTTGCCCTTCTCTCGCTTTTCCACTCTTTCTGTCTGCCTTGGTTACTGTGTGAATGAATGCTAAGAAGCACTGGAAAAAAATAAGTGGGCGGCAGAGGGAATGGGGCGGCGACAGAAGAAAAGGCAGTGGAAAACATGGAAAGAAAATGCACACGCTGAATGGCGCTTTTGTGAAATAAAAGCGGAAAAAATGCACCTGCCGCAATTTTCAAAAGGTTCGCAAACAACATGGAGGAAAGCAAAATAAAAGCCGGGGAGAGAGCGAATGTAGGCCAACCTATTTTCCCGCCCACTCGGAAAAACCAAAACAGCGACAGAGTTGCCATCCCAAAACGAGGAAAATGCAACTTAAAAAATGAAAGAAAAAACAGAAATGCATGTAAAATGAGTTCAACGTCGGCAGAGGAATAACAGCTACCAACTACCAGTACAGGCCACCAGGCGGCGCCTCGGCAAAAACTTCTCTGTTATTGCAAAAATAAAAAATAAACCACCGAAGCAGGAAAAAAAAAACTGCAGTAAAAGTGTGTGCAAGCGCAAAAGCCCCAAAAAACGAGGTCAACTATTTCTGCAAGTGGAAAGAGGCGGGAGGCAGGAGAAGGCCGGGAGTGGGTGGCCGCCAGTCGACTGCATTTGTTTCAATTGCGTGCTTAGTTAGTAGGTTATGTTTATGTAAATTTGCATGATTACAGACACATAATATACCCACCACCACTCTCGCACAAAATGTAAATATAAATATTTTCCAACTTAAACCAAGCTCTCGACTTCATTTAAAGTTAGATAAGGCAAGCCTGCTGCTACAGAGGATAATAATTGAAGTGGGTCAGAAACTAATTACCTATAGAGATATATTAATATAAAATCATATTCTAAAATATCATATAAAATACGCTTTATAAATTTAAAGAGTTCATTTACATCTTCGAGAAATTTGGCAATCCGCAATATTACAATAAGTTAGGTAAGGATCTTAATTCTTAATAAATATTTTGAATTTATTTAAATACATCACAAGCATAGAAGGTTTTATTTTAACACTTAATAAAAAGGTAAATTAGGAAAATCAAAATTTACTTTTCCAAAGAATTTCTCTGTTCTACTCAACCTACTCTCACTGCCTTTAAACTCTAAGCCCAACCCAACTGAACTGCGGCAACATCGCTGAATAGGGGAAAATAACTGAAAATGGGTCAGTAATTAAAACTCATCGCCTGCAGGCTTCAATTGTTAAAAACCATTAAATCGCTAAAGAAATGTCCACCTAATATGTCGTGGGAAAAGAGAGAAAAAGGATCTGAGTTAGACAGAACTGGAACAGAAACGAAGTAGATGAAATCAAAGCATAAGAGAGAAACTAACTAATTGAAAACAGTCCAAGTGCCGGAAGGCTTTTAAAGATAAAAACCATAAATGGTTTTATGGTAACTAAATATTGTTTTCTGATGTTAAGAGAAACATTTTAGTTCTAACAAAGATTTTCATAGAAATGTAAACATTTTTGGTATATTAAAACATATTTTCAACCGAGGGCAGAAAAAATGTTAAACCATGAATAAATTTTTAACTGCAGCACCTTGTTCACGTATCTCAAAATAAAATATAGTAAACTCTACCAAAGCAAAACCCAGCCCAAACGGAATGGCACCGTTGGACCCAATAACATTACTAAAACATGCTGAAAATACAAAAGGGAACTCAAAGGAAATGGCAGAATGCCTTAAATAAATAAGAGAAAAACCTGGATAAATTACAGAGTTAAAAGAAAATAATGTAGAGCGAAATAACAACGTGAATAAAATACAAAAAAAGGAAAAAGAAAAGAAAATCAACAACCCAAATCAAAAGAACAGCGACAACATACACACCCTCGCTACGAGAACAACAAAATCAAAAGGGACAACGGCTGAATTGAATGAAAACCCCAAGAAGAGAAAGCGATGTTGCCAATTTTCACTATTCTAAGCACAGACAGGGTTGCCCTGCCACTTTCAGAAGCCAGAAGCTCAAACGACCGATAAAAACAGAATGAACGACGGGCAAAGCAAAGGGAAAAAAATTCATATAAAACAAAATAGAAATTGAAACATCCTTCCTGGGTAGCGTTTGTCAGGTTGGTGGTTGCCCAAACTACTGATGAAATTTATATGGGAAAAGCCGAACAATGGTGGCCCAGGGGATGGCTGAGTGGCGTGCGGGGGTGAGTTTTCCCTCAGCACCAGAAGTGCAACAATTTTCCATGGTCTGTATGTGTGCGTTTGGTAGCAGAAGAACCTGCCACAAGGGTTGCCAGCCAGAAATGTCAGAGACTCGGTAGTTGTCCCCGAGGGGATGGTCGAGGTGCAATGCTCTATTGGCCATGCAGAGAGAAAAAAAATTCTATTATATTGAAAACTTAATTCATGATTTAATATATTGATGGCAAACCAAAAAAGTATAAATATAATATAATAAAATTAAATAAATGCTTAAAAAGTAATAAAGAATAATAAATAAAATTAAATATATAAACCTTCATCAAAAATACTGACGTTTATTATCAAGATACTTTGTTCTCACTGTAAGGATGTGGAAAGAGCGCGACAAGTATTTCCGGAAAAGTAGCAAAAGCGCCGTAATAAAATCTGTCTAACATTATATGGTGGTTCGGGTCGAGTAGAGTTTGGATTTTGGGTTTGAGTTCTGGTTTAGGTTTATGGATCCTGATGATAGTCTAGAACTCAAGTTAGTGGGGCGAACAGTGGGTGGCTGCGCTCTTGAAACATTTTCTGTTGTTGCTGCCTGGCGACAGCGCAAAATAAAGTGGATATAAAGAAAAAGGGGGTGTTGGCGCTTCCGGGAGGAATGTCAGATGAAATATGGTAAAAAATGTAAATTGAAAAAAATTTGTTGTTTGAGGTTGTGACAGAAAATTTATGGTGAAACGCGCACACACAGAGAAAGAGAGCCATAAACTAAAGTAAAAGAAAAGTTCGGTGAGAAAATAATGGAAAAAAAATAAAATAGAGGAAGGCTAGGTACAAAGTAAGTTGAGAAAAGCGATTAAATTTCATGAATTATGGCTAGCAGCACACACAACTATATAGGATGGGAAGCTGTAAGCCGAGATGAGTTACTATAGATAAAACGTAACCATAGAGTAGAAAGTTTAAGTATGAAAAGCGAGTGAAGCTTTAACTAAATGTTTGAAGTGAAATTCGGCAACCACTCATGCGGTATAATGGTTTTTTCTTTTCGATATTATTTTGCATTTCATATTCATGCATTTAAAATAACCCACAAAAAAACAAAGAGAAATATTTTAAATGCGAAACATTTGTGTTTGCATTTAGCCCAAAAATGCGAGGGGAGTTTGTGGAACAAAAGGGAAAAATTAAAATTAAACACACAGCAGAGCAGACGTTGACAGTTTCGGTTCATTGAACCGAACTTAATTAAAAATCAAGTTGAAGGTCGCTCTCTCGATTCAAAGTGTGTGTAAGTAAATGTGACCACAAAGAAAATATGTATGTTTACGAATTTAATTTGAATATAAAACGTTTTCGAGCCAAAAACCCCAAAACAGTTCAGCCTTACACGATCAACAAAAACACATTTTTTGGGCAGAGAAACTGGTAATTCGGCAAAGGTCAGTGAACATATTTTACAATAATAACAATAAAAACAAAAAGAAAACACAAAAACCAGACACAACAAGTGAAGCCCAAAGCGAGACGGGAAGGAAAGTAGAAAGGAAGGGGCTGAGGAGGGGACTATCATTCCGATCATGATCATTTCTGAGCAATGTCTCACCAGAAAACCTGTTTTAATTGTAGCCAAGATTCGGCGGCTGGCTGCTGCCTGAAGTTCGGCAACAGCGCTCACGCAACAAACGAAAAATGTTAAGCAAACAAACATGACAGTTTGCAGCCCTGCACCGCCAGCGGCCAATCCCAATCAGAATTTCAAACATTTTAATATGAAAAACGTGACGCAGCTACAATAGGAAAACAAAAGGAGGAACAAATGGAAGACGGGAACATTTGGTAAATGAAACAACAACAGCATCATCACAGAAAAATAAAAAAATCATCAGCAGCTGCTTGTGACTACAATTGTGGTTGGAACAATAACACAGGTAGCAAGGTGTAATATGATCCGAGGATGATTTTTATTTGAGAAATCAATTATCTCGATTTTGTCTTGTGTTTGTCAGTTTTTAAAGATTGCGTTCTATTATTTACCTAATTTTCTCCAAAAATTTAAGGTTTAAAAACCTTGCTAAGTAATAAAAATGTATTTGTAAAATATATATATGTAGGTAAGAATAGGTTACAAGAATATATATTTTAGAGATCAATACAATAAATAAAAATCAGATAAATAAACAGGTGTAATAACTTTATAAATTTGATAAATTCATGTTTAAAAATTGAAAAATATTTGGAAAAGTGTTTGCTCTTTTAATAGACTATTCCTAATGTCTCTGAAAAGTTTACCATTAAAATCAACAAAAAATTTAAAAACATGAATAAAGAAATATATGTGTTTATAAATAAAATTCGCATTTCCTAATATCTGATTTGTATGCCAATCCAGGACATAGATTTAGAAACAACCTAATGATGTAACCCCTGCTGTATAAAGATGCGCGTTGATAGCTCGCGGCAATAGATCGTCGTTTACACCGTGAGTTTCTGATAGTGTGAATACGTTGAGTCTGTGTGTGTGACAGGTGTTCGTTCGTGCGTGTCTGCGTTTGTATCTGTATCTGAAAATGTATCGGTGCACTGGTGTGTGTTATTTGCACTTGCGTTGGTGTCTGTGAGTGCACAGACTACGTAATAGCAGCATAACTGCATCAAGTGATAGTCACGTACGCCACACACCTCACGGTGGGGCCCGAAAAAAAGAAGCAAAACCAACAAAACATAAAACAAAACAGACCAAACAAAGCCAAACGCAGGTGTTCATTTTCATTCGGAGAGCGGAGAAGCAGAAAAAACACACAGAAAAAACTATAGAGAGCTTCTCAATTTCAATGCAATTCAGTGCAAGCGCTGCTAACAAGTGTCACGTTAAATAAGGAAATGACAACAAGTTCTACTTGTATTTTTTTGTTGGCTTTGGCTCGGTTATGCAATGCATTTCACCTTGGTATTTTTATATTGCTAAAACACAACCTATTACTTATAATCACTCACTGCTATACGGTTTCACCTCTCGCGGTGGGGAACTTAAAGGTCGTTGCTTGATGTATTCGGCATTAACTACTCAATGTGCGTGTTCGCCGCCTTAAGGCTACATCTTTGAACTTGCAACTTCAACGGAATTTGGTTATTAACTTTTGCTTGTTGGGGTTCTCTGCTCGCTAGAAGATTTTGCATGAGGTCATCGCAGCCACTTATGTGCCACTGACAAGTTTTAACTCATTTTCCAAGGTCTCTATCAGTTCTTTTGTCCAATTTAAGCTGATCAAGCTTTAATAAGATAATTCTGTTAAAATTTCTTAAATAATACTATACTTACGTAACATTTTAATAAATGCTAATAAGGCAAAATCATAATGGATCACCCCTTATAACAAATGTATCACAAAAACCAAGGTTTATCTAATATTGATTGGGTTATTAAAAAGAGATGTAACATTGTATCTATTGATTGTAACTAAAGAATTTATAACATCTTTAAAGATGATCTGAGTTTATGAATAGTTTTTAAAGAGGTTAACATAAAATCTGTTTATCTCAGAAAGTAACAATATTTTAAATAAATTATCTAAGGAATTTCATTCAATTTAGAATTCTTAAATGACTTGAACTTGGATTCCCATTAGCACGTTTCTCGGAGCTTTTATAGGTTCGCCCTGGATAATAGGACCATATTTTGTAGGTTTTTAAAGCCCTTCGCTTTGCATGCCCATTCTGATATGGCCTTAAAGGCTGCCAAACACACCCACACAAAGGTGAGTTAGCCGTTTCTCTCTCTCTAACCGTTTCACATTCCCTCTCTTTCGACGTCTGCGTTTTGTGGGTTTGTTGGCTTTGTCTATTCAGTTTGTTGGTGTTGGTTGGAGTTGCTGTTGCTGTTGCTGTTGGTGCAGGGAACGTGTTTTTTTAGACGACCAAAAACCAACGCGGCCTATACATAGCACACAACACAACAGCAACAGCAAAAGCAACAACATATACCGTCTGACAAAAACCTGCAATACATTTCATGCCCTTAGGCTAAATGAGTCGCCGTGTGTTTGTTGCTCATCGCCAGTATTCTCTGTGTCGCTATCTCTCTTTCTCCTCCTCTGTTCCGTTCTCTTCCAACTTTGTTTTTGTTGTCGCTGCTTGGCCAACGACCTTTATCACGCTCGCACACACACAAAACCACTCGTATTCGGTTGCTCTTCCTCTTCTGCTCGCTCACTCATTTTATAACCCAACAAATTACAGTGCTACTTCCGTAACTTGAACTTCTTAAGGGCTTTTACCTAACCAATTTCATTAAAAATGAATCAATAATGTATACCAAAAACTTGGAAAATATCAAATAATCAATGAGCTACTTCAAGCAAAACGTTTTCGAAATAGGAAAGGTACAATATTTAAGGGAAATACTTATTAAGTATATATATGTACCTAACCTGGATTATATCCAAAAGATATTTTGGGTAAAGTAGTTTCGAAATAAAAAGTATAATTGAAAATTTATTAAATAACCTGTAGTATGTATGTTTTAGCGATTTATTAATAAATATACACTAATTTTCCTTTGGACCAAAAGAAACACGTTTTAATTAATAATTTGGAAGAAATATTAGAAACTTTGGACTGAAACCTTCCCCTTTATAAGTATCTCCCAGACGAAAGAAAGGAAGTGCTGGTTATAATTTTGTTGTTATAGTTTCAGATTTAGGATTTCATTTTCATTTTACACACACTAAAAGTTACTTGGAATGTTGGTTTTATTGGTAAACTGTAGCCTTTTACTGTAAAAGGTAAATCATTTAAAATAGAAAGCAATCAAATAGATATTCATTAATATTGAGTATGGATACATATATGAATTACCATTTAAAACCTTCAAATTATAAGACTCGATCTATAGAAGTTCGACTGTAACTCCAGTTCAGTCAGACGTATTTAGCCTTTTCTCGTCTCTGCTCTCTTTCGCCTCGTTCGCTTTTTGCCCAGGGTTGCTGCCTCGCCTTCTTCGTTCGTTTTGTGCGTGACTGGCCTCCCCCCGCCCTCTGTGCTTCTATGCCGCCTAACCCCCAATCCCGTCCTTCTTACTGGAGCGTCGTCTGCAATTTAATAATTTCGAGTTTGGGTCTCATTTGAGCCTCTTTTTTTCTGCACACACACACACACACACAAGCACACGCTTAGCAACAACCTGTCTGGCACACTCATGCTTTTTTTGTATGCGTCGTTTTGCTTCAGTTTTTTCTGGTTTTATTTATATTTTTCCTTTTGCCTTGGCATGTTTTCCAATTAAATTGCAAGCGGCGGTGGCAAAATTTCAGTTTCCTCTAATGCCATCTCTGTTGCTCGCGCAGATCACCTGTCCACGTAAGCGCGTATGTGTGTGTTGTAATAGCCGCTTACAATTTACCGTTATGTGCCGGTGTAATAAAAAAAAAGAAGAAAAACCAACAACAAATGGCAGACAACAGTTGTTTTTCTATTTTTTCCGCCCATTTCAAGTTTTATTTTTTTCTGCAGAACGTTTCGTGAGCGATTTTTATCGCATTTTGCACGCACACACGAAAATCAGAGTGGCGCCATCTGTTGGGGCGAAAAACATATATAAAATTGCAATTTCATACGCAACATTTTTGTATACATTAGTTTTGGTTTTATTTTCGTGCGCTCGTTCGTTGCTCTTTTATTCTTTTATTCCACCTGAACTTGGTACCGCTTTCGTGAATCACGCGTCGCTTTAAAAAGCAGGTCAACCGCACCGCTCGGCTCCTTCCATCTCGCTTGTTTCCCCTTAACAAAGTATATTAAATATATATGTATGCATATGTACATATGAGACAGAAAAGCAACAGCTAAATAAAAAAAAAAAACAATAATAAAATTGCCAAGCGCAGAGAATTCGCCATAAACATGCCAAGTTTATTTGACACAGATTTTATTTATGTGCTAAATGTGTATAAATAGTCACTGACGTTGTTGCTGCTTTTGTTAGTGGGTGTAAATAAATTATTTATTATCAATGCCCAATAATTACTATTCAAAATAGGGCTTTAAATAAATTAAACGAAATATTTTCAAATAAATGGATAACATTTTAAAAACACATCATCCATACTTTTCATTGAATTGTTAGCTCTGAAAAATACAGATTGTTGAAACTTTGAACTTTTTTATTTTAATCTGTCATTATTCCGAGTTTTTTGTTTATTACTCTTATACGACGTCATTCATGACACATTTTTAATAAAAATAAGTAGTTAAAAAAAATACTAAAAACAAGAAATATTATTATCAAGAATTTTAAAGCGAAATAAACGAAATTCCCTACGAAATATTACTCATCATTATTAATACGAAACTTTGAAAAAAAAAACCTTCCGACTTAATCAAATTTTTCTCCGACAACTCACTGGGTTTTATAACCATTGACTCATTTCAGGCATGGAAAATTGCAAAACCAGTGATATAAAACGGTTTAGATTCTTAGAAATCCAGCAGAAATTCCATGCAACTTTTTTTTTTTCTTTTTTTACTGCTGTTCTATAATAACTATCTTGATACTATAGTACAGTACTTTGTTTACCATATCGATTACAACAATTTGTGGTTGATTTAGATGAATAGAAACGAGAAAACACAAGCAGACAGCAAAAAACAGTTGTGAACCACAAAAAAGTTACGCAGTTGTTGCAACTGCATGGCTGATGAAAAAGGTCAAATGGAAAGTAAGTAATTAACTAGTCGGGTCCTCTAATTACAGACCGAAAGAAAACCTATTGAACTGAGTCCTCTCATCGCTTGAGTAATTTATGGTATTTGTTAAGGGAAAGGGAGCAACTCATTCAGCTGGCTCTTTAAATGGATAGTGCAGAGTACTATTATTAAGTAAACTCATTATATATTACAGGCAGGGAGCCTCCTGTGACATTTTAAACGAATTCTATATGAAAATTGAAGGTAGAAAATGAAACATCTGGCAACAAAGTGGAATTACTATATAGTCTATTCATTTAGTCTGGATTACTTGATTGCTAGTTTGTTTTTAGTTCTATTTAAGACTCAATTATAGTTTAAAATTTAAAAGGATTTCACGACCTAGGCATGTAAAGTAAGACTCCAATAAAGTTTAATATTATTGTTCTATAAAATATTCTTACCAAAACATTACCGTATTCGATATCAACTCAAATATTACATGACATGAACTGAGGTTCGGCTCAGGGATTATATCGATTATTGACTCATTTGTGCTTTGATTTTTCCCCTTTGGACCTGACCTACACCTACCTCTTTGTATCATTTTAAATCTCTTTCCCTCCGGCATCTCTCTCGCTCCCTGGATCGCGGGTCTGCTCAACGGATATTACGCAACACATGCAAAATGGAAACGAAGCACAGTCACAGCTAATAAATAATGCAAATGCATTGCAGTGGCGGAGTGGAACGGGTTCCCATTTGGGATGAGAGGGGGCTTTCGGTCGGTTAGCCAGGGAATTGAACTTTTGCTGCAGTAACTTTCTTAAGTCAAACAGCTGTTGCTGCAAAAGAAAGAGAGACAGACGGCCAGCCAGCAAGAGTGAGATGGCGAGTGATGGAGTGCAATAACTTTTCGCTTGTGTCCCGCCACATTTATTATCGCTTTATTTTTATCGCATAAATAAAAGTGCAAAAGCGTAAAAAAGGGCTTGTCAGCGCAGCAGAGTCGCGACGCTGAGTGGAATGAAATGAAATGAATGAGTTCAGGCAGCGAGTTGACTTGAGCCAAGAGCGAGACAGGAAATGAGAAACCAAAAGAGAGAGAGAAGGGGAGAGAGAAGTGTGTGCAAAAAGTTTAAGGACATGTTTGTCATGTTTACATTTCACTTCAAGTGCTTTGCACTTTAAGAACTTTACCTTGGCATTTCTTATATGCGAGAAAGGGAGGTCAGGGGCGGTTTTTACGAAGGGTTAACTTGCCTCTTCCTGTGAGTTTTATATTTATGATGCCCGAGCACGCGACTCGCATTTTATTACACTCAACATGCTGTGTTTTGTTTCAACTGAAAGGTAAGAAGAAAAAACATAAACCATATAAAAACCTGAACCACACCCAACTCATAGAACTGTCTGACTGCTGTCCATAGAACCGGGGCCCTCATTTTCCCGCCTTCTTACCGGCTTTACCGTTTAATGGTGTTAATAGCCTTTTGTCAAAAATGGGCGTGTTCGGCAGACAGTTTTCGCTGTTAGCCTTTGTTTCACGCTGATCTAAGCAGGGGCCAACATACTCGTTTAAAGAGGGTAGAAAAGAGGTGTGATCTTAAACTGATAAGCAAACCAACCAAACCAGAAATATGAGACGGTAAGAAAATCATTGGACTGGGTTAGGATTTGCAATTTATTCGAGGTTTTTATGTGCATGAAAGAAACTAGGGATATATGCTTTTCAGTTCTAGCAGCTTGAAAGTTGGTTTCTGTATACCATTTTTTAGGTCAAGAATCTTGAAGGCAGGACATAATATTAACATTTATTTAATCACAGTTTATTTCAAAATGTAGGTTCCAGTTTTTGTCATTTCTATCTTTGGGGTAATCATCCCTTTAGACTAGACATTCCCATTATTATCCCTTTTTAATTTTGGTGATGACATTTGGGTTTCTTTTTTTTAATGAATAAAACATATGAAATGGATACTCTACTAAGAGAATCGAATGATAAATTATCACAAAAGTTCATACCAGCTGATTCTAAAAAATATTTTGGAATTTAAAATTAATTTTTCGTTCAAAGTTATTATAAAATATGAAATACTATACTAATAGTATGAATATGTATGTTTTAAAGAATCTTTTTTTTAAATGAAAAGACAAATTTATTGGTATTGATAAATGGCTTATATGAACTTTCTTTAAGAATAAAAGGTATTTTTGGTTTAGTTTTTCTATAGTTATTACAATTACAAATACTTAAAACCAATAAAGCTGCACAAATAAACGAAGTTTGTAGTCCAGCAAATACTTTTAAATGGTACATTCTGGCACACTTAAGTAGCATTGAAATCTGGCTCTTGTTCCGCTTTAACTATTCCATTTCCCAATTGATTGCCTCACTTTAACACACAATACGTATAAATTAAATTGGCTGACCAGAAAAACACACACAAAATGCACCTGCACACACACATCGATGCATATAAACCAAAATAAAACTAGCAAGGCATTTGAAAATTAATTGCAAAGCCATTTGGACCAGACCTCGGACAACATTTTGCATTAAAAAAAATAGTGTGAGAGTGAGAGAGGGAGAGAGGCAGAGGGGCAATGAAAGAGTGAGAGCGAGAAACGAGGGCGTTGGTCACTTAAACGGAAAAATTTAAAAACTTAAATGGACCGAAAATGGTCAATGGAAGCCACGAATTTAAGTGCTGCAAAATATTTGCCGGCAAAAGATTAAAGCGCACGCATACACTCGCCGAATGTAAATGTTCGTGTGTGCTTGCGTCTGTGTATCGGGTTGAATAAAGCAATTTCAGTGAGTGGCTGGGTGGGTTAGTGGGTGGTTGGGCGCTGGGTGGCTCGTCGTCCGTGTGGGGTTAAATGCCATAAATAACGAAACAGGCGGCAGTCAGCACATAAAATACAAGCCAAGCACATAATATACAAAACACAGAGAGTGTGAGAGAGAGAGAGAGGGAAGGATTGGGGCAGGGAAACTGAGAGAAAGGCAGAGAGAAAGAGCCGGCCGGGGAATTGACAAACACATTCACAAAAAGCTTAGCCTGTATGTGTGCTCCGGTTTTTGGGTGTGAGCCGACATAGAAGAAGAGAAACTGAGATAGACAGCGAGGATGTGCAGCAAATTTAGCTATCTTTCAGTCGAATCTTCCCAATTTTAAGGTAAAATAATAGCTAGATATTAATTTAAAAAAATGATTCCAAAAAGAAGAATTTAGAATCTAATACATTCTTATAAATGTTTGATGAAGTTTTAAGACAGGACAAACCTTGGTCAGAATTTTATTTTGCAATATGTTTTTCTCCCACGTAAGCCTTTTTTATTACGATCTTTAATACGACATCAATTGCTATTATCAGTACCAAATGAATAAAGAAACGATTTGAACGTATAAAGTAAAAACATAAGCAGTAAGAAAAGAACTGAACTCTTAACATTATATAATGCTTTCCCGACATCAAAGCAGTTAAAACTTTGAAAAAGTATTGAATTCCATGATGGTTCAAGTGTTCATCCCAACTAATTTGAACGAGTGAAAAATGTGCGCTTCCTATCTACAGTTTCAACGGAACCTTATCCCTCTGATTCGCTAGGTAATCCACAGTGGGCAGCACTAGTTTTCGAGTGGTGGTGACGTCGCTGCCAGCAGCCGAAAAAGGCCAAAGGGCGGGGGGTGAGGCGAGCGAAAATCGATAAAATCAAGGGCAGACAATGCTGATGCCGCTGCCGACGTCGCTGCTTTCGATGGCAGCGCACGTGAGGCTGCCGTTTGTTCTTCTTCTTCTGCCTCTGGTGGGGTATTGCTTTAGAGTGGGTGGGGTGTTCTGCTGGCTGCGGCAGAAGCAGCAGCAGCAACCCCCAAGGCAGCATTATTGTGAAAGTTTCCGACTGCGCGACTGTATGTGTGTTTCTGTTTGAGTTTTGGTTTGTGCTTGTGTGCGAGCGAAGGCAGTAAAACGAAATGAGAAAGCATGAAAAATAATCATTTTGCGGAGTTACTCCCACAATGCCCACCACCTTCCTATCCCTTAATACCACCTCCCTTAAATCCCTAAGAAACTTTTTTCCTTTTTTTTTGGGCGGTGCCTGGCAAAATATTTCAAATTGCAGAGCAGCAGCTGAAAAAGTAGAGTCCTTAGGGGTTGTGGGCTCTTCTCTTTACAGATGGGGTCAAGATTCTAGATTTGGGGACTTTGCTAGGAGGTAATTTATATTTTAGAATATTTAGATTTATATGGTAGAATAATATCTATAAGGTACGGATTCAACTTCAATTTGAAGTTTGCAGCTTTCTTCAACATTTAATAGTCCATTTAACTAAAGGCTCGATATGGACATCTTGATAATAGATTTTTTATACCCGTTACTCGTAGAGTAAAAGGGTATACTAGATTCGTTGAAAAGTATGTAACAGATAGAAGGAAGCTTTTGCGACCCTATAAAGTATATATATTCTTGATCAGGATCAATAGCGAAGTCGATTGAGCCATGTCCGTCTGTCCGTCCGTCCGTCCGTCCGTCCGTCCGTCCGTCCGTCCGTCCGTCCGTCCGTCCGTCCGTCCGTATGAACGCTGAGATCTCAGGAACTATAGCAGATACAAAGCTGAGATTAGGCATGAAGATTCTTGAGGTCCCGGGACAGCGCAAGTTTATTACAGCATCCTGCCACGCCCACTCTAACGCCCACAAATCGCAAAAAACTAAAATTGCTGAAATCTCAGGAACTATTGCAGTTAGAAAGTTGAAATTCAAAAAGTATAATCTTTAGATGGCAGCGCATCTTATAGTGGTACTACTATCCGGCCACACCCACCCATACGCCCACAAGGCTCAAAAGACGGTTTTCGGATTTTCTAGAAAGCTGATATCTCGGTAACTATAAGAGATAGAAAGTTCGGATCAAGCATGTATGTTTCTATAATGCTCCCAATGCGAGTTTTTTTTCCAATCACGCCACGCCCACTCTAACGCCCACAAAACCCGAAAAACCAAAAATGCAAAACTCTCGAAAACTATAAAAGCTACACAATTTTGCTTAAGAACACGTATTTAGGAGATGCCTCTGCAACTTGCCACGAAGTTGCATCCGGCCACGCCCACTCTAACGCCCACAAACCGCGGAAAACTGTGGAGCCTACAATATTATTATGAATGCCTTCGTTTGACCTTGTGTAACTTATTTCTGTTAATATCTATCGACTTACAAAAGATTTTTCAAATCGGAACATTATTTCGCTATTTATGAAGAAATTAAGGTTATCAGGCTCCACATGGGCAGTGACGTCACTATAAGCATACTCAACATACTTCCTCTGACAATAGGTGGCGCCTTGTGAATTTCCACTAGCAAAATTAAGATTTTAAAATTGTGTAAAACAGTAACGGGTATCTTATAGTCGCGACACTCGACTATAGCGTTTCCTCTTGTTTAGTATTTAAATTCGAATATAATCCTTTTTTCAATTATTGTACGAGGGGAATGTTGATCTGTTTTTGGCCCTTTAAGTGCTATTACTGTGCCCAAAACTGTACAATGGGAAGGTGGTACGCCCACTCTTCGTTTTGCTTTCTTCGTCTCTGTCTTGGTGCTGCTTTTTGGGTGCTGTCAGCGGCAGAAAGGACGAAGATGGCTGAAAAGGAGCAGCTGGAGGAGCAAGAAGAAGCGGCTTCTGTTTCGCTTGCTTTTATTTTCGGCTCGCAAAACTTTTTTTGGGAGCAGATAAGATGGTGTTGTGGGTGCGGCTGTCCTGGCAGGATATTGTTTTTTCTTTGGGTTTTGTTGGCAGAAGAAGGCGCGCCATCAAATTTAATGTGCGGCATAATAGAAAATGGCGTCTGCATTTAAATTTCCCTCAACCTTTTGGCAAGGACGTCAAGGCGGATTCCCTTGGTTTCTTTTTGGTTTCTTAATTTAAGTTAAGTTATCCGTTGTTTTTCTATTAAATTAATGTGAAAACGTCAAATTTATAGATGAGGAGGCGGTGTCCTGGAAACTGGCGTTGAGTTGGCCCTTCTTATTATTGGTAATGTGATACATAGCAGAGAAGGAGAATGGGCGTGGCAAATGTTCTTTCTTCCTTTGGCGTACTTCTTGTACTACAAAATTCCTTTAATAGGTTTTTTAATGATTGATTTAAGAATCTTTAGATGAAATAACAAGAAAATCATTAGATTAAACTTAATTAGCATAAAATTAATTAATTGGGATTAAAAGATACTTGACATCTTTCTAAATATTCATTCAATCAATCTGTTTAAACCTATAACAAAAACCCATTAATCTTCACACATGACAAATACCTGAATTTAAAAGTCAAATGGCTCTTGAATTATAGATTAAATTCTCTCTAAGCCATTAAACTCTAAACCAAGTTTCATTTTCATGGATAGGCTATCAGCATTCGGCCCATCTAACTGGCCATTAGGAACTTGTCTACAATCTCACTCTCATTTCATCCTGTTTTCCTTTTTCACGCTGCTATCGACACAAATTATCTTGAAATAACTTAAAGCTTCGCCGAAAAGTTTCAAACATTTGACTTTTGGATTTAAATCTAAACTGACAGGAGATTAGAAGAAGCTGAAACAACAATTAGTGGGCAAAACTTTTGTCAACCTTTCCGCAAACTTGATTAGGCATATTAGCAAACAAGGAGTTGTTATCAAATTAAAAATATCATTATTCCGCAAAGTAAAAGTAATTTAATTTAAATTGAATGGAAAAGCCTGCGCAATCTATCTTCATATTCAATGAATTAAATTATCGGCCTCAAAGTGAGCCGGAGCAAGATGGCTTATACGAAGAGCCTTTACAGCTTCAAGCTTTTGCACTTAGAAAAATGATTTTAAGTATAAGAAGTTTAACAATTTAATTATGCAAATTTTATAAGATACAGTTATTATATGAATAAACATTAAACTGCCCTTCTTTTTCAGATGTTAAAGATATGAAATTATGTTTGTATTAGGATTAAGATTTATTAAGATCACCTAACAAGTAAAGACGCGAATTTTACGCTTTTAATGGTTTTAAATCTTTGATTTTAACCAATCTTTATTTTTTTTGAAACCCAATAATAAATAGGATTATCTGTTGACTACCTTGCTACTGTTTATAGAAAATTCATTCACCAATTTACTTTTTTATTTAAATATATAAAGGTTTCTAATGAAATCCCTTTAAATAAAGATTTCTTTCTGTGCGCGAAGTGCGGCAACGGCGCAGCGTCAAGAATGCCAAAGTAAAAATGGGCGCAAAAACTAGTTACACAAACACAAACGCACAGCTACAGCTGCAGACAAGATGCCAGCCCACCCAACCGCCACCCACTGACCTGGCACGTTTCCCCAACTCCCCTTTTCGCCCTCTCAGTAGACAGTGCCCGCCTACCATTCCACCCAAAAGTTGAGCTTGGGGCGTTGTTGCCGCATTATTTTTATCAAAAATGTTATCAAAATGTGCGTTGCCAGCTGCGGCTTCAGGGCAGAGGGGGGTGAACGTTGGGGGAAAAGGGATTTTCCGAGCGGCGAGGGGATTGAGAAAAGTGTGCTGAGCTTTTCACTGTGTGAATGAGGTCGAACAGTGGGTGGTTTTTTGCTGGCTTAGATGGCACAAGAAAAAGTTGAAAATGAAAATAATGACAGCGTTGACTGAGAAAGAGGGGGAGGGAGAAATAGGGGAAAGGAGGAGCGCAAAAGGGAGAAGTCAAAGTAGGGGGTGTAAAAGTGTGGGCGGCATTTGAGTGGGCGTTTTGGGGGTGGTAAAGTAGGTGGTGTGTTGGATTTCCAGCTTTTGTCCGTTGCTTTTTGTTTTGTTTTGTCTACGAGAAAAAGTTGCAGTTAGTGTGTGTGTCTGTGTGTGTCGTTATGTGTGTGTTGGCTGTGGAATTTTGCGCATGTACAGCGAACACATAATACATAAGTTATGTGCCCAAGTATATATACACAACGCAACGTAAATTGCTATCGATTTTCCCTGTTGCCATGTAAGAGGAAGGTGGCCCCAAAGGGGGCACGCGGGGGATCTGGGGAATATAGATGAGGTACACCGTACATGTGTGTGTCTTGTTTATGTTTATGGCATTTTAGCATAACGGCAGCGGCTAAGTAAGTCCATCTATCCAACCGCAGCAACGGCATCCGTTGAGATACAGCATCTCACAGATACACAACGTCGGGCGTTGAAAATAATAGTGATAAGGAATAGAGTTTAAGGTTTTATGGCAAAATTTCGAAAATTGTTAAGGAAAATTGTTTCTGTTAATGCTTAAGATTGTTAAAAGCTATCATGTTATATCAATATAGAAAAAAAATTATACTCATGTTCTCCAATAACTTTAAAGATGATAAAGAAATCTTAATTTTTATCATAAAAATGATCGATGTAATACAATTTTTTATTATTTTTTTATTTATAAAATAAGAGATAGAGTTCTTAAGACTTTTTTCATAAAATATAAAAAGAAAAAACTGTTTTTTTAGTTGAGTATTTCCTTTAATATTTAAACGTCGAGTGCTACTATCTTGACCACAGCGTGTGTTAGTTTTTACCGTTGCACGCCCTAATGGCTACAGCAACAAGAAGAAGAAAAAACTAAGTTAAAGTGAAAGAAGCTGTATCCGTGTATCTGCCAGAAACTTTTACCTATCTTGACTTCTCATCGAGCTAAGCCACATAGCCGTGAATGAAAGAAATAATGTAATTTCATGCCTCGACTGGAAAAGGGCAAAGTTTTTCTAAGGATTCCCCATCTATCCCATTTGATTCCATATCCTAACCACTAATTAAGGTTGTTTTCTCTCTGGGTATTCCTTCGCTGACATCTTGGGTATTTATGGGATTGGCCATTGAATCTGCGAAACCTTAAGAAAATGTAATTTGTCAACTTTTGACGGCATGTTTAACTGACTGAAGGAGCGTTAAACAAGAGCAACTTAAAGGAAATGCTTTATTTTAATTCAAAGATAAAGAAAATATATTTAAGCCAAACTATTTTACTAATAATCACTATAATCAAAATCTCAAAAATTATTCTTTCCAGGGCTTTCCTTGTTTCCTTTCCGTCCTTCTCCTATCACCATCTTTCAAGCCAACTGAAGCCAAAAAGAGGGAATAGGCAACAGCCTGTTCTGACAAGGAGTCACATGCCAAAATCCTTGATAAATCAGTCAATCACGCCATTTGATCAAAGATTACGGTTCCAAAATGGAAACCCAAGAAGCTCCCAATTTTCTCACCCTGTACGTGTTGCAAGGAAAAGGAAAACCGAAGGAATATATATATATATATATTGCAGTGCTGTTTCCCTGCCGTACGTGCGTGTTTTCATCGGGAAAAATGGCAAAACTGTAGGAAGTAATGAAAATAGAAGGCAAGCCAAAAGTCTGACTGGTAAGCCAAAAAGGCTTTATTTTGTACACAGAAGTGTACTTTAATATACCCTTATTAAATTGAATGAATGAATTACTATATAAACTAGAAATGAGTTTTTTCTCAGTGGTTTATTGCAATGTTTTAGTTACTAGCTATATCTTAAAGTTTGTTTAAAAACGTACAAGTTGTAAGCCAGTCCATTTAAGTTCAAATTGAAATCTACAAATATTGAATAAAAACTTAAATCCAAGCCTAAAGACCCTTAGGATAGGGCATGAGTAAACCTTTTTTGGCAGACAGCAGCAAAAGCAATTTTATTAGTTTCCTTAGCTCCCGACACCCTGCATTTTGTTTTTATCCCTGAAAGGGTCCATCGGACCGGGACCCCCTTATATTTTGTTTTCTTTTTTCTGTTTCTTTTTTTTTTGCGATTTTTAAGACTTATTCACTCTGACAGGCGACGCCAGTTTGTCTTGGCTTCGCTTTCAAACACATGTTTTGCTGTTTTGGCTTTTCTTTGGCAGCTGCTGCCACAGTGGAAAATCAGGCAGCAGGAAAATCTAGAGCAAAACAACAACAAGAAGAGAAACAGAAAACGAAAAGCTGTTTGCATCCTGGAGAGGCAAAAGGTGTGGCCTATGAGAAAAAGAATTAAGCAAACATTTATCGATTTATGTGCCACAGAGAACTTAAAGCTTAAACTGGAACAGCACGAAAATCGCGCGCGTCATGCGTTTTGGAAAAACAGCGACCAAAAATTGCCAACGACCCAATAAGGGGGATATATACCGTATACATATATTGAATATGCATATAAACGTATGTATATATATATATATTTTTGTGTGTCCCTGGTTGATTCAATTCGATTTTAAGCGAAGCCCATTAAGCGACGAATCAGCAGGAAAAACTGGGAAAGAGAAATGAAGGGACAGGCCCAAGAACGACCTCAATTTATAACATTGATTGGAGCTGATTCGATGAATGAATTACACACATGAACATATTTAAGACCACGTGAGACCAAACAAATATTATTAATATACAAGCCAAGAAGAGCCCCCTTCTCTTTTGAGAAATCTCGAAAAAAAAAAATTCCACCCACATCCACTCAAACCCACTTCAAAAGAGAGTGAAAATGCATTAGGTATTAGACATACACACTCGCACACACAAAAAGAAGACTGGCAACAGCGCACGAAGAGGCCTTCGAGTGGAACCAAATCATTATCTTTGGATTCAAAGACGAAGATAAAAGGCTTTGTCAGGAAGTTTATTAAATTTAAACTACACATGGTCGATTAGACAGTTCTCAAATACAATCTTTTATAAAGCATAAAACATTTATTATTTATATAGCATTCGTATATTTTCATAATAATAATAATGGCAAAATTAAATAGGAAGTATCACAAGATACTTTTAAGAGCCAAACAAATAAATGTTTTTTGAACAATTTTGACCAATTTGACCGTATTTTGCTAGTATGGTCCGATTTCCTCTTTGCCATTCGAAATCCAACAATGAACTTAAACTATTTTTCATTCTGTGCTATTTCTGTGACCAAAAACCGATTCTCTGTATCTAATGTCCCATACAAAGTTGCAAGCCCTGCGTATCTGAGCATAATAAAACAACAAATAATATATAAAGCTGCAAACAGCAAAACAATACAGAAAGAGAGGCAAAGGAAAACCAATAAAGGCAACAAACATTGCCGGCCAACAACTCCACGTAAACTTCATTTACTGTCTGGCTGTAGACCCCAATTCATTCCTCCCACCCCTTTTTCCACCCCTCTGCTCCTCTTTGCCCATTTTTTTCTCCCCCCTTAGCGCCGACCATGCCACCATTTATTGAAAGGCCTGCACGCAGTGTTTTTTTTTTTTTGGTTTGTTTTTCCTCTTTTTTCTAGCTCCAACACAAAATTACTTTTTGTGGCTTGACTGGTGAGGTCTCTCCATCTCGCTTTTCTGCCTTTATCTCACTCTCTTTCCCCTATTTCTGCCATGCTTCCTCTCACTATCTATGCTACAACTAAGGCCAACAAAATAGTGAGTATTCGAATATGCTTAATTACTCGTAATAATTTCAATTTTAATTAATCCACATTTTATATTATTTTAAACGCACAGTAATATTAGATTCTATAATAAAATGAATATTCATAAATATTTTATTAATATTAACATTCAATATTAATGTGTAAGGCATTAATATAACAGAATTAAATAATGAATTATTAATGGGCTTGTAAATAATTTTTTCAATTGTATCCATTGCCCTCAAGTGTAGCCTTTCGTTTATCTTGCATGCTCTTTCTGTTTGTTAATGTGTGTGATAGCTTTTTTTTAGTTTTTGTTTTTCTTTTCTTTTTTTTTAATAAATGCTTGAGTTCATTCAACTGTCAAAAAAAACACTATACACACACGTGAAAAGAAGCAGAGATAGACAAATAAAAAAGAGAGGGAAATAAACAAGATCGAAGCTCACGACGTGCATACAAAAAGATGTAAAACAACAAAACTTGGAGCATCTTCTTCTTCCCGAAACATTTTAAATATTTATATATGTATGTATGTATCGTTTATTCCCGATTTGCTATATATGTAGATATATACCTTACCCGATTTTCCGGCAGCTGCGTTCGAACTTTCGGTTCTAAATTTAAGTTTAATTTCTAAACAGTCAACAACATTTTACAGCAGGCCATTTACCGCACTCCCTCCTCCCACAGAATCTTCCCACCTTTGTTCACCAAATTCCCTCTGCACTCGCATTCTGTAAAAGTTTTTCCTTGTTCTTTTCCGAATTTATTTATATATTTTGGTTTTTGTGACCGTGTGTGTATATGTATGTGTGTTTTTGTTGTATTTATGGCATTGTTTCGCTTTCGAGTTTCCGCCATGAAAGTGCAGACCTCCAAAATGCAACTATTTCTGTCCCACATAGATACACAGCCAATTCGCAGGAGTGTGAGTGTATGCCATGACACAGGCGGCACACGAATTTGTTCGTAGGATGTATCTAAACAAATATTTATAATCGAGCAAGGTGAACAGTAACTTTATATTTTTTTTGGCATCTAGCATTTGATTTGTCTTTTAGAAAGACTAAAGGGTATGGAAAACTGAAAGGTTATTTTACTTGCAATTGGTATTTCGTTTGGATAATTATTTACTTTTACTATTAGTATTAATTTGCATATTTAAGTAGACATTTTGTATTAAAAATATTGGTTTTGTGACAGATAAATTCACTAATTGAATTCAAATCATTAAGGAAATGACATGTTTTAAATTGTGATTTCTTAATTAATTCCCACCATAATTTTATCGAGTAAAAATTATCTTTAAACATAGTTAGGTAAATAATTTAATAAGTTTTAATACTTGAATCCATATTTGTTAATAATAATATTATTATAAACAAAAATGTGTGTTTTTCTTTATATTATTGATTTATTTATTTGTTTATTATTAAATTTCTATAGCTTGTAGCTAACTTTTTTTAAAGAAATCTTAAATAATTGCTCGGTTATTATTACAAATTAATTTTTCCAAAAAAGATACCAACAAAATAGATTACAAATACATGTACATTTTTTATTCTGTGAGTGTAAAAACAGCGCCAAAAACGAACGTTGTAATCCGTATAAGAAGACTTAACCAGGAAGAGAAGCGGAAGATAAGAAGCAGCAGAGAGACAAGAAGCACACAAACAGAATAAAAAACGTTACTAACACAAATAAACATTTACTGGCAACGGTATCTCTTTTACATTTACACATATGTAAGTACATACATATGTATGCTGGCATCAAAAGTTAACAGGGGGAAGAAGATGAAGAGACAGGCTAGAAAACGAAGAAGAAGCAGTAGGCGGAATGGAGAGCGGAGTGCAATGGCAACAATAAAATAAAACAACAACACCAAACTCAAGGAGATAAAGTGGGAAGCAAAAGCTGTCTGTTTTTCTTCTTTTATTTGTTTCTTTTTTTATTTTGACTATGTGTGTGTATCCAATGCAGCAGCCGCAACCAAAACAACAACAATACAAGTACAGTAATCGCCTGATACAGTGAACCAAAAAAGTTAAAATTAGAAGTGCTATATAAATTTTAAAGGCAATTTTGATTCTATATTAATTTCAGTTATGTCAGGCATCAGTATTATTTATTTATATTCGAATTTTTAAAACATCAAATTACAAATAGAAAATATTCCCGATGATCATTTGCTGTGTATGCATAAAAAAGCCAAAACGGAAAACTTAGAACAAACGAAACTATTGCAACAATTTTTAATTGACAGAAAACTTGCGGTAAGGATAAATGGCTAAATGGGCAAAGTCGAAGTGGCCAAATGGCACGCATGTTTCCAGACCCCTCAAGTCCCTCAATCTACATATGTATGTATGTATGACAGACACACGTACATATAGCCAGTCCAACTAGTTGGCCATAATTGGTTTTTTGGTTTTCGGGTCTTTTGCCTGTAATCAACAAGAAAAAAGCCTCTCTAACTCGCCTTCGGACATTTTTACGTCTTTTTTGTTTGTCGTGAGTTCCTTTAATTGGATTTCATAGACTGAAACTGACAGACTGCAAAACTCTTAATGGCCAAACGCAATCACATCACAAAAATCATATGTGAATGCCTGAATCCTTTTGAAATTTCACAGGCTAACAAATGAGTTTGTAGAGTGTGAGTTTTGTATCAAAACAATTTAAAAGAACCCTTTTCTTATTATTTTAAAAGAGTGTAACTTTCAAATAAAAATTCTATATATTTTAAGATTTAAGGTTAATTCAATGTTATCAAAAATAAAGTAAAAATGAAGGAGTTATTTATAAATATTTCTTTTGTGTTAGTTACAGAAAATAGAAAACAGTTTATGTTTAACAATAAGAATTTCAAAAAAATCAACATTTTTTAAGGTGTTAAAAGTGTTTTTAAGCATATGTATTTAATTTCGCTGATTTTTTAAATTAGTTTTCTTAAAATAGAAAACACATATACGACATTTCTGTTAAAGCAAACGCCCACTGTCTTCCCACTGGCAATTATAATTAACTGCCCCAGATTCCAAAGTATCCGGCACATGGGAAACCGATAAATAAATACGTTTGACTTTCCCCAAGGTCTGAATTACACTTCCGCTCTTATCAATCCAGTAAAATGAAATAAAAACACAACCACCAGTGAACACACTTTCTTGCTCTGCAAGCTTACATTTCATATGCATTTGCTATAGGAATATGAAAAGCGTTCTACGAATTTTCCTGATTTTAATTATTTAGCTTATGTTTCTTTTTTTTTAAGATTACTCACATTTCGCGCACTCAGCGCTCTGCTTCTTTTTCCTCCTCTTTCACGCCTTCTTTTTCCTCGCGCTTTGCCAATTGATAAGCCGTTAGCCGACGCCTCTCTCTCTCGCACGCTCAACGCTCTCTTAAAAGTTCTTTTATTTTATATTATTCCATTCGTTGTTGTGTTGTAAATTTTGGTTTATGTTGCTGGCATTCCGGTTAAGAAAATGCAGAGAAGGGGAAGACGAAGACGATTGAAACCGCAGTTCACTGATTAAGCAATATAATTAACTTTTGTTGTATTTTTCATTTAGTAAATATTATTTTCGTTGTCAAGCGCTGTAAGAATTATAAAATATAATAAGATTACTTTGCACACATTTTTTGCTTTTTCTTATTCCTATTCTTTATTCATATATATTTGTATGCACACTAACACACGCGCGAAAAAAACTCGCGGCGGCGACTGCTTCATTCTCTTCTTCTTTAGCAGCAGCCTCTTCTTTCTTTATGGCTTTTGCCCTGCTCTTTGCTTCGTATATTTCATACACTTTTCTTTGTTGCAATTTAGGCATTTGTTTTAGCACACATGGACACTAAACACAGACACGTACACACACACACAGAAGCAATCGCATCGAATTATATTTTGCTGCTCTTTCTCTTTCCCGCCGCACAGATTTGCCGCCTCGCTCTTGCTCGCACACACCAGCTACTCACGTAATTCAGCAAACTTTTCGTATTCTTCCTTTGCCTTACTTCGATTTGCTGCGAGAACAAACACGAGTATTGTAGTTGTATAATTAAGAATTTTTCTCCGATTTGCTGCGACCCCAAAATATTTCAGTACACACAGACACAACACACACACGCGCGCGACGAAGAGGACGACGCGACGACACGTCCGTTATGTTCCAGCGAAAGAGAGAAACAAAAACACTAGAGGAAGATGACAATAAGAGAAACGAAAAATCCCTAACGGGTGGCACAAAATCACCTAATGCCTGCGTAATATCGAATATTCGATTGATGACGTCAGCTCATATGGTATTTTAAATTTTCGTTGGTATTTTTTAAATTAAGTGTGGTATTTGCAAGGTATCTCGCACTGGGTATTATTAAAATAAAACATCATGACTGCCAATTCCGCAGGAGTTAAAAAACGCAGGAGCTTCCTATAACAATATCGGAACAGAAAAATTATTTGATTTGTATATTTATTCTTTATGATTAAAAATATTCAACATATTAAATTTATTAGAAAGCTTTTTAAGAAGTTTAGATATTTATTTGTACTAAGGCTTAGACAATGCAGATTTAAGTTTATAATCTTTATAATCTGATATACAGATCCATCACATAATTGGACAAGTACTTTTAAACTGCCTTAAATCTAATCAGGCTAATTCGGAACATACAGTGGCTCCAAGCTTATTTCCTGCAAGAATAAATCAAAGTTTAAATTTGACACTGCTACTAAACTAGCAAAGATATCAAAAAAAATTTAAACGCAGAAATGTTAAGAATGTTGCATATTATTAAAATAACAATTTTTTATGATTTCAGTTAACATTGAAACTTAAGGAGACCATCGACAGGCTAATTTGTTCGATTCGACGAACTTTTCGTCGTTTTTGGCGGTGTTCGCGGCCAAATTTCGAGTTCGAAGTTTTGTTCGACTAAGATATGTACAGTGGATCCAAGCTTATTTCGTGCAAGAAAAAATCGAATTTTTAATTTGATAGTGCTACTAAACCAGCAGAGATATCAAAAAAATTTAAACGCAGTAATGTTAAGAATGTCGCATATTATCAAAATAATAACAAAAGTTTTTACTAATTTAAAAAACAAAAAAATTTTTTATACAAAAACTAAAAAATAGGGCAACTCCGACGCACAAGCTTATTTCGTGCAAGCACTTTAACGGTTAATAACTCTAAACTAGGACTTTTAAATCCATTTTTTTTTCTTAATACTAGAAAAAACACTGTATGTAGAAACGATGTTATCTAACAAATTTGACACTGGATGGCAATGTTTTCACGAACATTTTAGTTTAGATCGAATTTATATGTACATATGTATGTACATATGTATGTACATATGTATACATCCATACGTATAATTCCTGCAAGATGCAAAGAAAAGCATATAAAACAGATATGCTTTCTCTTTTACTCTTTTTCCCGTTTTTATTTTTGTTCTCATTAAAAGTATGAATTGGCGTCAAGGCAATTACTGCTTTGCTTCCGTCAGCGAACAAATGTTCGCCAAAAAGTTGGTGGGAAAATAAAATTCGCCTGTGGATCAGTGCTGCCAACTTTTCCGGACAATAAAATGCTAATGTTGTAACCTGCTCAACCTGCTAGAAACGGCTAGATGAAATTAATAAAACCCAGAAAAAAGGCATTTTAGGTTTGATGTAGTTTTAATGAATATTTTTTAATATATTGGTAATTGAAAATTGTAAGACAATTATCGAGCTCAGTGAAATCGATATTCCCATCAGAAGTGTACGACTAGTGAATTACCTCCCGGATCCGCAGACCTTTTTGCTTCAGCGCAAAATGTCAAAGTGCAATCCGTATTTTCCCGTTTTATAAGATATACATACATTATTTCCTGTTTAAGGATTTTAATAACAGAATCCTTTTTAGCATTCAACATTTTATCAACAGAAAACATTTTGATTTGCTGTAGTATTTGGAAGTGTTCTGGTAATCAGAAAAATTACAAATTTCCCACCAGCAGCTAGCTCACAATTTTTCCTGCATTTGGTTGAAAAATACCAGATTTGGCCAGAAAAAGGTTAAGCTGGCAGCACAGATGTGTATGGCCAGCTTTAACAGATACCTGTTACGAAGCTGTTAAATAAGGTGTAACCAGAGTAAGAAATCGCTTGGTGCTAAAAAAGGTAAAGTATAAAGGGTATAAAAAGCCATCTGTTACGCGTTTTACACCAGTCCATTTCAAGTCTCTCAACAACATGGACTCATCTTCAGCTGTCAAATGGTTGGGAAACATTAAATAATTTTTTTTTTTTTTTTAAATTATGTAGACTGTTTAATTTATTTACTTGCTTGAATATATTCTATTACCATATATCTGTTTTTAATTTATATTGAAATATCATAATATTTTGTTTCTGATCACAGCTTATCTAAGGAGGTAATCATAATAATATCCAAAATTGTACAAAACTTGTATAGCTAGATTTTTATTTGCTTTCTTCGAATCGTAATTGAGTTTTTTTTTTCAAATTAGCTCCCGATTATAGTGTGCAAATCGGTATCCAGGGAACACCACGTGGAGGACGTTGTTTTGCAACGTGGCTTTCAAACCAAAATAATTTTTGAGGACCTACGAGTATTTTCCGTAACATAAGGAAGGCATACTAAAATAAACTATAAGTAGTAGTAGTAGTAGTAGTCGTAGATAGTAGTGGCCCTACTATCAAATGTATTTGAAAACGCCCAATCATTATGAGTATTGCAATTGGTTGTTGTCGAATTCAAATCTAATAGAGACCGAAAACCTTTTATTTCAACTAGAAAATCATAAATTCTTCTACAGCAGCCAGAGGTGGAGTGAAGGCATAAATTAAAATCTCCTAACACTAAACAATTCGTATTTAAAAACGAATGCCGCTCCCTAAATTCTGTCACAAACTTTTTTAATGGGTAAGTCGGACTATACAACAAAAATCCCTAAATATCGATACTTGAAGATTGCAAACTCGAGCACAGGAGAGGCCAAATTTAAAACATTAGCAAAAAACCGATCGCATGTGCAAAGACTAACATTCTCTAAAAGTTCGTTTCGAACTGATCGGAACATACATCGCTAATGTGGCAGTGCAAGCTTTACGTATTATGGAAAAAAATATGAAGGTTCAGAATATTGTGTAAACAATCGAAATGGGTATTCAATAGCTTAGAGGAACGTAATTCTGGGAGCTCTACTTCTGGAGCTGAATTCTGAGCGGGTCTTGGGGGTTCAAAAGATCCCACAACATAAAGTCCTGCCGCACTTGTGGCTCTACTACAGGCTACATACAGCGCAGCTCTCTGCATGCCAAGATTAGTGTGGACCACCACTTTGCTGTATGTAGCTCCTTGACTGTTGTGAATAGTTATAGCTTCTGCAGGGACCACTGGAAACTGCTTTCGGTCAGTAGAAGTGGTCTTATTTGAATTAATTTGAAAACTTTTAATAACCTTAAAAATTGGGGTCTAAGAAGCTTCTTGTCTATGTCTGCACTTTGGTCGTAATCTAAGACCTATACTTTCAATTGGAAATTGCAAGTTCCGCTCGGAGAGCGGAGTGGAGATCCTTAATAGTGCGAGAGAGTGAGATGGGGTGTTGACTCTGGCTTCGAACTGACCCATCCTATCGGTTATGGTCATGAATTTCATCCCTCAGCTTTAGCCATTCTTCCAGATGATCTAGTAACGTGGGGAGACGGTGGAACTTCGAGCGACGTGCTCGTAGATTTAAGTGGTTGTCAATGGGCTTTTGCTTTGAGAGGGATTATCGCTTTCGGAAGGCGCAGAGGATTCACTCGTTGCTCTGACTCTGTGAGACGCCTCCGCCTTAGAAACGGTCAGAAGGGATTTTGGTTCCTCACCGTCGCCGATTGGCATGGTAAACTCTTGTTGGGGCCGCTGTATAAGCGCAAGAAAAATCGAGATAATCCAGAAATTATGTTTATCGATTTGGAAGTGCAGGGACGGTGGATAAGAGTAAATAAACAAATATTAATCGAAAAAGCTGTTATCGATTCGGAAAAGTATGAGGACGCTGGATAACGCTTAGACCAAATTAATCGAAAAAAAAAACTATACAAATTGATCAAAGAAAAGATCCTCTCTCTCCCTGAATCTGGACATCACGGGCATTGGCGACCAACGGGTGTGCACCACCGAATGTTCATGATGAACTAAGTCGCCATTTTTTCTTGTACGATATTTTTCACTTATAAATAAAACCCGAACGAAGACGGATCGTCATCACGAAGCATCATCATCACCAATTTTTTGCGCGTTTTCCACAATTTCGCTCCTCTCATCGTTATTTAAAAAATCCTTGACGGCCAGTTGCAAGGAGTGAGCAGCACATCGTATAGAAGCGATGGAAAAAATTCTTACTTCTTGCACTAGCTCCTCATTTTCATCCTCAGAGCTTAGCGCACTTTCTGGGTCTTCATTTAAATGCTCTATTGCCTTCAAAATATTTGCTGCTTAGAAATTGAAAAATCTGCCAAAATATTTTCAATTTCACTGCTCAAATTGAGCCCAGTATGTTTTTTATGCAGCTCAATAACACCTAACGTCTTGATCTCAATGGCTTTATTATGATAATACTGCACGTTTAAGCCCAGTATGCATTTGGAATGCCTTGAAGCGATATCAATTTTCAGCGAAACGACCTTATTTTTTAGCCGCCTTATTAACAAGGCCTTTTCGCGTTCATACTTTTCCGACACATGCTGCATCACATTCCGCGCTGTTACGGGAGTCATGTCCAAGCCCTTAAAAAATTGCTCCGTCAATGTCTTAAAAGGTGCAGAATCAAAAATTTGAAATGACGATTGTTCGTCTGTCACAAATTGCACGCAAGCCTCTTTCACTTGACTGGCCGACATCTTTATGACAATTTTTTTTTGCTTTTCCACAGGCTCCACAGGCATCACATTCCGCGCTGTTACGGGAGTCATGTGCAAGCCCTTATAAATTTATTAGGAATAATGCTTATTGAATCGGTCAATGCGGAGAATTTAATCTCGAACTAAACTAAATAGGCATATCAAATGGGATTATATAGAGTGAACTGTAAGGAATATATATTCTCACCAAAGTATGCATGATGAGAGTGGTTATGTTAAGATATAAATTACGTTAAATTCCTTCAAATTATACATGATAGGAGTGTACATGTAGACTGAAAGTAATATAATTATTTCATAAGAATAGGATATATAGTGTGTTCAATTACACATGACACTTAAATAAGATGCAAATAACGTCTAAACTCATCAAATTGTGCATGATGAGTATGTATTAGAAGATTAAATGTAAAGTGAGTAATTTTAAAGCGTAGAATTAGAAGTATGTCAAAGTATGCATGACACTTTCTTCTTTCATCCCAAGGCGAAAAGACTGATGCAAGATTAGACCCAATTATCCAGAAGCTTGGTGAGTTAATGTGAACAAGCTAGTCACATCAGTCTCAAAAACTTTCTTGAATTGATTTGTCCAGCTGACAGCTCTTGCCGAATCTATTGTTGCTAAAACTCTCAAGGCAGTTCTTGATGAGCCAGGCACTAGAACTGTATCAGAATTTATTACAGCAAGAGCGTATTTGGAAACAGAGATGACTTGATCAACCACAGGCCTCTGTCTAAAAGGTTCAGTTTTGTTTGTATCCAGAACCCTTGCTTCCATTACCATGTAGCCTAGAATGAAGCTAATGATTCCATACCTGACCTCTATGGGTAGCTCATCAGCCTGCATGTAAATCAATGCATACGGTCCTCGCAACATGTAGGGTTTCTTATCACTGTCCCATGAGAAGACTTTGTTGAGAGCAACCCATGTGACAGGGCGTTCAATCTTCTCTCCTCCACGATGCAAGCAGATAGCTGAGATATCTGGAAAGGCCGCTGCTACTCTAGACAAGGTTATGTCACTAGGAGATTTTGCCTTCTCAACGATCCCATAGGTTCTTATGAATTTGGCTACAAGAGCTTGGCCTTTCGCACTCATTCGCTCTCTTTTGGCTGTTTTAAAAATGGAGGGGCCTCTGCTCAACACAGTGCAAATGACTTCGAAAATATCCAATCCTAGTTTTGATACGTCTGGTTGCTTTTGGAACATTAATTGCTGAATCACTATGGGTTTGAAGCCTGTGTAAGCTATGACAGTGCAGAACTGCTGTATGCTCTCACTAGTGAATGATTCAATTTCACTCCAGAGATCTGTCAGCTGATTAGGAGTCAGACCAGTAGCAAAGGAAGGAGTTTCCGCAAGGTTATAAGAATCCAGCAAGGCTTGCAAAGTGGATGTTGCTCCACCGACTGCTCCTTCCTCCTCAACCGAGCTCTGTCCTCTAGGCATGGTCTCTTCTGTTGCTGTAGAGGTGTCTGAAATAAAAGATTCAGTCTCGTACTGATAAGATAAGTCTAGGGAAGGTAAGGATCCTAGTCTGGTTCTAAGAACTTTCTTTTCTTGAGAGCTAGCGTTAGAGCTATGTAGCTTCTTTAGAATCTCAGTTGCAGATTCAAAATCAGATGGTTTTTCTTTTAGCCTATCGAGTATGTCCAAATCGAGGATTGTTTTGTGAGTTTCTCTTAAAGCACTGAGGACCTGATTGGTTTGGTTGACATTGAGTTTGTAACCACGAATGTGAGGAAGAACCAATCTAAGAAAGCCTTCCAGTCTATGATTTTGCTGGTCCAATGGCGTGCTGGTAGTGGAAATCCAAATGGCTTCAAACTATTTGCATCTTTTTTGTAAAGTGTATAGATGTGTGAGTAAGCATTAGAAGAAAGTGATGCCACTTTGGAAGATGATGGTTGATACTGTCAGATAACGTTCTCTCTTATTTTTTATAAGTTAAAGGATCGTCTTTGTGTTTTTGATTTTTGGTCCGTCAATGTCTTAAAAGGTGCAGAATCAAACATTTGAAATGGCAATTTTTCGTCTGTCACAAATTGCACGCAAGCCTCTTTCACTTGACTGGCCGACAGCTTTATGACAATTTTTTTTGCTTTTCCACAGGCTCCACAGGCATCACATTCCGCGCTGTTACGGGAGTCATGTGCAAGCCCTTATAAATTTGGTCCGTCAATGTCTTAAAAGGTGCAGAATCAAACATTTGAAATGACAATTTTTCGTCTGTCACAAATTGCACGCAAGCCTCTTTCACTTGACTGGCCGACATCTTTATGACAATTTTCTGGCTTAACTCAGATGAGTAAGCTTCGGCATCCCGGTCTAGAAGATGCCTCCTTAAGTTTGTGAAGTATGAGCCCTGAAAAGGGCTGTTGCAGATTTTACACTTCGATTTATTCTTTTCGAAATTATCGAAAAAAAAATCGCGCACAATATCATCACGTTTACGTCCCATGGCAATCAATTTACTTGTGAAGCAAAGATCAACGCATACTAAAATGTTGACCTAGTTGCACTTCTTATCGGAAAGCGAATTGTAAAAATAGATTTTGTTTTCTTGTCTCTTTCTTATCACTATTAGCTTCTGGTAAGTTTAGGCATTAGGCACGAATTTGATCAAGTCAAAATGTTTAGTCTGTGCAGCTGTGTAATAAGACAATACTGCACAGGAACATATATACATACTTATTATATACCTTTTTTTTTTTTCGCGCGACTTTCGTTGCTTGACGTGCAACACACCTCCCGCCCAACCGACCGAGGGGAGCTGGCGTCTGACGTACGGCTCGGAACACGGGGATAGATCCGAGTGGATTAGGAGAGATACGAGGAAAGTTAGTTTTGTGCTAAATGGGTTAGTATCGAAACTTTCAAAGTGTTAGGAGAAGAGTTAGTAATTTTATAATGAAATGGTTCATGTTGGGCAAAGTTCGAAATACAATGTTCTAAGGATAGCGGAATATAGTTTCTAGTAATCCTAAGGGGTACATGGATATTCAAGCGGCCTAGACGGGCCTGGCTATCAATTTCACCCTTAAGAAGATTATGTATAAAGACGACCCCAAATTGATTAGTAAGAGTCTACTTTTATAAGAGGGAAGGTGTGTATTTGCGTCCCAGTTGAGACCGCGGAGAGCAAATACTAAAAAATTCTTTTGGATGGATTCAATAAGGCACTGGTGAACTCCATACTGGGGGTGCCAGATACATGATCCATATTCCATGTTTTGGTAACATAGGGGTCGTTAAATTCCTTCGAGCACCTTTTAATGAAACCAAGCACTCTTCTAGCTTTATTAACCATAGAGGAAATATGGTCGGAAAACTTAAGTTTTGCATCGAGTAAGATGTCAAGATCTTCAACTGCATTAATTCTTTCCAAAGCTACACCATGCTAAGTATAATTGGTAACTTTAGGTCATTGCTTTGCACTTAGAGCCATTAAGATTTAGGAAGTTTTCAGACCACCAGTTTTGAAAATTATAATATTAAGGTCAGATTGCAGTTTCACCTGGTAGGAGGCATCGGTATATTGCAGACAGAGTTTGAAATCGCCTGCATGCATACATAATAATAATACATGGCTCCCGTGAAGGATCCCGGAAGAAGCGTAGACTAAAAAGAACTCGTTGCGTTCTACCAGTGAGGTAACTGCTAATCCAACCCAGGAGATCAGTAGGAAAACCGATAAGATCGAGTTTTCTATAAGATTGCTGTGATTCACGGAGTCAAATGCTTTATGTAAATGATATCCGTCTGAAGTTTATTTTGGAAACCAGTGATCACGAAGGATGTTAGTTCCAGGAGATTGGTAGTGGTAGTCCGTTGTTTCATAAAGCCATGCTGGAATTCCACATTCCGACAAGGTGGGTCGGGAAATAAAATTAGACCGGGGGATATCATAAGCATAAGTCTGCGCGTTTGTTAACAAAGGTACATAGGTGGTTTGTAAAAACTGCGAAAAATCGGATCTTGAAAGATGCCATGTTCCTGGCGTATATATATATACACTTAGTGATATTTTCCACCCTAATATCGACTTAAAGTTTTGCTTGAATCTAAGCTAAGATGTGCGATTCGGACGTATCAGGGGGAAGCCGGGAAACAAAAATCTGTTTCTCTAGAGGAATATCAATCATAAATACTTTGGCGGGGCGGGTGGTTTACCCACGCTACCAGTGGGTGCCGGTAATCCGGACCCTAAGTTCCTATGGTGAGTCAAGGGTAAATTCTTTTGAGCTTGTAGAACATTTGGCACGGAAGGGTCCAATGCGACTACCTCGGACTGCTCATCGGGCAAATGCCTACCCACCTTAGCAACATTTTCGGGATCCGAAATATGGGCTGTTATCGGTGTCATCACGATTGGAGTGGTGGACGGGAGCGGTGATAATGAAGGAGACTGTTGAACATCAGACGGGGGGAGAAGGGAGTTATTCGCATTACTGGCGGTAACCGCCGGCGGCAAACGGGTCGTTTTTTTGGGCTTAGGAGACTCATTCAACAGTTTTAAATTGTTCAACTGAGTGTCCAGCGCAGAAAACAGGTCGTTAGCTTTGCGAAAAGCAACCAATACCAACTAAACCCAATTTTAGTCTGCCGCATAAACGATCTAAGATGTAAGCAGGGATTACATTGAATTTGTATATAGAGAGTAGTGGGGTTTTGGGAGATGGAGTTGTGGATTAGAAAGGCAGATCCTCCAAAGCAGTAGTGGTTGTTGATGCTAGTGTGAAGTGTATAATTAATTGGCGAGGGGAGTGAGGATGGTTTGAAAGGGGGGTTCTTGAAGGGCTAAAATGTGTGGATTCTGGGATTTAATTAGCATTTGAAGTTCTGTGTAGTTGTTCCTATAGCCATGTATGTTCCATTGAACAATTCTTAACATAAATATTTATTTGGTGTGGAGTAGGGAGATAACTTAGAGGTAAAATTAACGCTAATTATATTATGTGTTTTGGAGATGATGTGGGGGTTTGCGATCGATAGAGGAAAGGGATTTCAATTTTGATCTGGTAAGGACTGAGCTTTGTTCTTGTTTCAAAAGACGTTTCTAACTTTCTTTGCAGTGGGGTCAGCCTGGGAGGTGCTCGGTGTTTCTGATCCAGATGACGGTGGGTTGGTCTGTGAAATTTGATCTGTAGCTTACAGGTGTCCTGGTTGTTGGCTGAAGAGAGTGTTGATGTGAGGTGGTTCCGTTGGATTTTGCTGTCGAGGAGTATAGAGCACCGTCGTGGTGCCGCTTGTTGTAGATCGACCAAGCAGCCCTGGTGTCTACTTTTTGTAGAGTTTTGATGGCCTGGACTTCCTTGTTCGATAGGACAAGATTTGAAGCGGGAGTGGTGTGTTGTATCGGGCAGACTGTTAGAAGTGCAGTTGATGCAATTGGGCTCATTGCGGCAGATTTCGATAGATGAGTTGTCGATGTGGGCAGGGAGCCCACATTTGGCACAGGTAGCGGTTTCCTCTCAGGTCGTTTGAATAGATAACACCTTTGGTAAAATTGAGGCTCCTGTGTTCAGTTATTATGATTTTGATGTTATAGTAGGGGGTGTTTGAAGGCATTTGGTCGAGTTTCATTAGCTTTTCTGCCTGTAGTTTGTTTTTTGTTTTTGCAACTTTGTCCTTTGTTTTTTTGCAACTGGTGACTTCACCATGGATTGCGTTGTCGATTGTTTTTTTTACGATAAAAGGCGAGATCTCGGATAGCGATTTAACATTGTGGTCTGCACTAGAGGCGACTAGATACACACAGTGTCGGGGGGATGTTTCTTCCAAATGTCGGGAGGCGGTTCGAACATTTTGGGGTCAACGATCGATGAACTGTCTCATACTTGCGGAAATCGTCACTGCAGCGCTCGAAATCTAACTGGCCTTTTTTCGGTTTTGTTTTGGTTATTGCTGCACTGCGTGAGCGTATCGCGGAAGAACACAACCGATGGCTTTGGCGGTTGTTGTAGTTTGTTGGAGTGGGGCGGATTAAATGTACACACGGAAAATACCGTCTTCGTACAGTGTTAAATTAGAATAGGACTTAATTCTACGGGGGGAAAAAGCAAGTGCCGCTCGGAGAGCGGAGTGGAGACTCTTAACAGTGCGAGAGAGCGAGATGAGAGCGATCTGGAAGAACTGTTCTCACGACTGTTTAGGCCCCCAGGGCCGGTGGACTAGAGTGGACTGGCGGACTGGAATTGGGCCGCTTTGGCGTGTACATTCTCCCCCCCCTTGCGAGGGCGAGCGTAGCAAAGGATTAATGACGCTGATTTAGGCGTGTCCCTTCACGTTTATTTAGGAACCCGGGTCTGATTACCTCGGGGTATACATCCGAGCCTAACACCAGTGAGACTGTTGTCGGGCGATGGAACCTAGTCGGCAAGACGGATGTCTTTGAAATGGGCGCGCATGTTGAGGTGGCCGCATTGTCGTCGGACACGGCTAGCAAATCGGAGCAGCTCTCATCGCACTTCTCCACCTTCTCCCAGAGTGCCCGAATTTGGTCCCGATGGATTTCGCACATGTATTGGGAGCCTATTTCCGTTTCTGGGGCGCCCGGGGTATTTATGTTAGCCTCAAATTGGCTAATTCGATCTGTTGTGGCGATGAACTTTTTCAGTCTGCCTCTGTGAAGGACCGGGTATTGTATTGACGGATTCGTGAAATGGAGTGGGCGGAGTTGTCCAAAAAAAAAGCCCGGCTATCGTGGCGGATGTCGGCCGTAGAAGTTGGATGGGGGTGGTTGCAGCTGGAAATTCCCACAAGTCCAAAAAAGAAGAAAGCGGCGAGATCGACTTCACGATGGGATGGCACTTTATTGGCTCACTTCAGATTTTAGATTAAGTTAAACTAAGTTAAAACTAAAGAGGAACCCAAACTGGACCGCGGAGTGGTGGGTTTCGCCGGGAGCGGGAGAGCACCGGAGAGCGGGAGTGCAAGCGGGAGTGCAAGCGCCAGTGCAGCGCTCGCTCTTACACTGCCGCTCGAAACTAAGCGCCCTTATGGCGCGAACATTCTCCCCCCCCTTGCGGCAGCAAGAGTCAGGATTACTCCTCGTGGCATACTCCGGAGACGGTCCATCCAAACACGGTGCTCTGAGCGACGGGCAGCCCATCTTCCAGCTTCAGGAACCCCGGTTGGATCAGCTTGGGGAACAAGTCTGACCCCAACGCGAGGGAAATGGTCGATGGGCGATGGAACTGTTCATCCGCGAGCCGGATATCCTCGAACTTGGCCCGGATGGTGTCACTCAGAGCCCGTACTGGCGTGCGAATCCTAAGGCTGGGATCGAGCCTTAAAACGACGTCGAGCCTGAAGTCGCCCGTGCGGGATCGGATGGTCGCCGTGCAGACCTCCTCCTCGCCTGTCTGCGTGACGGGCAGCCGGTATGCCGTCGCCAACGACCGGTCAATACTGCTGACCGCCATGCACGGGTCGATCAGGGCCCCCATCTCAAACGTGGTGCTCCCGGTGTCGAGCAGCACGCAGGCGGTCGGGAGGATGTGAACCACCCTCTGTCGCAGATAAGCCGCCACGGTCGGAGATGGAGTGGGGGCCACTGAACGCGCTGGTTCCCTTGGGACGGGATGGCGAGCCGGCGCTGGAGTGGGGGCCGCCGGCCGAGCAGGATCACTGGAGACGGGCTGACGAGCGGGGCGTTCGGTGCGTGGACGAGAGGTTGATGGCACCGCCTCGTGCATGTGGAGCAGGGTGTGATGATCCCCCCCGCACGTTTTGCATCCCTCGGTGCTTCGGCAGGTCCCTCCTGAGTGCTCGTGGGCGAGGCAATTCGAGCAGTACTTATTAATCAGCACTGCCCGAAGGCGCTTCTCAGCGCTCAGTTTCTGGAACCTCTTGCACTTCCGAAGAGGATGGATGCCCCGGCAGACTCGGCAGCGGTAGGATTGAATACCTCGGGTACGTCTGCTATCCAAATCCTGGGCTGTGCGGGGACGCGGCACCATTATGTTGAAGTTGTTCTGCGAGGAAAAGAGACAAAAAGTTGGCTTAGTATGTGACCTCGCAGACGGAAATAGATTAATGGCTGGAAGTAGCCGGTTCCTTGCTCTCCATAGGGAGAAGGATAACCTTATGCACGGGCCGTTTTATTGTGCCGCGCGCCGTACGGACTTCAGCCACTCGAACTCGGCCATCGGCTCCGGGGAAAACAGAAACAATTCTGCCGAGCCGCCATTCGTTCGAGGGCAAATTATCCTCCTTAACTACCACCATATCGTCAATTTTGATGTTTCGGGTCGGAAATTGCCATTTGTTGCGTTTGTGGAGTTCCTTGAGATACTCCTCTTTCCACCGCGCACTAAACTGCTGATGTTGGGCTTTCAAATGTTGCCATCGATTGATTATCGACTTGGCTTCGCCCTTTATCTCAGGCTCAGCCGTGGAAAGCAACGGCCCGCCAATCAGGAAATGGCCAGGCGTGAGGGCTAGCAGATCGGAGGGATCTTCAGACATCGGGGATAGGGGTCTGGAGTTGAGGCAAGCTTCGATCTTGGCTAGGAGCGTCGCAAGTTCCTCAAATGTATACTTGCGCGTAGCCGTGGCTTTATAGAAAAGAGTTTTGAAACTTTTCACCCCTGCTTCCCACAGACCCCCCATATGCGGAGCCCCGGGCGGGATGAAGCGCCAGTCAAGTCCCTGATGGCTGTGTACATCAGTCACAGACTCTTTGACGGCTTGAAGGAAGTCCCGAGAAAGTAGAGAAGCTGCCCCCACAAACGTCTTGCCATTATCAGAATGAATCCGCCTTGGGCACCCGCGCCTAGCTACGAAACGAGCGAAGGCGGCTAGGAACTTTTCGGCGGTGAGATCGGATGTCGGCTCTAAATGGATAGCCTTCGTGGAAAAACACACAAATACACATACATATCCCTTGGTAATGAGACACGCTCTCCCGGTATAGTTTTTAATCTCGAACGGCCCGGCATAATCAATGCCCGTATATGTAAAAGGCCTCGAGAAGGACACTCTGTCCTTTGGAAGATCGCCCATCAGCTGAGTTTGCAGTCTCTTTTTGTAAATCGTGCAGATCTTACACGGATTCACCACTGCCTTGACCAGATTCTTGAGTTTAGGAATCCAATACTTCGATCGGATCAGGCGAACGATCAACTGACTACCGCCGTGAAGAGTAATCTGGTGGGTGAATTGGACGAGAAGGCGAGACAGTCTACAGCCGTAGGGCAGAATTATTGGATGCCGTTCATCATACTGGAGGGCTCTAGAAGCTGTGACGCGACCACACGCCCTTAGGAGGCCGAGTTGGTCCGTGAACGGAAACAAGTTTAAAATTGGACTTGCCCCCGGAAGGGGCTTCTTCTCTGCCAAGTGCTTCAGCTCTTGGCCGTATGCTCGACGTTGCGCGATGGAAATCAGCGTTTGTTCTGCCTCTCGGATTTCTTCCCTCGTGGGTCGGGAAGTAGAGGAGATCGCGCCCTTACGGCAGCGGCTAAGGAAGCGCCGAACATACGCCAGGACTCGCAGTGCTTTGTCCAGTTTAGAGAAGCGTTCGAGAAATTCGTCAGAAGGGACCTGGCTGAAATGCACCTTCACCGCGCGCTGCTCGAGCTCTGTGTTCGGTTGCACAATGCTTTGGGCTGGCCACAGCTCTTGTGGCCCTTGCAGCCACTCTGGCCCGTGCCACCAAAGTTGACTATCCGCTAACTCGAGTAGGGACACGCCTCGACTAGCTAAATCGGCGGAATTTTGTTCGGATCGAACGTGTGCCCAGCAGTCGACTGGTACTGCCTGCGTTATCTTGGCCACTCTGTTGGCAACAAACGTGGTCCAGTTGCACGCCGGCTTCCGTAACCAGGCCAGAACGATGGTCGAATCGGTCCAGCAGCGTATGTCGGAACTTGGTGTGGGCATATTAGGAAGAATAGCCGTTACCATTTCGGCTAACAACACGGCGCCACATAGCTCTAGCCGTGGAAGGGACACGGTCTTGACGGGAGCGACTCGGGTCTTGGATGTGAGGAGGTTAGAAAGTATTTTCTGACCCACCTCGACGCGCACGTAGATCGCCGCTCCATAAGCCTTTTGGGACGCATCACAGAATCCATGATACGCCACTTTGATCTCAGGCTGAAAACAGACCCATCTCGGGACGCGGATCTGGTTGAGGTCGGAATACTCATGAAGAAACGCCTGCCACCTCTGACTCATTTCGCTGGGAAGCTTATCATCCCAGCTGAAATCTTGTAGCCAAATCTCCTGCATAAACATTTTGGAACGTATTATAAACGGAGCGAGCCATCCGGCTGGATCAAACAACCTCGCGATTTGGGACAACACCTCCCGCTTTGTAAAGGAGGGTTCCACCACTATTTCTGGCGGCACGAAGTAGAATTCGTCGGACTTAGCCCTCCATCGAATCCCGAGCGTTTTGGCCGTGCTTTCGGTATCGATATCGAGGAACTCGCTATGAAGGAGGTGTTCGGCCGGAATATTTTGTAGTATGCTCGTGTGGTTTGAAGTCCACTTCCTCAACGGGAAACCAGCAGAGCTAAGAGCTGCTTGTAGCTCTTGGATTGAACTATGGGCCTCAGATATGGAATTTGCCCCTGCCAGAACGTCATCGACGTACATATGTTGTTGAAGAATGTGGCTGGCTTTTGGAAACGCCCCTTGGACATCCTCTGCTAGCTGCTGCAGCACTCGAATAGCGAGGAAGGGCGCACAGTTGACCCCGAAGGTAACTGTTTTCAACTCAAAGTCTCGAATATCCCCCTCCTTATCTCGGAACAGGATTCTTTGAAAGGGTGTATGTTTCGGATCGACCCAGATCTGACGGTACATCTTTGTGATGTCCGCGCTGAACACATATTGGAAATATCGCCATTTCAGAATTTGAATGGTCAGATCGGATTGCAGGACTGGACCAGCATGAAGAATATCATTTAAGCTGGTTCCATTCGCAGATGGACTGGAGGCGTTAAATACAACGCGAAGCTTTGTCGTAGTACTTTCGGGCTTGATTACCGCGTGATGTGGAAGATAGTAAGTGGGGGAACTATGAGTCGATGGAACTTCGTGCATATGACCCAGATCCAGATACTCCTGAATCACGCTGTCATATTGCTCTTTTAACGGAAAGTCTCTTTTTAAACGATTCTCGTTTCGAAGAAACTGAGCTAACGCAATGGACCTTGAATATCCCAGATCGGACCCCGAGTTTTCGGGGTCGCAGAATGGGAGCGTAACCACGTACCTCCCGCTTGCGTCTCTTTTGGTAGTCCGGAGGAAGTTCCTTTCGCAATAGGAATCCGACTCTTTCACCATCTGGAATGGTAGATCCTCCACCTCCCAGAACTTGCTAAGAAGCGAGTCTAACGAATCTTCCTTTTGGTGGTGTACTTGAGTCGTGAAGGATGCGACTCTGTTGGCCTTAGTATTGGAGATCGGCCCGGTAAGTACCCAGCCGAAGATGGTCTCTTGGCCTAGGAGGGAGCCACAAATGTTTCTCCGAGTGCCTTGCATCATCACCGACGGTAGAATATCAGCTCCGATCAGTAAATCGATTTGGGAACTTTCAAAGAAGTTTGGGTCTGCCCATTGGAGATCGGGCAGGTCTTGCAAAGAATTCCTGGGAACTGGATGGGAGGGCAGTTTGCCCGCTAATTCCGGAAGGACATAGGCTGCGGTATCTAGTTGAAGACCCGGCTTAGTAGGGGAGCGGATAGCAAACTGGCAGAGTCTCGTTGACTCTGCCGAAACCGATTGGTTTAGCCCTGAGACTTGTGTTTGGGTTTTTCGGAAAGGCAACTTAAGGAGTTTGAACATGCGTTCGGAGATGAAGGTGGCTTCCGATCCCGAGTCGAATAAAGCTCGGGCTCGGTAGCTCGTGCCCAGATGGCACACGTCAACAATTGCCGTGCTCAGCAGGACGGCTGTAGTATTTGCAGCGAAATAATTTTGCACCGTTGAGGTGCTCGCGGATGCATTGCGACTGGAGGATTGTTGCGCCGAGGGCGCCGAGGTTGGAGAGCTCGTGGGTCGAGCGTTTGAGGAAGTCGTGCTTGAGGAACTGGGGGAGCCGCGATGCAGCAATGTATGATGCCTCCCCCTACACGTGAAACAGCTATGTGTGCTCGTGCAATCACGTAGCTGGTGGCCTCTAGCGAAACAGTTCAGGCATAGCTGCTTCTTTTTGATGTAGCCGGAACGCGCGTCGACAGACATGTTGAGAAAGCGCGGGCACAATCTGATTGGATGATTTTCCTTAGAACATAAGTCACACCCCTTTTGTTTGGGGGTGACCTTGGTCTCGAAGGATTGCAGCCTTTTGGGAACTGACTGAGTCGGCTTCATATCCTCGATAGCCTCAAGTGTCCGATACCTTTCGCTTAGGAAGGTGTTCATCTCCTCCCAAGCCGGAATTTCGGACTTCGAAGTTAGCGACTGTTCCCATAAGGAAAGGGTTAACTTTGGCAGTTTGCTGGCGCACAGGAAGACCAACAGACAATCCCAGTTGTCAGTGGAGATATTGGAATGTGCTAGCGCTGTTAGACACCCCTGAATCGTAGACTGCAGCTCCTTTAGAGCATGTCCCGACTCTTGAGAAATGGAGCTCAAGTTGAACAAAAGCTTGAGTTGGCTGTTGACTAAAAGTCTTTTGTTTTGGAAACGGTCTTGAAGCGCTGCCCACGCTGACGCGAAGCCGTCATTTGTAAGCGGGGATTTGGACACTATGGCCTTTGCCTCGCCACTAGTTTTGGTGAGGAGATGGAAAAGCTTCTCGACCGGTGTCAGCCTGGGGTTGTTAACATAAACTGCCGTGAACAGGTCCCGGAAAGTGGGCCATCGGAGGTAGTCCCCATCGAAAACTTCTGTATCGCAGGGCGGTAGCCGGCAACCGGACGAAATAAGCGGTTGAGAGGGAAGAGCTGGATCGGCTTGAGGCGTCACTCTGTCTAGCGTTTCGCTAATCTGAGCTGCACATGTCTCGTATACGGAGTAGCAATAGTCATACTTTGCTTGTAGGAGAGGTAAGGTGCTGAGGGATCCTTCCTGGGCAATGAGGTCAGAGCAGATTTCGTACTCTTTTTCAACCTTCTCCCATAAGGCTCGCACTTGCTGCAGACGGACTTGCAATGTGTGTGAAGATTGCGAAGCCTGACCAGGAGTATTGATTTTGTCTTCGAAAGCGCTGACGCGATCGCTCACAGCGATGAATTTGTGCAACGCAGCGGTTGCGGCCGTTGGCTGCTCGGCTACCGACATTTTCCTACTAGCGCGCGTGACCCTCAGAAATTTAGTCCCGGATGCAGAGGGATTCTCTGGCTGTTCCACAAGTGAAGATTCGCTCGACGCTTTCGCCACCGGTTTGGAGACGACAATTCTCGGACTTGTTTTTGAGCCCGTCGTTGGGCGATCTCTGATCTTTGGCGTGGCACTCGAGCTTCTAGGTCTCGGGCTAGCGGACTTGGGCACTTGTTTGACGCGAGAAGGCAGCGGAGAGGAAAGGGTGGTCTTTGTTTCCTTTTTTGGTGTCGGCGTTGGCTTCTTGTCACCCTCAACGGGCATACTCAGCTACGCTGTTTAAATCGGAAGGCCTTCCCGCCGCCAAAAAATTAAGGAAACGAATAAAAAACTGACCCGCAGACTCGGTTTGGAGCAAATTAGCTGATATAGCTAGAAAAATAGCTAGAAAATAGCGACCGGTTACGAAACGCTTATTGGAAAAAATAGCTAAATATAGCTATGAGTTACGGAAACAACAAAAAATAGCTGAATGCCCACTGACAAAAATATAGCTAAATATAGCTAAGAGTTCTGGAAACAGCAAACAATAGCTGAATGCTCCCTGACGAAAAATATAGCTAAATATAGCTAAGAGTTCTGGAAACAGCAAACAATAGCTGAATGCTCCCTGACGAAAAATAGCTAAATCTCGCTGAGAGAATCAACCCAAACGACTAAAAAGGCTGAATAGCTAAACACAAAAAAAAAACAACCGAAACAATGGAAAAAAAAACCGACACATCAACCGCAAGAAAAACTTCGACAATCAATTTTAAAAAAAATTAAATAGCCAAAAAAAATTAAATGGCTGGTGGTACGATAGCCTAGGAGCAGAATTTAGATTTGGAATTCTCTGGCAAAAATTTTTCTGTAATTTAGGAACACAATCGAAGTTTAACCACTTTTGCGACACAAGAAAAAAGAAGCCAAAAAAAACTAGCTGAAAAACGAATCTAAAATAGCTATCGACCTTGAAATTTTCTTTGACGATTATTCGAAAAATATTAATTTTTTTTTTTTTTTTTGCTCGATTTTGAATTCCCGTATGGATGTAGGATTGGTGCCGTGTGTTTTGCTCGTTACTATTTGAATCGTGTAAGTGCCTATGCTTGCATATGAACAAAACGGAGACAAAATAAAAATTGCCCAAATATATGTATGTGTGTATATGGAGTTCGATGCTTAGCACAGAATAGCGCTAAGCTCTGCTCATGTATGTATGTATGTATTTGATGGAAAAATTTTGGCTGCTCGCAGAATAGCGGGGAGCTTATGTATGCGAATATATATGTATGCTTTTGAAAAATGTGGAAAAAAAGTAAAAATATCTAAAGGGAAAAAATTTTTAAACACTTTATATTTTAAAAATTTCAAAAAAGTTTAGGGTTATTTTTTTTTTTTTTTTTTTTTTTATTTTTTTTTTTTTTTTTTTTTTTTTTTTTTTTTTTTTTTTTTTTGGTTTGAATATAAATACTTTAAATAGGAAAATGAAAATGGGAAAGGAAGGGGTAAGATAAAAAATTTGATTAATATTATTTTTTTTGTTAAAAGGGGGGGGAAGGGGGGGGTAGATTAGGGGGGAGGGGAGGAAAAAAAACACCCGGCAAGTTCGGGGCAAAGGGACGATGAAGTGGGGGGGTTTAAAAAAAAAAAAATGCCCGCTATCGTGGCGGATGTCGGCCGTAGAAGTTGGAGGGGGTGGTTGCAGCTGGAAATTCCCACAAGTCCAAAAAAAGAAGAAAGCGGCGAGATCGACTTCACGATGGGATGGCACTTTATTGGCTCACTTCAGATTTTAGATTAAGTTAAACTAAGTTAAAACTAAAGAGGAACCCAAACTGGACCGCGGAGTGGTGGGTTTCGCCGGGAGCGGGAGAGCACCGGAGAGCGGGAGTGCAAGCGGGAGTGCAAGCGCCAGTGCAGCGCTCGCTCTTACACTGCCGCTCGAAACTAAGCGCCCTTATGGCGCGAACATTTGGAATGCCTTGAAGGGATGTCAATTTTCAGCGAAACGACCTTATTTTTTAGCCGCCTTATTAACAAGGCCTTTTCGCGTTCATACTTTTCCGACACATGCTGCATCACATTCCGCGTTGTTACGGGAGTTATGTCCAAGCCCTTAAAAATTTGCTCCGTCAATGTCTTAAAAGGTGCAGAATCAAACATTTGAAATGGCAATTTTTCGTCTGTCACAAATTGCACGCAAGCCTCTTTCACTTGACTGGCCGACATCTTTATGACAATTTTTTTTTGCTTTTCCACAGGCTCCACAGGCATCACATTCCGCGCTGTTACGGGAGTCATGTCCAAGCCCTTAAAAATTTGCTCCGTCAATGTCTTAAAAGGTGCAGAATCAAACATTTGAAATGGCAATTTTTCGTCTGTCACAAATTGCAAGCAAGCCTCTTTCACTTGACTGGCCGACATCTTCATGACAATTTTTTTTTGCTTTTCCACAGGTATCACACTCTGCGCGCTTCCGGGAGTCATGTCCAAGCCCTTAAAAATTTGCTCCGTCAATGTCTTAAAAGGTGCAAAATCAAACATTTGAAAAGGCAATTTTTCGTCTGTCACAAATTGCACGCAAGCCTCTTTCACTTGACTGGCCGACATCTTTATGACAATTTGCTGGCTTAACTCAGATGAGTAAGCTTCGGCATCCCGGTCTAGAAGATGCCTCCTTAAGTTTGTGAAGTATGAGCCCTGAAAAGGGCTGTTGCAGATTTTACACTTCGATTCATTTTTTTCAAAATTAAAGTCGAAAAAATCGCGCACAATATCATCACGTTTACGTCTCATGGCAATCAATTTACTTGTGAAGCAAAGATCAACGCATACTAAAATGTTGACCAAGTTGCAATTCTTATCGGAAAGCGAATTATAAAAATAGATTTTGTTTTCTTGTCTCTTTCTTATCACTATTCGCTTCTGGTAAGTTTAGGCATTAGACACGAATTTGATCAAGTCAAAATGTTTAGTCTGTGCAGCTGTGTAATAAGACAATACTGCACAGGAACATATATACATACTTATTATATACCATTTTTTTTTTTTTTTCGCGCGACTTTCGTTGCTTGACGTGCAACACACCTCCCGCCCAACCGACCGAGGGGAGCTGCCGTCTGACGTACGGCTCGGAACACGGGGATAGATCCGAGTGGATTAGGAAAGATACGATGAAAGTTAGTTTTGTGCTAAATGGGTTAGTATCGAAACTTTCAAAGTGTTAGGAGAAGAGTTAGAAGTAATTTTATAAAGATCATTGTAGTTTGAACATAGTACCCGAAATGGTTCATGTTGGGCAAAGTTCGAACTACAATGCTCTAAGGATAGAGGAATATAGTTTCTAGTAATCCTAAGAGGTACATGGATATTCAGGCGGCCTAGAAGGGCCTGGCTATCAATTTCACCCTTTAGAAGATTATGTATAAAGATTACCCCAAGCATCGTCCTACGATTAGCGAGGGATGGCAAATTGATTAGTAAGAGTCTACTTTGATAAGAGGGAAGGTGTATATTTGCATCCCAGTTAAGACCGCGGAGAGCAAATATTAAAAAATTCTTTTGGATGGATTCAATAAGGCACTGGTGAACCGCATACTGGGGGTCCCAGATACATTGATCCATATTCCAGAATCGGACGAACCAAAGAAATAAAAAGTGTTTTGGTAACATAGGGGTCGTTTAATTCCTTTGACCATCTTTTAATAAAACCAAGAACTTCTCTAGCTTTATTAACCATAGAGGAAATATGGTCGGAAAACTTAAGCTTTGCATCGAGTAGAATGCCAAGATCTTCAACTGCCTTAATTCTTTCCAGAGCTACACCATCCAAAGTATAAGTGGCAGCTTTAGGTCTTAGGCGACAGAAGGTCATTGCTTTGCACTTAGAGCCATTAAGACTTAGTAAGTTTTCAGACCACCAGTTTTTAAAATTATAATATTAAGGTCAGATTGCAGTTTCACCTGGTAGGAGGCATCGGTATATTGCAGACAGAGTGCATACATAATAATAATACATGGCTCCCCTGAAGGACCCCGGAAGAAGCGTAGACTAAAGCAGACACTGAATTTTTAAAAAGAACTCGTTGAGTTCTACCAGTGAGGTAACTGCTAATCCAACCCAGGAGATCAGTAGGAAAACCGATAAGATCGAGTTTTTCTATAAGATTGCTGTGATTCACGGAGTCAAATGCTTTATGTAAATGATATCCGTCTGAAGTTCATTTTAGAAACCAGTGATCACGAAGGATGTTAGTTCCAGGAGATTGGTAGTGGTAGTCCGTTGTTTCATATAGCCATGCTGGAATTCCACATTCCGACAAGGTGGGTCGGGTAATAAAATTAGACCGGGGGATATCATAAGCATAAGTCTGCGCGATTGTTAACAAAGGTACATAGGTGGTTTGAAAGATGCCATGTTCCTGGCGTATATATATATATACTTAGTGATATTTTCCACCCTAATATCGACTTTAAGTTTTGCTTTAATTCTTTTGAGCTTGTAGAACATTTGGCACATTTTTAAAACTTAAAGTTTTGGATGTACATTATGTATTCGGATCAAATTAAATTGTTTCTCAATCAGTTTAATGGAGTTCTACTAAATTCTCACTATCTGCGACTTCTCTTTATAAATACAAAACTACTTGAGTCTGAAGAAGTTGAAATGATAATTTTTATCCATGGTGTACGCCGAAAACATGTATCCACAGATATTGCGCTCATGGTGATTTTGGTGCTCCTGACGAACTGATGCTGAACAATTTGACTGCTCTCCTTTTTATACTTAAAGGGCATACAGATATGATATACTCCTAGACCTCCCAACAATCCAATTCAGTTTTTCAACTATATTGAAAGTCAAATATTAGAAATGTCTTAGAAATATGATCTCAGAAAACAATTACTGCAACGTTACACTCCTTGTATCCCCTTCCTCCTTCAGTTATTTGAGTTGGTCCATTTTTACCCAATAACTGTATGCATATGTATTGACATTTTTATTACGGTGAAATATGCGAGCGTTAAGAAACGACGACTGCCATGCAAACTATTTAGTCTGTGCAAACGAGAAGCTTACCGAGAATAAATTAGAAAGCTTAGCGCGTAAGCCTCTTGTGTTCTGGTACAAAAGAATAATGGATGATGTTAGTTTTTAGATTGGCGTCCTAAAGGGCTTCTTCTTTTTATTTTTAAGCTGATGTTCTTGAACGAAAATATGTTGCGGCCAGAAATTGGTCGCACAGGAATCGTCAAAAGCCATCCGAGGAACACGGATCTTGAAAGATGCCACGTTCCTGGCGGAGGAATATTTATACTTAGTGATATTTTTCACCCTAATATCGACTTTATGTTTTGCTTGAATGTAAGCTAAGATGTCCGATTCGGACGTATCAGGGGGAAGCCGGGAAACAAAAATGTGTTTCTCTAGAGGAATACCAATCAAGGGCTTTGGCGGGGAGGTTGGTTTACCCACGACACCAGTGGGTGCCGGTAAACCGGACCCCAAGTTGCTATGGTGAGTCAAGGGTAAATTCTTTTGAGCTTGTAGAACATTTGTCACGGTAGGGTCCAATGCGACTACCTCGGACTGCTCATCGGACAAATGCCTACCCACCCTAGCAACATTTTCGGGATCCGAAATATGGACTGTTATCGGTGTCGTCACGATTGGAGTGGTGGACAGCAGCAGTGACAATTAAGGAGACTGTTGAACATCAGACGGGGGAAGAAGGGAGTTATTCGCATTACTGGCGGTAACCGCCGGCGGCAAACGGGTCGTTTTTTTGGGCTTAGGAGACTCATTCAACAGTTTTGAATCGTTAGCTTTGCGAAAAGCAACCAATACCTGACTAAACCCATTTTTAGTCTGCCGCATAAACGATCTAAGATGTAAGCAGGGATTACATTGAATTTGTATATGGAGAGTAGTGGGGTTTTGGGAGATGGAATTGTGGATTAGAAAGGCAGATCCTCCAAAGCAGTAGTGGTTGTTGATGCTAGTGTGAACTGTATAATTAATTGGGGAGGGGAGTGAGGATAAGTTTGAAAGGGGGGTTCTTGAAGGGCTAAAATGTGTGGATTATGGGATTTCATTAACATTTGAAGTTCTGGGTAGTTGTTCCTATAGCCATGTATATTCCATTGAATAATGTTTAACATAAGTTTTTAATTGGTGTGGAGTAGGGAGCTAACTTAAAGATTAAATTAAAGCTAATTATATTATGGGTTTTGAAGATGATGTGGAGGATTGTGATCAATAGAGGAAAGGGATTTCAATTTAGATCTGGTAAGGTCTGAGCTTTGGTCTTTTTTTAAATAGTCGCTTTGTTCTATTCGAGGAGTTTAAGGGTATGAGTTTAGCCGCTTTCTTTGTAGTGGGCTCGGTCTGGGAGGTGCTCGGTGTTTCACTTCCAGATGACATGGGATCGTCTGGGGGCAAGCTCGTCACGGTGGGTTGGTCTGTGAAATTTGATCTGTAGCTTACAGGTGTCCTGGTTGTTGGCTGAAGAGAGTGTTGATTTGAGGTGGTTCCGTTGGATTTTGCTGTCGAGGAGTATAGAGCACCGTCGTGGTGCCGCTTGTTGTAGATCGACCAAGTAGCCCTGGTGTCTACTTGTTGTAGAGTTTTGATGGCCTGGACTTCCTTGTTCGATAGGAAGACAGGACAAGATCTGCAGCAGGAGTGGTGTGTTGTATCGGGCAGACTGTTAGAAGTGCAGTTGATGCAATTGGGCTCATTGCGGCAGATTTCGATAGATGAGTTGTCGATGTGGGCAGGGAGCCCACATTCGGCGCAGGTAGCGGCGTTCTTGCATAACTAGTTATTGCAGCGCATTGGAGGGGGGATGCATGGGCGCACTTGAACTCTCTCGTAACCAATGTACAAAAAGTCCGGAAGATTGGGCAGTTTGAATGTAATTTTAATTAGGCCGGTTTCGTTTTCTTTTGTCTTCTCAAATAGTTTACCAGGGATCAATTTATAAATCTTTTCAACAGCTTCAACTTTTTGTGATTTTAAGTTTTGGAGGATCTCAGTCTCATCGATTCCTCTCAGGTCGTTTGAATAGATGACACCTTTGGTAAAATTGAGGCTCCGGTGTTCAGTTATTATGATTTTTATGAAGGCATTTGGTCGAGTTTCATTAGCTTTTCTGCCTGTAGTTTGATTTTTGTTTTTATTAGGAGGTTGCCATCCTTTGTTTTTTTGCAACTGGTGACTTCACCATGGATTGCGTTGTCGATTGTTTTTTTTACGATAAAAGGCGAGACTCGGATAGCGATTTAGCATTGTGGTCTACACTAGAGGCGACTAGATACACATCGTCGGGGGGATGTTTTTTTCAAATGTCGGGAGGCGGTTCGAACATTTCGGGGTCAACGATCGATAAACTGTCTTAAACTTGCAGAAATCGTCACTGCAGCACTCGAAATCTAACTGGCCTTTTTCGGTTTTGTTTTGGTTATTGAATTCCCTTGCGCTTGGCTGCTGCACTGCGTGAACGTATCGCGGAAGAACACAACCGATGGCTTTGGCGGTCGAATGTGAACAGTGATCATTCATTTATAATTTGTTGTAGTTTGTTGGAGTGGGGCGGATTTAATTTTCACACGGAAAATATGTCGCAATTTTATCACTTTTTATTTACGGGAGTCAACCGTCTTCGTACAGTGCAAAATTAGAATAGGACTTAATTCTACGGGGGGAAAAAGCAAGTGCCGCTCGGAGAGCGGAGTGGAGACTCTTAACAGTGCGAGAGAGCGAGATGAGAGCGATCTGGAAGAACTGTTCTCACGACTGTTAAGGCCCCCAGGGCCGGTGGACTAGACTGGACTGGCGGACTGGAATTTGGCCGCTTTGGCGTGTACATTCTCCCCCCCTTCCGTTTCTGGGTCGCCCGGGGTATTTATGTTAGCCTCAAATTGGCTAATTCGATCTGTTGTGGCGATGAACTTTTTCAGTCGGCCTCTGTGAAGGACCGGGTATTGTATTGACGGATTCGTCACTATTTGCCCTTGGAATGGCCCTGCTCGCCTTAGGCTTCAAAAGAGGCGTCCGCGGAGATGCGGATTGAGATCTGTCCAAACAGATGATTGGGATCGGACGCGGCTTTTTGTCGTCTCCCGTGAGCATTCTCAGAATCCAATTCGCTGGTCAGCGCTTGTCGACTGACTTGCGCAATGGGTGCCTCGTTCGAATCGGTGGCCGGTCACACTAATGTGATGAGAACGGTAAGATCGCGGATGAATTACGATTACAAGGAACTAGTGGGAACTAGCGGCGCCGATGTCGAAAGGAAGGTCTTGTGCGGCACAAATCGAATGTGGAAAAAAAAACTTCTTTTTTTAATTTAGTGTTACGCAGCCGGGTATGCCGTCGGCACGGCACCCTGTACGTAGTTCACCCCAAAGGAAAAAAACGGCACCAAAAACACAACGCGGCTACTGAGGCGGTTAGGTTGAGAATTTAGGCGACACAATCACGGATTTGTAGTGAAATGGCGTTTTATAGATGTTGGTTTTTTTTTTTAAACAGATTTTATTTCAATTTAATTTTATCAGTTATGTATTTCCTGAAATTGGAGCCAGAAAATGTTGGCACAGTGGAGCGTTGATAAGTGGACTGTATAACTGGGGGAACAGAAAAGTTATGTGGTGACACACATTGGGAAAAAATATTACGCCAGCGGCGGACTGTTCGGTGAATTTGGAAATTTTCGGAGCTAATTCACACCGGCTGGCCAATATTAATTATGCCTTCTTTTTGTCACCACACAATTTCACTTGGTCAATTTTTCGCGGATTAATTGCACCAAAAAAAATGTATGTATACTATGTGTATGCACATATCCCTCGACCGTTGGCAAGCGAATATAGGAAATAACGGAGAGGCCGAAAACTCGGACTTGGAGTTGACAGGGAAGGAAAAAATCTTGCAGCAGTGTGAACGAAATTTAACGTTCGGATATACAGATATTAAAATATAAATGAATACAGTGGCACACACATTTTATCAAAATTAGGCTGGGATTTCCCTTTTTTAGCTCTGTGTAGACACTGTGATTTTTTCCAGTCATTACATTGGCATTGTCTGTCCCAATGCCAATGAGATTCTTAATATCTAATTTGTTGACCGACAATACTTTTTTGACGCTATCTACTATAGCATCAGCATTTCCACTTTTTAAGGCTACTATTTTTAAAAATGTTGAGACGAATACACCCCGTCGCATCGAAAAATAATTGATAACCACACCTACATAAATATATATACATTCACAAAATGAATTTAATAAATATTTAATTCAATAAAAATATTTGTTATTAAAAATTATGTCAATAATACATACCTAGGAGTTTTGTAGCGTTTATGTCTGTGGACTCGTCGAGGAGGAGGCTGAATTTTGATTCTCCGATATCTTCGCGTAACTCTTCACAGAAGTGCAGTCCTAACACATTTTTCAAAATGTTTGTGCGGTGCAGATTTTATGAGCCTTCAGGTGCTGCCAGCGGTTAATAATGGACGTGGTATCCCCCTTTAACTCGGGTTCAACCGTGACGAGAAGTGGACCTCCCACAAGAAAGTGCCCGGGTGTAAGAGCCAACAGATCAGCAGGGTCTTCGGACATTGGCGCGAGCGGCCGCGAATTTAGGCACGCCTCTATCCTCGCCAGGAGAGTAGCCAGCTCCTCAAAGGTGTTTTTCCGCGTGGCGGTGGACTTGTAGTACAAGGTCTTGAAGCTCTTGACGCCTGCCTGCCACAGGCCCCCCAGTCTTTCGCAGTCTTTCTGCGATGCGCAGTTTTTTAGTACTATTGTGGCCATGTTGCTTACAGCGGACCAATTTACTTCAGATTCAAGCATAATTTCCACCAGGTTACAAGCGGCTGGCTTCCTCCCAACCCTTAGGCTCAGATCTAGACGTTCATTTTCAAATCTCGGACAGACAAAAAACACATGTTCTGCGTCTTCGTTATCCGACTCGCAGAGTGGACAATGCGGATAGCGTTCATGCTTAAACCTATTCAGATTGAATTTAAAGCATCCGTGTTCTGTCAGAAGTTGCGTTAGGTAGTAGTCCACATGTCCATGCTTACGTCCCAGCCATCGTCCTTTGCTGCTATTTACCCACCTTTCTTGCCACTTAGAAATGTCGAGTTCTCTGCTCCCCCTGTGCTCTCTGCGCGGATATTAGCAGATTCTACTGCTAACAGGTCATTCGGTATGATTCCCTCTATTATCATTGCCGCGTCATGGGATACCGTGCGGAACGCACAGCACACCCGCAGGGCACACAATCTCTGTACAGAGTCGCCATCCTGCCTGTAGGTTTCATTTTTTTGTGGCTAGGGCCCATATGGGAGCAGCGTACATCAGCGTCGATGTGAAAACGCTTACCAGTAATCTACGTCCTGGTTGCCTCGGTCCCCGAGTGTTCGCCATGATTCGCGAAATCGCGGCCGCCTTTCACCTGCCTTCCCACTGCCGTAGGCTAAATGGTCTTTAAAGGAAAGCCGGTGGTCGATCATGACTCCTAGGTACTTTAGACTTGGGCTTGACTTGATTATTGCTTCTCCGATTCGTATCGTAGCCGTCTCCACTTTCTGCCTGCTACTTATTAGGACTGCCTCGGTCTTGTGCGCTGCCAGGGCAAGATCCTTATCGTCGAGCAACTCGCTTGCTCGTTTACCAGCTTCGTTGCAGATTTCCTCCGCGTCTGGGAGTTTTTTGGCCTTTACTACTATGGCTACGTCATCCGCAAAGCCAATCAGTCGGGCCCCTTCCGGCATCATAATCCTAAGGAACCCGTCGTTTAACATCCAGAGTTGCCGCTATGCAATACTGCTTAGTGCCGTACAACCACCTTTTTCCCTCTATGGCTTTGTCTGCTATTTCGCACAGTTTACCAACGGCGTCGATGGTTGATAGCCCCTTTCGAAAGCCATACTGCATCTCAGAGAGGCCGTTGGTTTCGGCAAGGGCACCCTCCAGCCTGGAGTGGATTCTTTCAAGAATTTGGCCCAGCATACAGAGCGGTCTATACGAGAAAGGTTCCTCCACCGGCTTTGTCCCCCTTTGGTATGAGTACCAATTCCACCTTCTGTTAGGCAAGCGTTATACATATTAACGTACTCTTTTGTATTTGCCCTAATTGCAATTTTAAGGACTTTATTTGGGATTCCATCTGGTCCCGGTGCCGTGTCATCCAGTATTTTCTCTAGTACTCCGAGGACTTCTTCGGCACATGTGGGCTTTATGTTTGTTATGTTCACGGTAGGTGACGTTCGCGCCGTACTCTCTTGCATTGGAAATAGTTTTTCCACTATCCTTTTTAGGCTGTCTGGGGTGGCGGTGGCCTGCTATATACCCGAAGCCGTTTTGTGGCGAGTTTATATGCGAAGCCCCATGGGTTGGAGTCTTTTTCCTCACATATCCTGTTAAAGCACCTACGTTTGCTTTCTTTTATTGCTTTTTCCAGAGCTCGTCTTCTTTCCCTGTAATTAATCTATAGTGTCTCAAATTCGGGCCTTCCTCTTGATCGTTGATAAGCACGTCTTGCCTTATGGCATTCTTTCCTGACTTCCGCAATGTCTCGATTCCACCATTATGCAGGTCTTCATCTTGAAGGGTTTTTCCTTTTTTTCTGCATAGATGCGTCGCAGGCTAGCCTGGTGTAGTCTGCGATGTGGTTTGCCCGTACTTCAGCCGTGCCGCTTGGTGCCCTCGGGCAAAACAGTTCAAACATAACTGCTTCCTCTTAATGTAGTCAGAGCGCCCATTTATGTCCATTTCTAGGAAACGCGGACATAAGCGAATAGGGCGGTTCTCCCTCGAACAGAGATCGCAGCCCTTTTGGCCCGGAACCACTCGAGTCTCGTATGAATTGATTCTCCGAGCAGGTGCAGTAGGAAGTCCCGACCCCAGCGGAAATTGCCCGGCGCCACTAGGTCTGACGTCGTCGATGGCCTCCAGAGTGCGATGACGCTCTGTCAGGAGGTTATCTAATTCCTTCCATGTTGGAATTTCGGCCTTATTAGGTACGGATTGCTGCCACATAGAAAGTGTGACTTTGGGTAGCTTTGAGGAAATCATAAATACCAGGAGGCAGTCCCAAGCCTCAACATTGATGGCGGACATTTCTAGGGCTGTCAGACAACTCTGAATGGTGGCATGCAACTCCTTCAGCGCGACCCCGGACTCTTGAGAAATAGCCTGGAGGTTGAAAAGGATCTTCAACTGGCTATTGACCAATATCCGCCGGTTCTCGAAGCGGTCTGTGAGGCTTTGCCACGCTGCGACAAACCCCTCATGGGTAAGTGGAGCCTTAGAAACAATGGCGTGTGCGTCACCACTTGTTTTGGACAGCAAGTGGAACAACTTCTCTACCGGGGTGAGCCGCGGGTGTTGAATGTAAATGGCCGTAAACAAGTCTTTGAAGGTGGGCCACCGAAGATAATCACCCGCAAAGACCTCGGTATCCACTGGAGGTAACCGGCAAATGTGATGAGACCGGTTAGATCGCGGATGGATTGGAGGATTGAAGGAACTAGTGGGCAATAGCGGCGCCGATGTCGAAAGGAAGTTCGTGTGCGGCACATATCGGATGTGAAAAAAAAAGTTCAGGAACCAAAAACAACCCAGAAGTAGACGAGGTTTGTTGAGATTGTAGGCGGATGTTGCCTGATGCGGAGTAGAAGCTGCGCTAGAGGCACGGAAAATGAACAAGTACCGGAAAAAACGTGCTCGTTCGGAAAAGAATTGGTGACGATCTATATGTGTATATTTATATAAATGTGGCTCGTACGTAGATATTGAATTCCTAACTATTTTCGAAATTAATTGATTTTTTTTTTTAATTTAGTGTTACGCAGCCGGGTATGCCGTCGGCACCCTGTACGTAGTTCACCCCAAAGGAAAACAGTGGAGCGTTGATAAGTGGACTGTATAACTGGAGGAACAGAAAGCTGTGTGGTGTAAAAAAAAAACACTGAATTGGAAAAAAATATTACGCCAGCGGCGGACTGTTCGGCGAATTTAGAAATTTTCGGAGCTAATTCACACCGGCTGGCCAATATTAATTATGCCAACACTATCGGGCTATCGATAGGGATGCGAATTAAGCGCTGTTCACAGGTGGTTGTTGCCGGATGATAGTACCACTATAAGATGGAATGGCATCCAAAGAATACACATACTGAATTTTTAACTTTCTAGATCTAAAATTTCCCGATATTTCAGCGAATTTAGTTTTTCGTGATTTGTGGGCGTTAGAGTGGGCGCGGCAGGATGCTGAAATAAAGTTGCGCTGTCAGGGACCTCAAGAATATTCATGCCTAAACTCAACTCAATAAACTTCGATATTGATCTCTCCACGAACGCATGATCGAAATCCTTAGATTTACCCAATGAGGTTTCGATGGTGGAATATATATATATATATATTTTTTTTTTTTTTTTTAAACAGTTGATATTTATTCAGGATTAACAGGTATACTGCTACCTATGTGGCAGCTTGAGCAGGTTTTAAATATAGGGGATAACAAATTGTTGGTATAAAGGTTACAATACAAATACAATATTTCAATCCATTAACAGCTTAAATTACATTAAATTACATCAGACTTCAAGGTGTTACATATATCTTAATGGGAGATCGTGTGGGTGGAATCTTTTGAGTCTTCTCCTTCTTGGTCTCCAAGTTAGCCTCTTCGCCAGGGAGTTAGGATGATTGTCAAGGCGTCTGAAGTAGCATTCAGCATGCGTTCGGCAAACATCGCCTATCTTTGGGATTTGTAGATCTCTTTCTATATCTCTGGTTCTCATGTACCATGGGGCATTACAAATCGATCTGACAATCTTACTTTGCGCTACACGTATTTTGTTTAAGTTCGACTTGGACGCTACGCCGTAGACCTGTAGTGCATATTTCCAGATTGAACTGATGATCGATTTGTAAATTCGAACTTTGTTCGACAAAGAAAGCTTATTTCTTGCCGTGAGTAGCCAGGACATACTTGCTGCCTTTGAAAGCACTGACTGCTTCACCATTGTTGTGTGCCTCTGGAAGGTGAGCCTTCTATCCAAAATCACACCAAGGTACTTGTAGTGTGACTCGTGACGAAGCACAGAACCGAGCATGGAAATGCCTGGGCAGTTTTTTGGCCTTGTGGAGAAAGTGACACAGGCACATTTGTTGCAGTTTATGCCTATGTTCCAGTCGGTTGTCCATTTAACAAAACTTGATACGTACTCCTGCAGGGGTATGGTTGCAACGTCTATGCTAGGATTCCGGACCATAACCGCTGTGTCGTCGGCGTATGTTGCGATTAGCATGTCATCATCGTCAACTTCATTACAACACCAGGAATCTGGCATATCTGACGTATACAGAGAGTAAAGTGTCGGGCCTAGTACACTGCCTTGTGGTACACCCGCTGAGATTGGACGTTTTGACGACTTTTCACCATCGACAACAACGCTAAAATTCCTATCCGATAAAAAGCTCTGTATGAGGAGGAAGAGCTGCGGCGTAAGTAGTATCTTTAGCTTGCTTAGGGAGACCGTCGTGCCATACCCTATCAAAGGCTTGTTGGATATCCATAAACACAGCAACTGTGTACATTTTGCTTTCCACGCGATGAAGCTGTTCAGGGGGTGCCGTGACTTTTTCGGAAACCAAACTGCCACCTTGGAATAGCTCTGCTCACACTTTCAAGCCGAAGAATCCGATCCAGTATTACCCTTTCCATCATTTTGCCCAGTGCAGGTAATAGACTTATTGGCCTGTATGCGTCTTCTTCGGTGGGTTGCTTTCCAGGCTTCGGAATCATTGTAATAATAGCACTTTTCCATGTACTTGGGTAGTGACTCAGCCTTAAGACGCTGTTGAACAACAGAACTATAAACAACAGTGCTTTTGTGGAATATATATTTTTCTAATACATTTTTTTCTTATTTACTTCGTTACTATTGGCTTTATAATGTGGTAGTAAAGAGAGAAAAACAGACAAATTGGCCAAAGTTTTTAGTTTTTTTTGGTTAGTTTTCCTCTTTATATGAATCATAAACTAGACCTTTTTTTAGCGCAATGAAAAGTGTTTTGGTAACTAGGGGTCGTTAAATTCCTTTGATCATCTTTTAATCAAGCCAAGAACCCCTCTAGCTTTGACGTCGGCGTCAGAAGGAATTATTTTGACTTTCAACGTATTTATCCCAAGTATTAGATCTCCTAGCAATTTAGTCGGATTGGAATTTTTCGACTGAAAGTTCTTATTTATACGCTGCATATCATCGAGAACTGGTTTTAAGAATATCAAATATAAATAGTTGATGTCGTTAAACAAATCGCTTAAAATTGAGGCTTTGTGGCATTTTTCTGTTAATGCAGTGGTATTAAAATGTAGCTTCAGCTCAATCCACTGATTCAAAATTCGCTTAACTGCATGCTCGATCGACAGCCACCTCGTATCGGAAACTCTTGGGATTTTAAGAGGAGCCTTAAGAAATATTTGTAAAAAAAATATATTAACTGAAAATTCATTTACTATATAACATATTATCTATATACTCTTCGACAAACACAAAGACAAATCTTACATTTTAGTATATAATTAGTATAAAAAACGAAGACATTGTTTGATAATCTGTAATTAATCTATCAAAAATGTTAAAACTCTTGAGCGGCAGAATTCGAAGAAGCCAAATCAGAGAACACCGTGTGTACGCTTCGGAATTTTATTTGCGACTGACTTTGAAGTTGAAGAAGAAACAAAAGATTGGTATACATATATTCTTATTCTCTATTCCTTAGAGCGAGACAAATATCGATACTTCAAGATCTCTATCTAATACCTATACAAGCGTGCATTGTAACAGACAGAAATATACAGGGTACTTTATTTTCTACACAAGTCAGGTTAGAAAAGATGAAGAAAACTAGAAATTTTTAAGAATAAATTCGTTAAGCAGGTGGTAAACAGCATCATTTCTTTTTTTAAAACTTAAAATCTTGGATGTACATTATGTATTTGGATCAAATTAAATTGTTTCTCAATCAGTTTGATGGAGTTCTACTAAATTCTCACTATCTGCGACTTCTCTTTATAAATACAAAACTACTTGAGTGTGAAGAAGTTGAAATGATAACTTCTATCCATGGTGTACACCGAAAAACATGTACATATCTGGAGTAAGGGTTCAGCTACGGAAGGAATCGAAACTTGTGGATGTCATTTTGAGTACGAAAGGGAGGCAGCAAACATTGTGAATATATATAATAATCTAGAAAATAGAATGAGAAGAAAATTAAAGAATACAAAAAGGTATTTCAGACTATATAACTTTATTTCATATAAATAAATATTGATTTCATTATATAATGAAAACAAAATCACTGAAATAAAGCAAATAATTAAATAAACACATTTGTTGATAAAGCTTTTTATTTGTTTTATTTATTTCAGTTAATATGGGGCGTCAAAGAATAAAAGATTTTTTACATTTGAATTTTAAATATTTTTATTTAATTTTATTTTTATACAATTTTTTATTCAAATATCTAAGCTATTCGCAACATTTATTAAAACCTCATCGTCTTCATCTTTCATTAAATCTAGATATTTATTTTCTAAATCATCCACTTTTATGTCGTCAAAGAGGTAGTCATCTTCAGGAAAAACAATTTCTTCCGGGTCATCTATATCAATCCTTTGAGCACATTGAAAGTGCTCATACAAAAACTCATTTCCAAGTACATCCATCGTTTCTTCTCCAAACGGGCAATCTACCCATTTGAGTGATTCCAACTCTTGTGGAATCGTTTGAGTAGATGACGAGTAGGGTGCAAATACTTCCCTCAGATTCCTGTCTATGGTATCTTCCTCGTCTAGAGACATTACATAGTTTGGCTCCGAGTCTTCGATGACCACCACATCGGAGTCTTGGTCGCCGAATTCTTTTTTCGTCAACAATTCCAAAGCCTGAGTTGAATCGACGAATTCCACAGATATTGCGCTCATGGTGATTTTGGTGCTCCTGACGAACTGATGCTGAACAATTTGACTGCTCTCCTGTTTATACTTAAAGGGCATACAGATGTTATACTCCTAGACCTCCCAACAATCCAATTCAGTTTTTCAACTATATTGAAAGTCAGATATCCCAAACTCTTTGAAATATGAATAAAAATGTCTTAGAAACATGTTCTCAGAAAACAATTACTGCAACGTTACACTCCTTGTATCCCTTTCCTCCTTCAGTTAATTGAGTTGGTCCATGTCTACCCAATAACTGTATGCATATGTATTGACATTTTTATTACGGTGAAATATGTGAGCGTTAAGAAACGACGACTGCCATGCAAACTATTTAGTCTGTGCAAACGAGAAGCTTACCGAGAATAAATTAGAAAGCTTAGTGCGTAAGCCTCTTGTGTTCTGGTACAAAAGAATAATGGATGATGTTAGTTTTTAGATTGGCGTCCTAAAGGGCTTCTTCTTTTTATTTTCAAGCTGATGTTCTTGAACGAAAATATGTTGCGGACAGAAATTGGTTGCACAGAAATCGTCAAAAGCCATACGAGGAACACGGATCTTGAAAGATGCCACGTTCCTGGCGGAGGAATATTTATACTTAGTGATATTTTTCACCCTAATATCGACTTTATGTTTTGCTTGAATGTAAGCTAAGATGTCCGATTCGGACGTATCAGGGGGAAGCCGGGAAACAAAAATGTGTTTCTCTAGAGGAATACCAATCAAGGGCTTTGGCGGGGAGGTTGGTTTACCCACGACACCAGTGGGTGCCGGTAAACCGGACCCCAAGTTCCTATGGTGAGTCAAGGGTAAATTCTTTTGAGCTTGTAGAACATTTGTCACGGTAGGGTCCAATGCGACTACCTCGGACTGCTCATCGGACAAATGCTTACCCACCCTAGCAACATTTTCGGGATCCGAAATATGGACTGTTATCGGTGTCGTCACGATTGGAGTGGTGGACAGCAGCAGTGACAATTAAGGAGACTGTTGAACATCAGACGGGGGAAGAAGAGAGTTATTCGCATTACTGGCGGTAACCGCCGGCGGCAAACGGGTCGTTTTTTTGGGCTTAGGGGACTCATTCAACAGTTTTGAATCGTTAGCTTTGCGAAAAGCAACCAATACCTGACGGAACCCATTTTTAGTCTGCCCCATAAACGATCTAAGATGTAGGCAGGGATTACATTGAATTTGTATATGGAGAGTAGTGGGGTTTTGGGAGATGGAGTTGTGGATTAGAAAGGCAGTGCCTCCAAGGCAGTAGTGGTTGTTGACGCAAGTGTGAAGTGTATAATTAATTGGGGAGGGAAGTGAGGATAGGTTTGAAATGTGGGTTTCTTGAAGGGCTAAAATGTGTGGATTCTGGGATTTAATTAGCATTTGAAGTTCTGTGTAGTAGTTTCTATAGCCATGTATGTTCCATTGAATAATTCTTAACATAAGTATTTATTTGGTGTGGAGTAGCGAGATAACTTAGAGGTAAAATTAACGCTAATTATATTATGTGTTTTGGATATGATGTGGGGGGTTGCGATCAATAGAGGAAAGGGATTTCAATTTTGATCTGGTAAGGACTGAGCTTTGTTCTTGTTTCAAAAGACGTTTCTAACTTTCTTTGCAGTGGGGTCAGCCTGGGAGGTGCTCGGTGTTTCTGATCCAGATGACGGTGGGTTGGTCTGTGAAATTTGATCTGTAGCTTACAGGTGTCCTGGTTGTTGGCTGAAGAGAGTGTTCATGTGAGGTGGTTCCGTTGGATTTTGCTGTCGAGGAGTATAGAGCACCGTCGTGGTGCCGCTTGTTGTAGATCGACCAAGCAGCCCTGGTGTCTACTTTTTGTAGAGTTTTGATGGCCTGGACTTCCTTGTTCGATAGGACAAGATTTGAAGCGGGTGTGGTGTGTTGTATCGGGCAGACTGTTAGAAGTGCAGTTGATGCAATTGGGCCCATTGCGGCAGATTTCGATAGATGAGCAGGGAGCCCACATTTGGGGCAGGTAGCGGCGTTCTTGCAGAACTTAGCGGTATGTCCGAAGCGTTGACAGTTATTGCAGTGCATTGGAGGGGGTCCTGAAGATTGGGCAGTTTGAATGTAATTTTAATTAGGCCGGTTTCGTTTTCTTTTGTCTTCTCAAATAGTTTACCAGGGATCAATTTATAGATCTTTTGTGATTTTAAATTTTGGAGGATCTCAGTCTCATCGATTCCTCTCAGGTCGTTTGAATAGATGACACCTTTGGTAAAATTGAGGCTCCGGTGTTCAGTTATTATGATTTTGATGTTATGGTAGGGGGTGTTTGAAGGCATTTGGTGGAGTTTCATTAGCTATTCTGCCTGTAGTTTGTTTTTTGTTTTTGCAACTTTGTCCTTTGTTTTTTTTGCAACTGGTGACTTCACCATGGATTGCGTTGTCGATTGTTTTTTTTTTTTACGATAAAAGGCGAGATCTCGAATAGCGATTTAGCATTGTGGTCTGCACAAGAGGCGACTAGATACACATCGTCGGGGGGATGTTTCTTTCAAATGTCGGGAGGCGGTTCGAACATTTCGGGGTCAACGATCGATAAACTGTCTTAAACTTGCAAAAATCGTCACTGCAGCGCTCGAAATCGAACTGGCCTTTTTTCGTTTTTATATTGGCTATTGAATTCGCTTGCGCTTGGCTGCTGCACTGCGTGAACGTATCGCGGAAGAACACAACCGATGGCTTTGGCGGTCGAATGTAATAGTGATCATTCATTTATAATTTGTTCTAGTTTGTTGGAGTGGGGCGGATTAAATTTTCACTCGGCAAATATATCGCAATTTTATCACTTTTTATTTACGAGAGTCAACCGTCTTCGTACAGTGTTAAATTAGAATAGGACTTAATTCTACGGGGGGAAAAAGCAAGTGCCGCTCGGAGAACGGAGTGGAGACTTTTAACAGTGCGAGAGAGCGAGATGAGAGCGATCTGGAAGAACTGTTCTCACGACTGTTAAGGCCCCCAGGGCCGGTGGACTAGACTGGAGTGGCGGACTGGAATTGGGCCGCTTTGGCGTGTACATTCTCCCCCCCTCCCGTTTCTGGGTCGCCCGGGGTATTTATGTTAGCCTCAAATTGGCTAATTCGATCTGTTGTGGCGATGAACTTTTTCAGTCTGCCTCTGTGAAGGACCGGGTATTGTATTGACGGATTCGTCACTATTTGCCCTTGGAATGGCCCTGCTCGCCTTAGGCTTCAAAAGAGGCGTCCGCGGAGATGCGGATTGAGATCTGTCCTAACGGATGATTGGCTTTTTGTCGTCTCCCGTGAGCATTCTCAGAATCCAATTCGCTGGTCAGCGCTTGTCGACTGACTTGCGCAATAGGTGCCTCGTTCGAAGCGGTGGCCGGTCACACTAATGTGATGAGAACGGTAAGATCGCGGATGAATTACGATTACAAGGAACTAGTGGGAACTAGCGGCGCCGATGTCGAAAAGAAGGTCGTGTGCGGCACAAATCGAATGTGGAAAAAAAAACTTCTTCTTTTTTTAATTTAGTGTTACGCAGCCGGGTATGCCGTCGGCACCCTGTACGTAGTTCACCACAAAGGAAAACGGTGGAAACAGTGGAGCGTTGATAAGTGTATAACTGTATAACTGGAGGAACAGAAAGCTGTGTGGTGTAAAAAAAAAAACACTGATTGGGGAAAAAATATTACGCCAGCGGCGGACTGTTCGGTGAATTTGGAAATTTTCGGAGCTAATTCACACCGGCTGGCCAATATTAATTATGCCTTCTTTTTGTCACAATTTCACTGTTCACTTGGTACATTTTTCGCGGATTAATTGCACCATTGGAGTATTTTTCAAGGGCCGTCAGCTTCATTTTTCTGCATACATGGAACTCAAAATAACCTATCTTAACATAAGAAAAAGCCGCTACCGCCAGAGCGGACAATCGCCGACTCCAACTCTCCGTAATCCGTATCTGTATATTAAAATAAAAATGAATACAGTGGCACACACATTTTATCAAAATTAGGCTGGGATTTTCATTTTTTAGCTCTGTGTAGACACTGTGATTTTTTCCAGTCATTACATTGGCATTGTCTGTACCAATGCCAATGACATTCTTAATATCTAATTTGTAGGACGACCATACTTGTTTGACGCTATCTACTATAGCATCAGCATTTCCACTTTTTAAGGCTACTATTTTTAAAAATGTTGAGACGAATACACCCCGTCGCATCGAAAAATAATTGATAACCACACCTACATAAATATATATACATTCACAAAATGAATTTAATAAATATTTAATTCAATAAAAATATTTGTTATTAAAAATTATGTCAATAATACATACCTAGGAGTTTTGTAGCGCTTATGTCTGTGGACTCGTCGAGGAGGAGGCTGAATTTTGATTCTCCGATATCTTCGCGTAAGTCTTCACAGAAGTGCGGTCCTAACACATTTTTCAAAATGTTTGCTGCACTTGAAGCGGTGCAGATTTTATGAGCCTTCAGGTGCTGCCAGCGGTTAATAATGGACGTGGTATCCCCCTTTAACCGTGACGAGAAGTGGACCTCCCACAAGAAAGTGCCCGGGTGTAAGAGCCAACAGATCAGCAGGGTCTTCGGACATTGGCGCGAGCGACCGCGAATTTAGGCACGCCTCTATCCTCGCCAGGAGAGTAGCCAGCTCCTCAAAGGTGTTTTTCCGCGTGGCGGTGGACTTGTAGTACAAGGTCTTGAAGCTCTTGACGCCTTTCTGCGATGCGCAGTTTTTTAGTACTATTGTGGCCATGTTGATTACAGCGGACCAATTTACTTCAGATTCAAGCATAATTTCCACCAGGTTACAAGCGGCTGGCTTCCTCCCAACCCTTAGGCTCAGATCTAGACGTTCATTTTCAAATCTCGGACAGACAAAAAACACATGTTCTGCGTCTTCGTTATCCGACTCGCAGAGTGGGCAATGCGGATAGCGTTCATGCTTAAACCTATTCAGATAGAATTTAAAGCATCCGTGTTCTGTCAGAAGTTGCGTTAGGTAGTAGTCCACATGTCCATGCTTACGTCCCAGCCATCGTCCTTTGCTGCTATTTACCCACCTTTCTTGCCATGTCGAGTTCTCTGCTCCCCCTGTGCTCTCTGTGCGGATATTAGCAGATTCTACTGCTAACAGGTCATTCGGTATGATTCCCTCTATTATCATTGCCGCGTCATGGGATACCGTGCGGAACGCACAGCATACCCGCAGGGCACATTCATTTTTTGTGGCTAGGGCCCATATGGGAGCAGCGTACATCAGCGTCGATGTGAAAACGCTAACCAGTAATCTACGTCCTGGTTGCCTCAGTCCCCGAGTGTTCGCCATGATTCGCGAAATCGCGGCCGCCTTTCACCTGCCTTCCCACTGCCGTAGGCTAAATGGTCTTTAAAGGAAAGCCGGTGGTCGATCATGACTCCTAGGTACTTTAGACTTGGGCTTGACTTGATTATTGCTTCTCCGATTCGTATCGTATCCTTCTCCACTTTCTGCCTGCTACTTATTAGGACTGCCTCGGTTTTGTGCGCTGCCAGGGCAAGACCCTATCGTCAAGCCACTCGCTTGCTCGTTTACCAGCTTCGTTGCAGATTTCCTCCGCGTCTTGGAGTTTTTTGGCCTTTACTACTATGGCTACGTCATCCGCAAAGCCAATCAGTCGGGCCCCTTCCGGCATCATAATCCTAAGGATCCCGTCGTTTAACATCCAGAGTTGCCGCTATGCAATACTGCTTAGTGCCGTACAACCACCTTTTTCCCTCTATGGCTTTGTCTGCTATTTCGCACAGTTTACAGAAGGCGTCGATAGTTGATAGCCCCTTTTCGGCAAGGGCACCCTCCAGCCGGGAGTGGATTATTCTTTCAAGAATTTGGCCCAGCATACAGAGCGGTCTATACGAGAAAGGTTCCTCCACCGGCTTTGTCCCCTTTTGCTATGAGTACCAATCGCTGGGTTTTCCAGCGTCTAGGGAACACACCTTCTGTTAGGCGAGCGTTATACATATCAACGTACTCTTTTGTATTTGCCCTAATTGCAATTTTAAGGACTTTATTTGGGATTCCATCTGGTCTCGGTGCCTTGTCATCCAGTATTTTGTCTAGTACTCCGAGGACTTCTTCGGCACATGTGGGCTTTATGTTTGTTATGTTCACGGTAGGTGACGTTCGCGCCGTACTCTCTTGCATTGGGAATAGTTTTTCCACTATCCTTTTTAGGCTGTCTGGGGTGGCGGTGGCCTGCTATATACCCGAAGCCGTTTTGTGGCGAGTTTATATGCGAAGCCCCATGGGTTGGAGTCTTTTTCCTCACATATCCTGTTAAAGCACCTACGTTTACTTTCTTTTATTGCTTTTTCCAGAGCTCATCTTCTTTCCCTGTAATTAATCTATAGTGTCTCAAATTCGGGCCTTCCTCTTGATCGTTGATAAGCACGTCTTGCCTTATGGCATTCTTTCCTGACTTCCGCAATGTCTCGATTCCACCATTATGCAGGTCTTCATCTTGAAGGGTTTTTCCTTTTTTTCTGCATAGATGCGTCGCAGGCTAGCCTGGTGTAGTCTGCGATGTGGTTTGCCCGTACTTCAGCCGTGCCGTTTGGTGCCCTCGGTCAAAACAGTTCAAACATAACTGCTTCCTCTTAATGTAGTCAGAGCGCCCATTTACGTCCATTTCTAGGAAACGTGGACATAAGCGAATAGGGTGGTTCTCCCTCGAACAGAGATCGCAGCACTTTTGGCCCGGAACCACTCCAGTCTCGTAAGAATTGATCCTCCGAGCAGGTGCAGTAGGAAGTCCCGACCTCAGCGGAAATTGCCCGGAGCCACTAGGTCTGACGTCGTCGATGGCCTCCAGAGTGCGATGACGCTCTGTCAGGAGGTTATCTAATTCCTTCCATGTTGGAATTTCGGCCTTATTAGGTACGGATTGCTGCCACATAGAAAGTGTGACTTTGGGTAGCTTTGAGGAAATCATAAATACCAGGAGACAGTCCCAAGCCTCAACATTGATGGCGGACATTTCTAGGGCTGTCAGACAACTCTGAATGGTGGCTTGCAGCTCCTTCAGCGCGACCCCGAACTCTTGAGAAATAGCCTGGAGGTTGAAAAGGATCTTCAACTGGCTATTGACCAATATCCGCCGGTTCTCGAAGCGGTCTGTGAGGCTTTGCCACGCTGCGACAAACCCCTCATGGCACACTGGTCCCAATGCCCAAAATTTTTGCATAAACTAGAAAAATGAAGCTACAGACTTGAAACTTGGCACACTATATAGTTATTATATATGCAAGGTCCGGACAAAATTTCGTGTCGATCGGGCCACGCCTTCTTTTCCGCCCCATAGTAACCAATGCACTCTAGTACAAAAATGTACAAAACATCCATGAAAATTGGGCTAATATATCCAATAAATTGTGAATATATATAACATATTTTTACTAAATATCCGCCACCCCCCAAATCCCCTCCTCCCCCCTTCCAAACTAAATAATGCATCTTGAACAATTATAATTTATTTAATTACATTTTTAATCATTTTCAACATCTAAATCAAAAGAATAGTTGTCGAAACATTCAAATGTATCCAAGTCATCTTCATCATCATTATCTATAGTAGGGTAACTGTTTAGGAAATCGACATTTGGCGGTGTTAAGAGATCAATAACTTCTTTTGGGTAACTGCTGTGTTTTTTGTTTTGATGTGCTCTTTCCTTGATGTGGATACTGGAAACCATCGGATCTGATGAATCAAGTGCTCTACAAAAAACGTCAGTCATGGTGTTTAAGCGACTATTTTGTCTTGCATGCGATCGTCTATCATTTTTATAAATTTTATTCCGAGCTTCGGATGCATTTTCGCCTAGGCAGCCAAGTGGAAGGGACGATGCTGCAACGATCTGGGCCCCATGAGCTAGTACTTTATGTACAGTAGCTGACATTGGGTACCAGGGATATTTTCTATATACAAAAATGCTGTTTTTGTGCAGAAATTTTTAAATTTTGAAGTATCTATTTCAAAGTTATTTGAAATTGTTATTAAAATGAAATAGAAATTTTTCAAAATCTCCTGGTCGAATCCAAGAGCATTTGCGAATTTTTCGGTATGGAAAAATGCTCTCCTCGCTGTGTTTCCGTCGTTGGTACTGCCGCTTCCATTTGCTTTGGGCTTATCACATGGAGACCAAGCTCCTCCCATAATTTGTGCTGAATTCAAGCACGCTTTCTTAGCAGCGATAACAGTTGCATGAGCAAGGAGATTGACATCATTATCATTTTCTGCTGAAACTTCGCTAGCTAATTTATGCTTTAATCGAAAACGCCCTTCATCATAGCTTAATCGTGGCCGTCCTCCACTATTGGATTCTTTAATATAGTCTGATGGTTGAAATTTTGCTAAAAAACGTGTCGCAAGAAAACGTTGCTAATCCTCTTCTTCAAAGGATCCTCTATGTTTTGTTTCAATTTTCCCATGCGATTCTGGAGTACAAAATTATAAAGCCTTTCGGTATCGCGTCCATGTGCCAGCCAATACTCTAGCATTTCTGCATAACCTAAGTCTATGTTGTCTAACAAAAAGTGTTTTTTTGTAAAATGGAGCAAAAACGAGCAAAAAAGGTTTATGTCATCGTATTGTTGATAAATTCAAGAACAAAACTGCGTTAATAGTTTTTGTAAGCCGGCATAAGAAAACCTACTTTTCTTCCACGAAACACGAACAATGCTAGGTTAAAATTGTTAAATATAGCACTTTACAAAAGCACATATACACACAGACACATCATTTAAACAAATATTGAACTAAACACATAAATTTAACATACCTCCACTAATATTTTCCATTTTACTTTTCGTTAATCAGTTAAGTAGAACCTCCGCAATCTTGTATTAAAATGTGCTATTATTTAGCTCGCCAAAAAGCCAACGTTTTCGATAAACGAACAGCTGACTTTCGCAGGGCTGCAATTTCACCAACGAAATTGCGATTTTTATATGCAACGTTTAATATTCTATTAGAATAAAATGTTCCTTTTTTCCTAACTTAAAAAAAAAAAATGGGTTTTTGCAAAAATTTTGGGCATTGGGACCAGTGTGCATGGGTAAGTGGAGCCTTAGAAACAATGGCGTGTGCGTCACCACTTGTTTTGGACAGCAAGTGGAACAACTTCTCTACAGGGGTGAGCCGCGGGTGTTGAATGTAAATGGCCGTAAACAAGTCTTTGAAGGTGGGCCACCGAAGATAATCACCCGCAAAGTCCTCGGTATCCACTGGAGGTAACCGGCAGCCTGTAGACGCGGGCGTGTGGACATTGACGGAAGCCTGAGTGGATTGGGAGGCAATTTTCTTCCGAAGCTGGGCAATACACCTCGAATAGCCGCATTGTCGTCGGACACGGCTAGCAAATCGTAGCAGCTCTCATAGCAGCTCTCATAGCAGCTCTCATAGCACTTCTCCACCTTCTCCCAGAGTGCCCGAATTTGGTCCAGATGGACTTAACACATGTATTGGGAGCCTATTTCCGTTTCTGGGGCGCCCGGGGTATTTATGTTAGCCTCAAATTGGCTAATTCGATCTGTTGTGGCGATGAACTTTTTCAGCGCACTTCGACCGCACTTTGAGCCATTTTCACAACGGAGTCAGTCTGCCTCTGTGAAGGACCGGGGATTGTATTGACGGACACGTCACATTTTGCCCTTGAGCATTCTCAGAATCCAATTCGCTGGTCAGCGCTTGTCGACTGACTTGCGCAATAGGTGCCTCGTTCGAAGCGGTGGTCGGTCACACCAATGTGATGAGAACGGTTAGATCGCGGATGGATTGCGATCACAAGGAACTAGTGGGCACTAGCGGCGCCGATGTCGAAAGGAAGTTCGTGTGCGGCACAAATCGGATGTGGCTGGCGTACTCGAATGTGGATGCTGTGATGATGTCCTGTTTGAGAAGCTCGTCAACCCTTTTTTCTGACGACATCCTTCTTTGGCTCGGAAACTCGATATGGATCTTGAGCTACTGGCTGACTGCTCTCGACAATGATGTTTGCTTTACGCTTGTCTTTCCAATGTCTTCTGATCCTGTCGAGAAAACATCGGAGAACTTTTCCAGTAAGCTGCGCATTTGCTCACTTTTGGTTTAGTTGTGAAATTTGTCCAGAAGTTTTGCGATCTTGGTATCGCTTGCATCTTGCATCTTTCTATCGGCTGATGAACTGCTCGTTCGATCCTTGACTCGTCTGACTCGAAATCCAGCTCGAGGTGAGCGCTGATGATGACGTCCTGTCCCAAAAGGAAGTCCTCCTGCAATAGATCGTCGTCTGCTACGTACACTTTAGCTGTGACCGATTTTCCATCTATGTCCATGTGCAAAATCATCGATTCTGTGAGGATACATGAACCTCCGCAAATGCCTCTAATTTTGATAGAGCACTTGGAGCGCTCAGCAGTGACTTGTGGTGCAACTGATTGGCGGATGATACTGGCCTGACTACCTGTATCGATAAAGGCTCTGTAATCGTGCGAGTGCACGCAGCATCTCCTGGTGAAAAGCTTGTCCTGATTTCCGGTCCTAAGCGCATAACATTGGAGGCTTGGCATGCTCCATTGGGCTCGTGGAATTTGTTGCATTTGGTACAGCGTGACTTTTTTCTCTCTTTCGGACACGAATTGGCGAAGTGTCCCATATCTCCGCAATTGTAACACTTCAGTGATTCCTTCGACCTGGGCGGCTTAACATCGGTGTCTGGTTTTTGTTCAAAGGTGCTGGCTTTTGTTGAAAATTCTTTCTAATTTGCAAATGATGGACCTCTGTTTACAAAATAAGACTCGGTTGCGTCACAGAGTTGCTTAATGGTCGAGAAATGAATGGCTGTAATACTGTTTTGCAATTCTCGTTGCTGTTCCTTTACCGTCTCCTTTGATCGCCTGGTTGCATTGGCCATGCTAAAATGCACTTCAGCTTCGTCTGGGCTTGCGCCGAAATCGTCCTGTATGGCTTCGGTGAAGTTTTTCCATGTCGTGTGTAGAATGGGGGATGAATTTAGCCACATCTTGGCTGGACCTTTTAGACCCTATACAAATGGCGAGCAATAGGAACTTCTCGTCAGTTACCTTGTTCAAGCGATCGATGAACTGGTTGACTGAAATGGCGTTGGCGTCGTTGGGATCATATTTTGGCAAAGTGTTGGCGATTTCCTTGACTGATGCTTGCCTTACATTGCTGGTAGCTTGCGTAGGAATACTCCTTTCGTTGCTGATCTCATCGATGTCCAAATCGATGATGTTCTGCTGCTGCTGATTTGGTGCTTCTGCTGGTGCTGCATTACCCATTTGAAGGGTCACTAATTGAGCTATCATGCCTTTTACCTCCTTCATCTCGTTCTGCAATTGAGAAATTGTCGCTGACTGCGTTGACATCGCTTCTTCTGCTGCATGGTGAGCTCCACTGCTGCTGACAGCTCTACGTCTTTCGATTGTTCAAAATCTATAAGCCTTTGAACCAATTCGGCTCTTGTGCCGGAAACTGACTCGTTTCTCGATCGTAGCAGGAACCTTAATTCGTTACCTATGAGATCCGCTATTCTTGGCATTATTCACTGTCCTCGAATTTATTTTTAACTAAATTGGCAGTTCTCTTGTGCGAACGTGTCAACAATAACTATCTCGTGAGCGAGACAACTCTACATATGTACCTCGCGAGGCTTACATGCGCTTGTGAAATTCACCAACACACACAACTCCTGTGTATGTGTGTATGTGCTTTGGCTTCTAGAGACTTCTTCTGAGACTTCTGCGACCACAGGCTCACTAAGAATCCTGTACGCATGCTTTGCTTCCACGGGCGCACTAAGATTCCCGATCCTTCTGCTTGGTTCCACGGGTTCACATAGATTCCCGATCCCTTTGCCTTGAATCCGTCTGCCACGTAGAAATGGAACACATCTGAAAATCCGGGAGAATTTTCCCGGAAAAATTACTTTTAAAAATTTAAGCAAAAAAAAAAGACTTGCGACTAGCGGCTGGGGAATTTTCAAGAAGCGAAACAAACGAAACGAAGTTGACTCCAAAAGTTTATTGCTGCTGCTTCGAGGTTCGATCGGTTAATGTTCTCCCGAGAGCAGCATAACATTTCGCATAGCCACGAACAGAAAAGCTTATCAGTTAGATCACAACAACTCGGCTATGCTCAAGCTTGAGTGAAACTGATAAGCTTTTGTACATTGGTTTAAGGTGATTTGTTTACATTTTGGCTGCGTATTCAATTAATTATTTCTTTTCATCTATCCTTAAAACTAACAATAAAACTTAATCTACTGCTCCAACAACATCCGTTATTTGCAATTTCCTTTGTCACATAGACCTTTGGGAACACATTCCATTCCAAACTTTTCACGCCGATGTTTCTTGCTGCTTTTCCCGGAATTCTAGCACAACTTTTCCGCTCCACGCATATCCAAACTCAACTATCCCACTTCTGAACTGTGAAGGGTAGCTTTTCGAGTGGTATGTTAATATTAATATGAGGATAATTGAGTAGGATAATACATTTGGAATTAAAACAATAAAACGCTCTGCACACGTTGTTCTCCTTCAGTTCTCTTCTAGCTCTTCTTATCGTCCCTTGGCAACACTACCAAGTAGGCGTTTCCCAACACTATCGGGCTTTCGATAGGGATGCGAATTAAGCGCTGTTCACAGGTGGTTGTGGCCGGTTGATAGTACCACTATAAGATGGGATGGAAACCAAAGATTACACATACTTAATTTTTAACTTTCTAAATCTAAAATTTCCCGAGATTTCAGCGAATTTAGTTTTTCGTGATTTGTGGGCGTTAGAGTGGGCGCGGCAGGATGCTGAAATAAACTTGCGCTGTCCAGAGACCTCAAGAATATTCATGCCTAAACTCAACTCAATCGACTTCGCTATTGATCTCTCCACGAACGCATGATCGAGACTGGCATATTCCTTAGATTTACCCAATGAGTTTACGATGGTGGAATATATATTTTTCTAATACATTTTTTTCTTATTTACTTCGTTACTATTGGCTTTATAATGTGGTATTAAAGAGAGAAAAACAGACAAATTGGCCAAAGTTTTTAGTTTTTTTGGTTAGTTTTCCGCTTTATATGAATCATAAACTAGACTTTTAGAAATGAAAAGTGTTTTGGTAACTAGGGGTCGTTAAATTCCTTTGATCATCTTTTAATGAAGCCAAGCACCCCTCTAGCTTTGACGTCGGCGTCAGAAGGAATTATTTTGACTTTCAACGTATTTATCACAAGTATTAGGTCTCCTAGCAATTTAGTCGGATTGGAATTTTTCGACTGAAAGTTCTTATTTATACCCTGCATATCATCGAGAATTGGTTTTAAGGATACCAAATATAAATAGTTGATGTCGTTAAACAAATCGCTTAAAATTGAGGCTTTGTGGCATTTCTCTGTTAATGCAGTGGTATTAAAATGTAGCTTCAGCTCAATCCACTGATTCAAAATTCGCTTAACTGCATGCTCGATCGACAGCCACCTCGTATCGGAAACTCTTGGGATTTTAAGAGGAGCCTTAAGAAATATTTGTAAAAAAAAATATATGTAGAAGCATCAATTGCTTCATCGTTTGTTGGTTGCGTCTGTGGGTTTATTTCAGCCATCTTTTTATTATTATCGCTAAAAATAGTGAAGCGAGGTTCAGCGTGTGTTGATCTCTTACTATTTTACAATCCAACTGAACGATTTCAGTTTTCTGCACTACCACACTCACACCCATACGGGTTTTATTGTGGTCTCATTCTATCAACCTTACACTGAGACACACTGACAACCGCATATGCTGTCGTCTAACTTTTTCTAGTGTTGTACAGTATACAAAGGCTCTCGCCTTTTGCAACACTACACAATTCGCCTCAGGACTCAGGCGTGCAATTCTAGACTTAGGCGCGCAATTCAAATTACTGAACTTGCTCCGACATATATATACAGTGGCGAGCAAAATTGAGTGCATGTTCAGAACTTAGACTTTAGTCACCCACATAACCACACAAGATAATCCAAAAATTTTTTTTGTTTTATTTTGATTATTTAATTCTTAATAAATTTTAAGCAAAAACAATCATGGCACAGATAAATTCGAGGAGAATTACAGTAAAAACGAAAAAAACTCGTATAAACTCAATTTTGCACGTTTCTAGAAGTTTTAATTATTACAATAATATTAATATTTTGTCCAAAGACCTTTATTTGAGATAACTTCCTCTACACGGTCAGGCATGCTCTCTACCAAATTTTCAATATCTTTGGGAATACGTCTCCATTCTGCTTCAACACGCTCCCAAAGGTTGCCCATGTTGGATGGAGCTGCTTCGTATTGCCCGAGCCGTCTTTTCACGATTGACCAAAGATTTTCAATCGGATTGAGGTCGGGACTTTGTGCTGGCCATTCCATTAATTTAAAAGGTTGCTTTTCAATCCATTCCTTAACAATTTTGGCCGTGTGCTTCGGATCCCCATCTTGTTGAAAAACAATTTCCTTTTCGGGATAAGCACATTTTTCAATAAAATTGGGAAGATTGGTCTGTAAGACATGCAGGTAGTCCTCCTTTCGCATAATACCTTCTATTAACTGTAGAGGGCCAACATGCCACCACGTGAAGCATCCCCAAACCATAATACTTCCGCCACCATGTTTTACAGTTTGTTTTACATAGTGTCTTTGGATACGATCTCCGGGTCTACGCCAGCATTATTGCTTTCCGTCGGACTGAAAACGGTTAAATTTGGACTTGTCAGACCAGACAACACGTTTCCAATCGTCCACAGTCCAATTTTTGTGTGCCCTTGCAAATTTTAATCGCGCTTTTACATTTTTAACGGATAATGCAGTTTTTTTTTTTTTTCACACTTGCAATATACCCAATGTCTCGCAGCGCTCTAAATCATCCACTTTTATGTCGTCAAAGAGGTAGTCATCTTCAGGAAAAACAATTTCTTCCGGGTCATCTATATCAATCCTTTGAGCACATTGAAAGTGCTCATACAAAAACTCATTTCCAAGTACATCCATCGTTTCTTCTCCAAATGGAAAATCTTCCCATTTGAGTGATTCCAACTCCTGTGGAATCGTTTGAGTAGATGACCTACTCGTCATGGTGCAAATACTTCCCTCAGATTCCTGTCTATGGTATCTTCCTCGTCTAGAGCCATTACATAGATTGGCCACCACATCGGAGTCTTGGTCACCGATTTCAATGTCCGTCAACCATTCCAAAGCCTGAATTGAATCGACGAATTCCACAGATATTACGCTCATGGTGATTTTGGTGCTCCTGACGAACTGATGCTGAACAATTTGACTGCTCTCCTTTTTATACTTAAAGGGCATACAGATATGTTCTAGATCGTCCTAGAAGAGCGTTAAGAAACGACGACTGCAATGCAAACTATTTAGTCTGTGTCCCTTTGTTTAAAGTATTGAAATCTAAAAAATCCCACATTTGAATAAACAATTTGAAACATTGACTTGTACCTGACTATGGACTTGACAATTTTATTATGGTGCGTCCATGAACGTATATCGGTTCTCCATATCGTGATAAATATCCGACCCTCTTCACACACATCTGGGGTTCCCACTCAACCATACACACGCACACACGTAGATAGAGGTTACATATATAGAAATTGACAGTGTGTTTTGAGAAAATTCAACCCGTTAAGACGTTACCAATCCTCCTAATTAGGGTCAGGAATACATTTTAATATTCCCAAATTACGGATAGGGGGGTCGGAAAACTAATCATGACACAATCGTCACATTTTATTACTTTGATTTTAAAAACTATAATTTATGGGTTTATGATTTCTGTGCCAGAATCCATACTGACTAAAAGGGTAAGGGGGAATCCTTATCAGACGACGGATCATGGGTTTCGGGGTGGGGGAAACCACCAGCTGGTCCATATCCGATAACATTGAGAAGACAGACTGAATGGAAGTTAGGTGCCGCTAGATGTCAAGGAATCGGACTTAGGCGGAATATAAGAGCAAGAGATATACCAATTTAACCTAGAGAATGAAATTTTTACTGTGATAAATTCTAAGTCTCCAGTTTGAAGATTTATCACCTCGGAAACGAGATTAGAGTCCACGGAAATTAGGACTCCACCACCATTTCCGAGGGATCGGTCAAGCCTATATATTGTGTACCTACTGGGGAAAACGTCAGAATTAAGAATTTCTGGAGTTAGCGAGGTTTCGGTAAACACAATGACCTGGGATGCAAACGAGAAGCTTACCGAGAACAAATTAGAAAGTTTAGAGCGTAAGCCTCTTGTGTTCTGGTACGAAAGAATAATGGATGATGTTACTTTTTAGGTTGGCGTCCTAAAGGGCTTCTTTTTATTTTTAAGCTGATGTTCTTGAACGAAAATATGTTGCGGACAGAAATTGGTCGAACAGATATCGTCAAAAGCCATCTGAGGAACACGGATCTTGAAAGATGCCACGTTCCTGGCGGAGGAATATTTATACTAAGTGATATTTTCCACCCTAATATCGACTTTAAGTTTTGCTTGAGTGTAAGCTAATGCGCCTACCTCGTACTGCTCATCGGACAAATGCCTACGCACCTTAGCAACATTTTCGGGATCCGAAATATGGGCTGTTACCGGTGTCGTCACGATTGGAGTGGTGGACGGCAGCGGTGACAATGAAGGAGACTGTTGAACATCAGACGGACATCCTGCATATTTGGAGCGCGGAATGTTATTATACAGCCACCAGTGGACGCTTACTTGGTCAACCGACACAATTTTATTGCATTTTTTAACGCAACAGATAATATCAGACATTTTGGCAAATAATTAAAAATACGTAAACCTCTGTGCCAGAAAAATATTATAGGGAAGAAGAAAGAGAGTTTGAGAGAAACAATTAGGGGCAAGAGAGTGTTAGCGAGAGCTACGAGGCGTTATAAGAGAGTACGAGTTGTATAAGAGCAGTAAGCAGTGTAAGCTACGGGGAGAGAGAATGTGTTTTCGAGAGCTACAAGCCGGTGGGAGATGCAGAAAAGAGATCTACAGATGTTGTGCTACTGAGCTAAGCAGTGAAAGTTCCGTTACTAATAGCACAAAGTAAAGTAAAAATATGATATAGTACATACCATAATTGTTGTAATTCGCTTGCAATAAGTGTTTCATGCAACCATATAACAATAAATTCACTGCACGACGCGGAATCGAAGGCAGATTTTTGAAGTAGATAAACGTTTGCAAAAAGTAACAAAAACGAGGTGATTCGGGAATAAATACAAAGATTTAATCGCTCGAGAACACTCAAAATCCAATATTACAACCGTTCGATTTGAAAGAGAAGTGAAGTGAAGTGAAGTCTTTTATATATATTATATACATTAATTTATTATTTTGTATTTCAGCTCAACACTACACCACGTTTACATTTCACAGAGAAAGCAAGAGAAAAATACCTTATTATATGAATAAAGATAAATATACTTTTGTCTATAATATAAAAAGGTATTTTTAATATGTTAATATGTTTAAAATGGCATTTTTAATATGTTAATATGTTTAAAATGTTATTTTTAATATGTTAATATGTTTAATAATATTTATTTATTTATATTTGTAGTTATTATGAAAACTCTGTTACGCAGTTCTATCCCTTCCTTTATTGGCATTTCGATTTCCAATGTACAATACATTGTAAAAAGAATATAAAAGATGTGTCTTATATTCATCGCAGCTTTTCTTTGCAATATGTAAAGTATAAAAGTAGTAATTTTTAAAACTTGAATATTTTTCAAATTTATAATTTTTTAGGTTTCAATTGTCCAAAAACTGGAACTTAACAGATCCCTGTTACAATGCTGTAAAATGAGGTGTGACCAGAGTTAGGAAACACATGGTGTTAAAAAACAAAAAATACTAGTAGCGGGTATAAAAGACCATCTGTTACGGGTTTTATTTCAGTCCACTTCAAGTCTTTCAACAACATGGACTCGTCTTCAGCTGCTGAATGCTTGGGAAGCACTAGATAAATAAATGTCTTGTTATGGCTTATGTGTTTATTCTTTTATTTAAATGACGTGGACTGTTTAATTTATTTACTTGTGTGGAAAATGTTTTATTACCACATTTCTTTATTATATACATATCTGTATATATTTCTCATCTCTGTCTTTGGTTCCATATAAGGCGCTTTTCTCAAAATCGCCCATCCAGTTTGGGATTTGTACATTGAACGCATTTTTGAAAGGTTTTTTTTTTTTAAATAGATTTACTCTGTTCGGGCCTGGCCCGAAGATGACTTGGAGTGTGTCATCTCCATTGGGCACCAGGACGCTGCGGTGCTGCCCAAACCGCAACCCGGCCCAACGCTCCCGGATGTGAGTCTGGGTGGCCCGTAGCAAGTTGACTCCCGCCTGGACCTGCCACTCGGCGTCCCTCATGTCGTCCCCACGCCGCTGCCCTCCTGTGGCGTTCGGTCGACGGGCCTCCTCTGGCCGCCTCCGGTTTGCCTGTCGGATGGTGACTTCTCGGCCTCTGCCGAAGAGCACATTCCACGTCCGCGCCCCTTCCGGTACTAACAGGCTCTGCTGTTTGCCCCGTGGCTTTTTCCTCCATCTTTCCAGTATTTGCTCCACCGTCGCTGGCACGAGGACGACCCCTGTTGGGACCGTCCACCCCCAGTTATTCACCATGGTCTCCTCTTCCTGGAGTGGCCCGGTGGTCTCCCCCCCGAACCTTCCGAGACGCAACACTGCAGTAAGTCTCGGTCCGGGGAGTTGTCTCGTGCCTCGTAGGTGCAATCGTCGGGGCCTGCCGCCCTTTCGACTCCTCCTGCCGGCGCCTCGTCGTCGGTCGTGCTTCGGCCCTGGTGTTCTTCTCTTGCCGGACTTCCCCCGGCCACCTTGCGCCGGACCCCTGGCCGTGTGGGTGCCGTCCGGATCCTTATCTCGGGTCCGGCGGCCCGTGCTGGTATTACTTTGGTCCTCTTGGCGGCCCGTTGCAGTTGGGCGCTATGCTCCCGGAACCGCTCTTTTGAGTGTTGGAATTTGTCCATGTTTCCTGAAATGATGAGAGCGGAAGTTTGGTTACTACGGTTATTGGGGTTCGATTCGCCCGGGTTAGTGTTACTGTGGTATTCTTTTAAATCCCCCACGTATGCCCGTTTTTTAATTGTGCCCCCCTGCTTCCTTAACTCTGCTATTACCGGTGACGGAAAACCCCGTACCTCCCATGGCCCGTCGAATTTTGGCGCTAACTTTGCGTTAAACTTATCTATGATGTTCGATTACCACTATGAACTTGTAGCCCTATAAGTACATCCTGTACTTGTGATTTCTCCAGTATATGGCGAGACATTCCTTTTCCGTGGCGCTGTAGTTCCGTTTGTTTAACCTCCTGCTCGCATATAAACCACCAGAACCCTCCGAGACGCATCATTGCAATACGTCTCTGTCCGGAGAGTTCTCGTGGGCCTCGTAGCTTGATCGTCTTGAGGGGGTGGGGGCTGCTCGGAACTTCCCGATGTTGCTGTCATCATGATCGCCAGCTCCAGAGTGGGATGTCAAAGATCTTCAGGGTGTGCAAGTGGTGGAACCCTAGATATAAATACGGAGTCCGAATCTGAGATAAAGCATAGAGCGAGTAACCGACCCAACGAGTTTTTAACATGGTTAATTTGTTCCAGGGTCATGTCTAACATACCTGCAATAAAATCATGATGTGAGGAAGGTGTTAAAGCTAAACTATTTTCATTTTTTGACCAGTTAATTTGTGGTATGTTAAAATCACCCAGAACCACTGACTGATCCAAATCTGATAATAACGCAAAAACGGACTGCATGGCCGCTAGGTGCAACTCATACGTGGATGGGTCGGACTTGGGAGGGATGTAAGAACACGTAATAAATAAAACCCTACCAGGAAGCGAAAGTTTAACACAAATGAATTCGATATCGCCGAATTGAAGAGTAATCTCCTCGTATACGATTTAAGAGTCGACAGAAATTAACACTCCACCCCCGGATCCGAGTGATCGATCAGCCTGTATATTACATTCCTACTCGGAAAAATTTCAGAGCTAAGAATTTCCAAAACCAGCCATGTTTCGGTAAAAACAATTATTAGGGATGCAAAACAAAGTAGGAAGCTTAGTACGCAACCCCCTTGTGTTCTGATAGGAAAGAATGAGAGACGATGTTAGTTTTTTGCTTTGGGGGAGTTTTAAAGCCGCAGGTCGATTAATTTTCTTTTTTTTTTATGTCCCGGTCAATGTTCTTGGACGAAAATGTGTTCCGGCCAGAACTTGGTTGAGCACATTTTGTCAAATTCCACCGAGGGGACGCGTATCTTAAATGATGATACTTTCCTATTATAATGATATTTAAATTTAGTTATGGTTTGTATGTATGCCAATACGTCTGCCTCAGACGTATCCTCGGAAAGCCGGGAAACGAATATATTTTCCTCAGGTGGGATTACCTTTAGGGGGTTTGGTGTAGCAGGTTCTAATCCTGCACCGCCAGTGCTTGCCGTTAGTCCGGGCACGAAATTCCCCTGCAGTTTATCGGGTAGGTTGATGTTAATGGAAATTGGCTCTGCAGGAGCCAGGAGCCTTGAAGCAGACAAACTATCTAACGATTTCCTACCATCATGTCCAGAAAATTCGGATGCCGAATTGAGTAACGAGTGAGTACGAATACTCACCGGAGTGTTGGCCAAAGGCGTTCCAAACAGCTGCGGCGACACTTCAGTATTCTGAAGGTAAGAAGTGGGAGCGAGAAGGGAACTAGTGATCTGCGGCACACAAGAGTTTGATTTTTTACGCTTTGGAGACTCATTTAACAATTGGACATTATTAAATTGGGTGTCCAGCGCCGTGAGCAAAGCGCTGGCTTCACGAAAAGCGCCGAGCACCTCACGAAAACCATTTTTTGTCTGCCGCATAAAAGATCTCATTTCTTTTTGAGTCCCCCGACAACTTTCACAGCAATAATGTAAGCCGGAATCGCCTCGGGCCAAAACGTCCGATACGGTGGCACGGAAATTGGCACATTTGGCATGAACCACATTATCACAAAGCCAACACAAAACGCTCGGCTGGTTAGTTGTAATTATTTTGTTACAAGATTTAAAATAGCAGACAATTTCTGACATAATGAGATATAATTATTATTTTTAAGCACTATTTAATTGAAAAAAGCGCACAGTGCGAGAACAGAAAAAATAGAATAAAAACAAGATACGTTTTAGATATGCACACTATAAGAAGTGAGAAGGAGCGGAGGAATAGATTGAAATCAAGATAAGGTATAGATAAACACATAAGAGAAGCGCGAGCGGAAGAGGAACCGTTTATCGCGAAAGACGAGAAATAGGAGAATGTGAAGAGAATTGTGAATTATGAAGAGAAAGAGAAACGAATTGAATGAAGTGAGAACTCAGAAAACTGAGACGTTGAACGAACGATTCAAGTTGCAACTGTAAATAAATGGAAACCTAAGCAATTGAAATACGTTTTTACATTCATGGTTTTTTATTTAACTTATTTTTAAAACATCAAGGCTATTAACTACTTTACTTTAACTTTATACATAAATTCATGGTTTTCTCTTAAAATAATTTCTAAATTAACAATTACAAACTAATTCAAATCTAAATTCATAGTTTTTCTTGAATTTATTTCTAAATTAACCATATATCTAACTTAAATTTGAATGCAAAAACATTATTTTGTTAACATTTTCCGAGTTATAGCCTTAACTTGAGTACGATTTTCGGTAATTAAATTTCTAGCGTTTGAGAATGTGCGTTCCGAAGCCGCGCTATTCGCTGGAATGCAAAATATTTTGCAGCTTGTCTTGTGCAATAGCGGAAAAAATTCCTTGTTCATATGCCGCCACCAAGCTAAAGCATTAAAGTCCATCATGTATGCAACATTGATATTACAATATCGAGCAATCTCTTGTTCCACCATGTCTAGTATTGTCTCACATTGGGAGACCTCTAAGTAATCTGCAAATTCATCGTCTACCAACTTTTTTTTTTTTTTTTTTTTTGATATAACAATACATTTATTAAACGTAAATCAGCCAACTTAATGGCTATAATACGTTGAGTACTACAAAGAACAAATAACATAAATACATAACAGGAAGGAAATTAACAAATTTTTATAACTAGATAACTAGAGATCAATGCTAAATAATACTATTAATACTAATGCTAAATTACTGCTTTAGGACTCGAGAAATTTGGCGTCCTCTTGTCCAGAGATCGGCTGGATGCCTTCGCTTTAGACGTCTTCTAATAGTAGCGTAAGCCAGCGAGGAGGCTAGGTGGTTTGTGTGAGCTGTGAGACGATCGTTGTACCGACTCGAGTGCCTGTTTATCTGTTCCCTAATAGAGGGAATGTGGAGGTCATCTTCTAGGGCTTTGTTTCTAACGTACCAAGGCGCATTTGCAATCATGCGCAACGCCCGGTTTTGAACCCTTTGTACTTTCATGACGTTAGAGTCCGAAGCCAAGCCCCATAGTTGGATGCAGTACATCATCGAGGGCACCACAATTGCTTTATACAGCACCACTTTGTTAGGTAGGCTAAGCTTGCTCGTTGCCTAAAGCAACCAGTAGAGTTTCCTATGCTTGGAACGACAAGTAGCTGCAATTTTCAAAGTATGCTGCCTCCATGTGAGTCGCTTATCTGAAATGAGGCCCAAGTACTGCGCCTGTGAGAATCGCGCCGGTATGATGTCGTCGTGAAGTTTAACCTCCGGAAGGGACTGCACTCTCGAAGCGAAACAGCAGTGTTGTGACTTCCCTCCATCAATCGCTATGTTCGCTCTGTTAGTCCACTTGCCGTATGAATCCAGAAATTCCTGGGTGATTCTTGAAGCCTCGATACGGCAAGAGAAGTTGGCTAGGAAGGCAGGTTTGGCAGGTATGAAGTGAACAGGGTATACAACACGGGACCCAGGACACTTTCCTGTGGAACTCCAGCCCGATCAGATCTTATGCTTGACCTCACTCCTCTTACTTCAACCATTAAACTTCGACCAAGTAAATATGATTTAAGTAAGAAGAATTGGGCAGTCGGGAGAAGAGATTTCAGCTTATACATCAAGTCATCATGCCACACGCGATCAAAGGCTTCCTTAACGTCGAGGAAGATAGCAGAGCTGTATTGCTTGTTTTCAAAGGCATTCAGAATAAGTTTCACAACTCGGTGGACTTGCTCAGGAGTCCCATGTTGCTTCCTAAAACCAAACAAGTGGTCGGGAATGGCGTCCTGAATGGTTCTTACTCCCATGATTCTACTAAGGAATATTCTCTCGAATATTTTAGAAAATATAGGTAGTAAGCTTATCGGCCTGTATGATCCGACAAGGTTCTCTGGTTTTCCTGGCTTTGGAATCATCGTTATCACAGCACACTTCCATTGGGAGGGGAAGTGGTGGATACGTAACATCGAGTTGAAAATGATAACAAGGAACAGGACTCCCCTTTTAGGCAGAACCTTAGCAACCCTGCTATTAATGCCATCAAATCCTAGCGCTTTACTGGAGTGTAGCTTTTGAATGTGGAGGCAAACCTCTTTTGGACTTACCCAGCAAGCGATTTTATGAAATTTCTGATCGAATATGAGTCATTTTCTTCGACTTTCCTAGAAGAGCAAAATGATCATAAGTGCGCTCGTTTTCTGATCGAAAAAGACTCCCTGTTCGGGAGAAAATGAAACCCTAGCCGCGACTCTTCTTAAAGAGTCGTATTCGACACCCCAGGAAGTGTCGTTTTTGACTCGTTTTCCTCGCAAGAAGCGAGTCTTTTTCGAATCATATTTTAATCGAAATTCGCTCGCCTTCGACTCATTTTCCTCCCAAGAAGCGAGTCTTTTTCGAGTCATATAAGAATCGAAAAAAAGGTGATATATTCAATAATATTTTGTTCTACAATTTTTTATTTATTATATATGGAACAAAAAACAATCTATATAATGGCATATTCCATCGTTTGTTGGTTGCCTTTCTGTCGGGTTTATTTCAACGGCATCTTTTTATTATGCATCGCTAAAAATAGCGCAAACGCCGAGGCTATCGTGTATTGACCGTCGTTACTATTTCTACAATCCAACTGAACGTTATTTCAGTTCTCTGCACAATGTCTTTGCCTAATAATTGTTTGGCTTGTTTTTTTTTGCCAATTTTCTAATATTTTTGGCCTACATATTCTATCAACCTTACATCCTGAGCTCACAAAGTTACTAAAACGGAGTTTAAAAATGCAGAACATTGCCGACTCACTTTTAAATTTTGTGAAAAGTACGTTTGAATTAGATAAACGAGCTAAAGCCTTTTGCAACACTACAAAACCCAAGAGAGGACTCTGGCTTTTCTCTAGACCTTAGGTGCGCCATTCAGACGATTAATGAACTTGCATTCAATATAATTTTTCAAACTCACTTCTGTGAGAGTCTGTATTTCAAATAGCAACTAAACTAATTCACGCGCTTTCTTTTTTTAACCCGGTCTTTGGCATGTACGAAAAATTTTTGAAAGACCATGTTCATGTCCTTATCCGTGCATTGGAATTTTATGTGGCAAATATCTAGAAGGAAAAATATATTAACTTTTTTTTACCAATAATAGAAATATTTTCTTACTTTTTATTATTGTTATAGGGAAGCACTTTTCAGCGCTTGGCTTTGTGCTGGTGCGCTTTCTAATTATAATTTGTAGCCAATTCGTCAGAAAATACTTTTCGAATTTCTGCTCTCAAAAATTGAGATCGTCCTTCTCCACCAGTTATCTCCATAAATTGTTTCTGAAAATTAAATCAAACTAAATTAAGAAATTAAAATTGATTCATATATACAATACTTACAAATTGCTGTAATTTCTCATTACCCTGCTGTACGTCGTAATTCAGACAACACAATGTCTTTGCTTAATAATTGTTTGGCTTGTTTTTTTTGCCAATTTTCTAATATTTTTGACCGACATATTCTTTTTACTTTACCCAATCTCACTGAGCTCACAAAGTTACTAAAACGGAGTTTAAAAATGCAGAACATTGCACCAACCACTTCAAATTTTGTGAAAAGTACCGTTTGAATAAGATAAACGAGATGAAGCAGAGTACAGAAAACCAAGAGAGAGAGCGCGGTTAAGCTACAAAATGTAACGCCGCTGCCCTCCTGTGGTGTTCGGTCGACGGGCCTCCTCTGGCCGCCTCCGGTTTGCCTGTCGGATGGTGACTCCTCGGCCTCTGCCGAAGAGCACATTCCACGTCCGCGCCCCTTCCGGCACTAACAGTATTTGCTCCATCGTCGCTGGCAGGAGGACGACCCCTGTTGGGACCGTCCACCCCCAGTTATTCACCATGGTCTCCTCTTCCTGGAGTGGCCCGGTTGTCCCAATTCTTCCCATGTCCTTACCCGACTTGGCGTCGTATTCCACCAGTCTTCTGCGGCGCCTTCCAAGATAAAATGCTTCGTCTGTACCAATTCAGCCTTGTCTATGCCATATCCTGAGGACCATTCTTCCATCTTGCCTAGGAACTCCAGTGGGTTGTATGTGCCCTGGTACCGTATTCCCCAACTTCTTACTCTGTCCAGAGCTTCCACTTTCCTCCTGTCTCCAATGCTCTGTGCTTCCTCTTTCGAGGCCGTCCTTTTGCTGTCCGGCTCGACCTGGACCCCTCCACCCGGTATATCCATCTTCTTGTACTTGCTTGATACCTCCATTAATCTTGTCCTGATCTCCTCTGTGTGCTCCGTGCTCTTCGTGTATGTTGACAGTCTTTGTCTTAGTTCCCTTTGATCCTCCGCTTGGGTCTACACCGAATTCACTCGCGTATTCTACCAGCTCTGCTTTTGTAGCCTGGTATACCCAGCTCGACATTACTCTCTTAGTGTCCTTCTTCCTGCAAGGGAGTATGAATGTAATGAGGAAAAGACTATGGAGTCGGTATGATAAAGAATGACTAGAAACCCAGTGGGTCTCGGGTGCGAGATGACACGAGGCCCTTTGGGTCCGACGTGTGAGCGATGCAAAGCCCCGGTGGGGCTGTTGCTAGAGAGGACGCGAGGCCCTTGGGGTCCGAAGCGTAAGAACTGCAAAGTCCCTGTGGGACTCTTGCGGGAGAAGACGCGAGGCCCTTGGGGTCCGACGCGTAAGAAATGCAAAGTCCCTGTGGGACTCTTGCGAGAGATGACGCGAGGCCCTTAGGGTCCGACGCGTACGAAATCCAAAGTTCCTGTGGGACTCTTGCGAGAGATGACGCGAGGCCCTTAGGGTCCGACGCGTAAGAAATGCAAAGCCTGGTAAGGCTGTTGCGAAAGTGCCTGGCAGTGATCCGGTGGATCTGATGCGGCAAGCATCGGCGAGTGGCCGATGGCAGTGCTCCCTCGGTATGACCGAGGTCGGATGTATTGGAATTTAGCCCTTGGCTAAATTCAACCAAAAATGACTAGTGCTGGTGAAGTTGCCCAACTGCGGGAGAGGGCTGATCTTACCTGGGTGAGATCCACCGCAACCAGTGACTTCCCAGAAACCGATCCTCCTTATACACCCCGTGGTTGCCGCCAGTGTGCCCGTTCCCGAAAATCGCCGTTCGGCCCGGCGGTGTGACCGATCGTGGTTCACTAAGGCGCGCCCGCGCATTCAAATTTAAATCTTATTTAATAAATCAACAAGCGAATACTTCACTGTCATTTCTCCTTAAAACTATGAACAAATTATCCTAAATACTTTATGACTTGACTTTATGGCTATTCCTATTTCTTATATATTATTCTCCTTATGTAGCCCCGGGCGTCATAAAGTTCTCTCACCGAATGTTAATGCAAAGCAAAAAAAAATCTCCTTTCCTTTTTAATTTTCGATTGCTTTACAATTTTGTTTTTGCTATTGTATATATCATATTTGAAGATCATTTACGACTCATTTTCGAGTAATTTTCGAGTCTTTTTCTAGTCGCGCGTAAAAAGAATCTTTTTTTTAATCATTTCAACGTCAAGCTGATAAAACGATCTTCCAATTGCTTGCTGGGTATGTGCTTTATGGGAAGTGCATCCGAAGAAGGAGAGTTGAGAAAGGCCAGTGTATCAGGGACATCCTCCGGGCTCGCAAGGTTAAATGGCTCAAAGCGTTGCTCTTGTTCGTCAGCAAAAGCTAATGAGATCTCTGAGTCAGATTTGCACCATGTACCGTTTTTGATGGGAATCTTTCTGAGAGGCTGTCGTTTTAATTTGCTTGTAGATTTCCAGAGGTTAAAGCCGTAAGGTTTGGTGGGGTCCGCATTGAGAAGCATTTACTCAAATAACTCCCGCTTGGTTTTACGCAGGAGTTCGTCTTCAGCACGTCTATATGCTCTTTTGTCGACTGGATCTTGGGACCTCATATATCTACGACGTAATGATCTTTTCAGCGTTACCAAGTCCATAATCTCAGGTTTTAAAAGTGCTTGAGATGGATTGGAAGGGTTGGAGACTTATCTGTAGATTGACGATTCCGCAGCGATATGGATGTTCCGAGCAAATGTTTCATCAGCATCGTTGATATATTCAGGGAGTTCAGCACCATTATTAAGATTAACAATTCTGTTAATTACAGCTTGAAACTGCGGGACACTTGCATTTCGAGGAAAAATTTCAGGTCGCCGACTAATTTTTAACGCAGCGACTCTTAATGAGATTATTAATGGTATGTTATCAGAGCTCAGTTCAAAAAATTCTGTAATAGGTCAATGGCTGATGGCGAATTCTGGCTGTATGGATAATGTTTGGGCCCTCCAGTTGCAAGGACCTGGAAATTTGATCCTTGAACAAGTTCCGCGAGCGCTCTTCCGCGGGAGAATGAACTTCGAGACCCCCAGAGTCGATGGTGGGCATTCCAATCACTAGCAATTATGAAATTTGTTCCCAGACCGTCAAATAGTTTTACAAAGTCGGCGGCAGAGCATTGAATGTTAACATAGGTGGACAATAAATAGACGCAATGGATATTTCGCCAAAGACGGTTTTGACTTTAACTGAGACACATTGAATATTCGGACTTTGTAAACTATAGGACTGGTAACATTGAAGACAGGGTTTTATTAATATGGCAGAGCCGCTCCTGTCGAGGTGGTGCATTTTGAAGACGAATCTGTCTTTGTTTCCTGCTATTGCTGCCCAGCGGAGGAAACTGTTGTTGGCTCCGAGTGAGTGGGGGATGACTAGTTTGTCCACGGACAGCGTTAGCGTAGGAGCTAGGATGCACAGGGTTTTTTTTTTTTTTTTTTCGCGCGACTCCCGTTGCTTGACGTGCAAACCACCTCCCGCCCAACCGACCGAGGGGCGCTGCCGTCTGACGTACGGCTCGGACCACGGGGATAATCCGAGTGGATTAGGAAAGATACGATGAAAGTTAGTTTTGTGCTAAATGGATTAGTATCGAAACTTTCAAAGTGTTAGGAGAAGAGTTAGAAGTAATTTTATAAAGATCATTGTAGTTTGAACATAGTACCCGAAATGGTTCATGTTGGGCAAAGTTCGAACTACAATGCTCTAAGGATAGAGGAATATAGTTTCTAGTAATCCTAAGGGGTACATGGATATTCAGGCGGCCTAGAAGAGCCTGGCTATCAATTTCACCCTTAAGAAGAAGAGCATCGTCCTACGATTAGCGAGGTATGGCAAATTGATTAGTAAGAGTCTACTTTGATAAGAGGGGAGGTGTATATTTGCATCCCAGTTGAGACCGCGGAGAGCAAATATTAAAAAATTCTTTTGGATGGATTCAATAAGGCACTGGTGAACCCCATACTGGGGGTCCCAGATACATGATCCATATTCCAAAATGGGACGAACCAAAGAAATAAAAAGTGTTTTGGTAACATAGGGGTCATTAAATTCCTTCGAGCACCTTTTAATGAAACCAAGAACTCCTCTAGCTTTATTAACCATAGAGGAAATATGGTCGGAAAACTTAAGTTTTGCATCGAGTAGGATGCCAAGATCTTCAACTGCCTTAATTCTTTCCAGAGCTACACCATGCAAAGTATAAGTGGCAGCCTTAGGTCTTAGGCGACAGAAGGTCATTGCTTTGCACTTAGAGCCATTAAGACTTAATAAGTTTGCAGAGCACCAGTTTTGAAAATTATTAAGGTCAGATTGCAGTTTCACCTGGTAGGAGGCATCAGTATATTGCAGACAGAGTTTGACATCATCTGCATACATAAGTACTAGGGAGTCATTAATAACCAAGGGAAGGTAGTTAATGAATAAGGTAAAAAGTAACGGATCAAGGTGGCTCCCCTGAGGGACCCCGGAGGAAGCAAAGACTAAAGCAGACACTGAATTTTTAAAAAGAACTCGTTGCGTTCTACCTGTGAGGTAACTGCTAATCCATCCCAGGAGATCAGTAGGAAAACCGATAGGATCAAGTTTTTCTAAAAGAAGGCCGTGATTCACGGAGTCAAATGCTTTACTGAAGTCAGTGTAAATGACATCCGTCTGAAGTTTATTTTGGAAACCAGTGATCACGACGGATGTTAGTTCCAGAAGATTGGTAGTGGTAGACCGTTGTTTCATAAAGCCATGCTGACATGGAGATATGACAGATCTACACTGGTGATGCAAGTGAGGCACAAGAACGGCTCGGAACACGGGGATAGTACCGAGTGGAATATTAAATAAATAAATTAATTAAATATGAGCTAAGTGGTTTAGTAAGACGATTTTTATGTTAGTAGGAGAGAAGTATTGGATATAATGTTGTAGAGGGTATTGTAACTCGAACATAATACCCTAAATGGTTCATGAAGGGCAAAGTTCGAGCTGCAGTCTCAAGGATAAGGGAATATAGTTTCTAGTGGGTCTAGCGGGCACATTGATGTTTAAGCGACCTATAAGAGCTTGACTATCAATGTCCCCACTAATAAGATTGTTAATAAAAACAAAGCCAAGCATTGTCCTACGGTTAGCAAGGGTAGGTAAGTTTATTAGTAATAGTCTGCTTTTATAGGAGGGAAGATGTAAGTTTGCATCCCAATTTTGGCCACGAAGACCAAATAAGAGAAAGCTTTTTTGAATTGATTCTATACGGTCTTGGTGGACCGCGTACTGGGGGTTCCAGACGCAAGATCCATACTCTAAGATCGGACGAACGAGAGAGACAAATAAAGTTTTGGTTGCGTAAGGGTCATTAAATTCTTTCAACCATCTTTCTATAAAACCTAACACACCTCTGGCTTTGTTAACCATGGAAAAAATGTGGTCGGAAAATGTAAGTTTGGCATCCAATAGAACACCTAAGTCGTCTACTAGCTTAATTCTATCTAGGGTTACACCACAAAGTGTATAAGTGGATATTAACGGCTTAGAGCGACTGAAGGTCATTACTTTACACTTAGAGCCGTTAAGATTTAGTAAGTTTGCAGAGCACCAAAATTGAAAGTTGTTAAGGTCAGATTGTAGTTTTCTCTGGTAGCACACATCATTATATTGAATACAAAGTTTCACATCATCTGCGTACATTAAAATAAAAGAATTTGTTAAAGCGATTGGAAGGTCATTTATGAATAATGTGAAAAATAGCGGACCTAAATGGCTTCCCTGAGGGACACCGGATGAAGCATAAATCGGACCAGACAAGACATCTTTAAATAAAACACGTTGCGTTCTACCAGTCAGATAACTTTCAACCCACTTAAGAAGATCGCATGGGAATCCGATTAAGTCAAGTTTATGAACTAAAAGTGAGTGATTTACAGAGTCAAATGCTTTACTAAAGTCAGTGTAGATGACATCTGTCTGAAGACTTTTTCGGAACCCATTAATGACATAGGAGGTAAATTCAAGCAAGTTTGTAGTTGTAGACCGAGCCATAAAACCATGTTGATATGGAGATATTATTGATATACACTGGTGTTGCAAATGGGGCACAATAATTTTCTCAGAGTTTAGGAATTGCTGATAATTTAGAGATACCTCTATAATTACCAGCATCCGAAGTTTTCCCTTTCTTGTGTAAAGGAATGATGAAAGATTCCTTCCAAATAGGGGGAAACGTAGTCGTTTCAAGCGAGAGGTTAAACAGTTTGAGAAGAGGATTGCAAATGGAAGACGCGCAGTACCTAAGCACACAGCCGGAAACCCCGTCGGGGCCCGGAGAGTAGGTCGGCTTAATACTCTGAAGATCCTTAAGAATACCACTCTTAGATAGAAAAGGTCGCGTGACGAGGTTCGATTGTGGAACACCGTAGACATAAGGCTGCCTAGCGGTTGTCGAAGGTGAATATGTGGTTTGAAAAAACTTGGCGAACATATCGACTATTGCCTGATCAGTTCTCGCCGTTGAGTTTTCAAACGTTAGTGCTGAAGGAAACGTTTTAGGTCTACGCTTAGTCTTAACGAAATTATAAAACTGTTTCGGATCCTGTGTAAATTGGGTCCTACAACGAGCTAAATAATTTGTATAACACTGAGCGTTAAGCACGGTAAAATTTGACCGAGCAATTAAGTATTGAGAGTAATTAAGCGGAGTTCTAGTTTTTAAGTATTTCTTCTGATGCCTGAACTTTATATTTTTTAAGGTGCTTAAGCCCTTGGTATACCAAGGAGGGTTATCCGTTCTGGACGGGTACCTCATCGGAACACATATATCAATGAATAGGTAGTTTGAAAAAACTGTGCAAAAAGATCGGCAATTTCCTGATCCGTGCTTGCAGTAGATTTTCCAAACGATAGCAAAGACGGAAAGGTTTTAGATTTACGCTTAATGTTAACAAAAATATAGAACTGTTTCGGATCCAGTGCAAACTGGTTCTTACATCGAGCTAAATAGTTCTGATAACACTGAGTGTTATGCACGGTAAAGTTAGACCGAGCTACCATATAATGCACGAAACAGTCATTGCTATTAGTTCTTAAGTATTTTTTAAATAATCTTAATTTGATATTTTTTAGAATAGAAAGGTGCCTTGTATACCAAGGGGGTTTATCCGGCATAGCCGGATACCGCAACGGAACAAAGCGATCAAAAATTAGGTTTAATGTATTATAAAATATATCTAGAGCAGTCGACATATCGGTGCATGCGTACAAATCGGACCAGTCGAATTCTGAAATCGAATTTTTTTATAAGCGTAATTGTTCTTAGGCTTAGTGCATAGCCCCGTATCGATCGTAAGATCTAATGTTGGATGATAAGGATCTTCAGGGAGTGTGAGAGGTGGAGCTCTGTAAATGGATACGGCGTCCGTATCGGAGAGAAAGCACAGATCGAGCAAACGACCTAAAGAATTCCCTATATGATTAATTTGAGCCAGTGACATGTCTAACATGCCAGCAGTAATGTCGTGATGCGACATAGGTGTTAAAGCTAAGGTGTTATCGTTCATGGACCAAGCCACCTGGGGTAGGTTGAAATTACCCAACACCACCAGCTGATCCGTGTCCGAGAAGACAGACTGAATGGCTGCTAGGTGCCGCTCATATGTCAAGGAATCGGACTTAGGCGGAATATAAGAGCAAGTGATATATAAATTTAACCTAGACAATGAGATTTTAACTGTGATAAATTCTAAGTCTCCAGTTTGAAGATTTATCACCTCGGAAACGAGATTAGAGTCCACTGAAATTAGGAGTCCACCACCATTTCCGAGGGATCGGTCAAGCCTATATATTGTGTACCTACTGGGGAAAACTTCAGAATTAAGAATTTCTGGAGTTAGCCAGGTTTCGGTAAACACAATGACCTGGGATGCAAACGAGAAGCTTACCGAGAACAAATTAGAAAGTTTAGAGCGTAAGCCTCTTGTGTTCTGGTAAGAAAGAATAATGGATGATGTTAGTTTTTAGGTTGGCGTCCTAAAAACTAACTTTATTTTTAAGCTGATGTTCTTGAACGAAAACATGTTGCAGCCAGAAATTGGTCGAACAGATATCGTCAAAAGCCATCCGAGGAACACGGATCTTGAAAGATGCCACGTTCCTGGCGTAGGAATATTTATACTTAGTGATATCTTCCACCCTAATATCGACTTTAAGTTTAACTTTAATGTAAGCTAAGATGTCCGATTCGGACGTATCAGGGGAAACAAAAATGTGTTTCTGTCTGTGCCAGAAAAATATTATAGGGAAGAAGAAAGAGAGTTTGAGAGAAACAATTAGGGTCAAGAGAGTGAGCTAGAGAGTGTTAGCGAGAGCTATGAGGCGTTATAAGAGAGTACGAGTTGTATAAGAGCAGTAAGTAATGTAAGCTACAGGGAGAGAGAGTGTGTTTTCGAGAGCTACAAGCCGGTGGGAGATGCAGAAAAGAGATCTACAGATGTTGTGCTACAGAGCTAAGCAGTGAAAGTTCCGTTACTAATAGCACAAAGTAAAGTAAATATATGATATAGTACATACCATAATTGTTGTAATTCGCTTGCAATAAATGTTTCATGCAACCATAAAACAATAAATTCACTGCACGACGCGGAATCGAAGGCAGATTTTTGAAGTAGATAAACGTTTGCAAAAAGTAACAAAAACGAGGTGATTCGGGAATAAATACAAAGATTAAATCGCTCGAGAACACTCAAAATCCAAAAATACAACCGTTCGATTTGAAAGAGAAGTGAAGTGAAGTGAAGTCTATTATATATATTATATACATTAATTTATTATTTTATATTTCAGCTTAACACTACACCACGTTTACATTTCACAGAGAAAGCAAGAGAAAAATACCTTATTATATGAATAAAGATAAATATACTTTTGTCTATAAAATAAAAAGGTATTTTTAATATGTTAATATGTTTAATAATATTTATTTATTTATATTTGTAGTTATTATGAAAACTCATGTTACGCAGTTCTATCCCTTCCTTTATTGGCATTTCGATTTCCATTGTACAATACATTGTAAAAAGAATATAAAAGATGTGTCTTATATTCATCGCAGCTTTTCTTTGCAATATGTAAAGTAATCACAAATCAATTATAATTATAAATTATAAATTTTTAAAACTTAAATATTTTTTAAATTTATAATTTTTTAGGTTTCAATTGTCCAAAAACTGGAACTTAACAGATCCCTGTTACAATGCTGTAAAATGAGGTGTGACCAGAGTTAGGAAACACATGGTGTTAAAAAACAAAAAATACTAGTTGCGGGTATAAAAGACCATCTGTTACGGGTTTTATTTCAGTCCACTTCAAGTCTTTCAACAACATGGACTCGTCTTCAGCTGCTGAATGCTTGGGAAGCACTAGATAAATAAATATCTTGTTATGGTTTATCTGTTTATTCTTTTATTTAAATGACGAGGATTGTTCAATTTATTTACTTGTGTTGAAAATGTTTTATTACCACATTTCTGTATTATATATCTGTATATATTTCTCATCTCTGTCTTTGGTTCCATATTAGGCGCTTTTCTCAAAATCGCCCATCCAGTTTGGGATTTGTACATTGAACGCATTTTTGAAAGATTTTTTTTTTTTTTAAATAGATTTACTCTTGTCCTTATTAGTTTAATATCGTTCTAAGCTTAATTTTCTAGGTTTTTGGCTGTGGTGATTATATATATATGTATATGTATTATTATCTTTCACATACATATATATAGATTGAATTCAGCAATTTGATTTGCATCCAATCTTAAACCGTAAGATTTAGACTGAGCAGCTGACTGTTCGCATAAAATTGAAAATAATTCTATTTTGTCCATGTTCGCAACAACATGCTCGCCAATGGATAGCAACGTGGGCACGAACATCATTTGTGAGATCAGTTCGTAAAGAGAAGACGTGTTTCTGCAAGGGACTAGATGAGCTCTTCATGCAAGGCCGAATGATTATGCTCACATACCAAAGAGTGTTGCCAACATTCCGAACAATCAAGTTGAGTATCAGATGCCAATGCATGTTTATCCGCGACAGCACATCTTTCATTCGAGCACTCCACTAACGAGTGACGCCAACACAAGATCGTCATTTATGACATTTATCGTCATTCTCAGGATCAAAATACTCCAGTTATTAAAACTGATAATAGGAATGTCGATCCCGAATCCTTTGCTGATTTGTTCAACAGTACTGAATACGCGTAATGTTACGATAAATTTAAATGAAAAATAAATTTTACTTACCTTTACGTACGGTTTTAGCATTTTAATAACGATCTATAACGATACGCCCAAGGCTCTGGGGAGAAATTCGTGTTAAGAATTTCAGGTCTTCATAACCTTGGCCACTAGCTAAAAACCGCATTTGTTTGTCTTGTCTTCGTATTTCAGGCTCTACTAAATTTAACAGTTCTTCATATGTAGATCTGTCCATTCGAAGAATGTTTTTTAAATCCATAGTTACATGCAACTCCTTTAAAAGCTTCGTATGAGTGAATTTTTTGCGCTTAGTGTACCATTCTTTCATCCACAAACTGTACTTTCTCTTTTGTGCTTCCACTTTTTATTTTTAAAGCAATTATTTATTGCCGCTGACATGTTGACTTCTTGAAAATTGCCGCCAAATGATGTTCGCGAGCATGTTGGCACTAGTTGGTGGCAAATGAAATTCAAGTCGCCTGTGGATGGCCTTCTTTACCAAAGAACTGTGGTTAAGCGTCATATCTGTCATAGAAATTGTTTTATTGTAAATTCGATTGAAAACTCTTAAGAAAAGACTTCGAAGGAAAGGCCGACTGGGCGACTCACTTTTTTAAGTTTTAATTCCCTAACCTGACATTGATTAAAAACTTAAAAATTGTCGAACAAAATACACATCTGGCCATGCCCACATATAGTTTCTTTAGTTGATGGTACCATTGCCTCGTTGGATTCACCGTTATCCACCCGAGATGGGTCAGAGGGGGATCCGTTCTAGCACCTCCATTTCATTTAAGACCTTCATCATGAGAGCTTGATGTTTGACAGACACATTTTGCCAAACATTGCCGGGTTAACAGAGCTGATTCTGAGGGATTATTGTCTTCAATAAGTTCTTCCAGTATGGCCTTGATCCTCAGCTCAGTAAGCTCTCTTTCGCAGGCTCAGTTTCCGTTTCAGTTGTCTTTTTACCTTTCAGCATGGTTTCTCAACTGCCAGAGGGATCCTCTTAAGCAGTTACGTGTATACTGGGGGGAGCAAAAGTGATTCCATGTTCAGCATATGCATGTTCAACCATGCCCACATATAGTTTCTTTAGTTGATGGTACCATTGCCTCGTTGGATTCACCGTTATCCACCCGAGATGGGTCAGAGGGGGATCCGTTTTAGCACCTCCATTTCATTTAAGACCTTCATCATGAGAGCTTGCTGTTTGACAGACACATTTTGCCAAACATTGACGGGTTACCAGAGCTGATTCTGAGGGATTATTGTCTTCAATAAGTTCTTCCAGTATGGCCTTGATCCTCAGCTCAGTAAGCTCTTTCGCAGGCTCAGTTTCCGTTTCGGTTGCCTTTTTACCTTTCAGCATGGTTTCTCAACTGTCAGAGGGATCCTCTTAAGCAGTTACGTTTATACTGGGGGGAGCAAAAGTGATTCCATGTTCAGCATACACATGCCAGAAAAAGTATGCGTACAAACTCGATGCCTAACTTTGATCGCTAAAAAAACATATATATATAATTGATATCGACTTAATTTTTTTTTTATATTGTTAACACATTTATTGATTATAAATATATTTAGTTTTTATTAACATAACACCTTAACTTTATTTATTAAAATTAAAAAACGAAAAAGTGACGAATTTTTAGCCAGAAAAAATATGCGTACAAACTTCAAAGTTGCTTAAAAATGGTACTTAATTCTAATTTTTAATAAGAAGTGGGGTACCCCTTTCGTTTGATAGCTTCCTCCAAACGTTTTGGCATTGATTGTACCAATTTTTCAGTCACCGATGGGGAAATATTAAGCCATTCTTCCATAATGACGTCCTTCAGCATAGCCTTCGATGTTATGGTTCGAAGGCGGATCCTGCGCTCCAAATGATCCCATAGATGCTCTATGGGATTCAAATCTGGCGACTGAGGTGGCGAGTGCAACTGGTTTTTGGTGTTATAGAGCAACCATAGCTTTACATTGTGGGCTGTATGCTTCGGGTCATTATCTTGCTGGAACCAAAAGTCCTCAGCTAACCCTAATTTTCTGGCGCTTTCGTGCAAATTATCTTTTAAAATTTGCAGATAAGCCTTGTGGTCCATGATCGACTCGATAAACACCAGATTTCCTACTCCACTTGCCGCCATACACCCCCATACCATCACACCGCCGCCACCATGCTTTACAGTCGGACCAAGATTTTGCACGTCCAGCGCTGTACCGCTCTTACGCCACACCAGTTTTCGCCCTTTTATTCCAAAAATGCAGAATTTACTCTCGTCGCTGAATAGGACCTTGTTCCAGAACACTGCAGGCTCCTGGACAAATTTTTTGGCAAAATCTGTTCGCTTTCTCTTATTGGCCGGCGATATTAAGGGCTTCTTCCGCGCGGTACGGGCATGTAAGTCCTCTTTCTTCAAAATTTTTCGGATTGTATCCTCATGAAGATCTTTGTTGAACTTCTCCTTGATGTCCTGAGTAATTTTGAAGGCTGTTAATCGAGGATTCAGCTTCACACTCTTCAAAACGTCCCGCTTCTCTCGATCCGTCAGCTTAGGTGGCCTTCCAGAACGTGGCTTTGACCTAATTGACCCGTTTAAATCGAAGTTTTCGAGCACTCTTTGTATAGAGGAATGAGCTCTGCCAACAATTTTCCCGATTTCCCGCAGAGTTTTCCCCTCATCTCGGAGTTTTACAATTAGTTTCCTTAAATCGGGATCAATTTCTTTTGTCTTCTTGCCCATTGCGATTTTTTCCTCGAAGTGACGAAATTTGCTCAAAGAACAAGTGCCAAGCAGTTCTTAGAGCTTTATTTACCGTTTCTAGTAAACTAACGGTACCTAAAGCTGCATACAGAGCAGATACACATCGTTTTTCAAATTTGTACGCATATTTTTTCTGGCTAAAAATTCGTCACTTTTTCGTTTTTTAATTTTAATAAATAAAGTTAAGGTGTTATGTTAATAAAAACTAAATATATTTATAATCAATAAATGTGTTAACAATATAAAAAAAAAATTAAGTCGATATCAATTATATATATATGTTTTTTTAGCGATCAAAGTTAGGCATCGAGTTTGTACGCATACTTTTTCTGGCATGTGTATGCATGTTCAACCATGCCCACATACAGTTTCTTTAGTTGATGGTACCATTGCCTCGTTGGATTCACCGTTATCCACCCGAGATGGGTCAGAGGGGGATCCGTTTTAGCACCTCCATTTCATTTAAGAGCTTCATCATCAGAGCTTGCTGTTTGATAGACACATTTTGCCAAACTTTGCCAGGTTACCAGAGCTAATTCTGAGGGATTATTGTCTTCAATAAGTTATTCCAGTATGGCCTTGATCCTCAGCTCAGTAAGCTCTTTCGCAGGCTCAGTTTCCGTTTCGGTTGTCTTTTTACCTTTCAGCATGGTTTCTCAACTGCCAGAGGGATCCTCTTAAGCAGTTACGTATATACTGGGGGGAGCAAAAGTGATTCCTTGTTCAGCATATGCATGTTCAACCATGCCCACATATAGTTTCTTTAGTTGATGGTACCATTGCCTCGTTGGATTCACCGTTATCCACCCGAGATGGGTCAGAGGGGGATCCGTTTTAGCACCTCCATTTCATTTAAGACCTTCATCATGAGAGCTTGCTGTTTGACAGACACATTTTGCCAAACATTGCCGGGTTAACTGAGCTGATTCTGAGGGATTATTGTCTTCAATAAGTTCTTCCAGTATGGCCTTGATCCTCAGCTCAGTAAGCTCTTTCGCAGGCTCAGTTTCCGTTTCGGTTGTTTTTTACCTTTCAGCATGGTTTCTCAACTGCCAGAGGGATCCTCTTAAGCAGTTACGTTTATACTGGGGGGAGCAAAAGTGATTCCATGTTCAGCATATGCATGTTCAACCGCTCATAAAACGTAAACCAGTGAAACAAACTTTTTTTTCTCGATTAGTTATTCAACTTGTGAGAAATAGACTTAAAGACTACAATAATTCAAGAAGAAATGTAAGAGATAGAAAAATAACAAAAACAGAAGGCATGTACTCAGTTTTGCACCTTTTACGAAAAAATTTAAGGAAATATTAAATTAATATTTGGTTCAAAGACCCTTATTGTCTATTACATTTTTTATGAGCTTCGGCATACTCTTAACTACGTTCTCAATAATTTCTTTTGGAAATTGGTTCCATTCAATCTCCAGAGATCGTCAAGGTTGCTTGGGGCCGATTGATATTGCCCGAGCCGACGCTTGACAATTGACCATAAATTTTCAATTGGATTGAGGTCGGGACTTTGAGCTGTCCACTCCATGACCTTAAAATTTTGTTTTGCCAACAATTTTTGCAGTGTGCTTAGGATCGCCATCCTTTTGGAAAGTGATTTCTTCTTAACGATAGGCACACTTATCGAGAAAATGGTCTGCGGGCCTGGGAGGGAGAGCTTCCGAAGGCGGGTAGCCGTGGGGATGCCGCGTGGGGACAGGGCCAGGCCGTCTTAGTGATCTGCTAGCTGGGTGAGATCCACCGCAAAAGTGACTCTCCCCAGAAACCGGTCCTTCTTATATACCCCGTAGCTGAAGTATGCCCCTTCCCGGAAATCCATTTATGGGGTGTGCCCGTTCGGCCCGACAGTGTGATCGTTCGTGGTTTACTAAGGCGCGCCCGCGGATTCAAGTTCAAATTTTGTTTTTTTATCCTTAACTAATCAACTTAACAAAACGGGTACTTCAGGGTTTTTCCCACTTATAACTATAAAACAAACTATCCTATAGACTTCATGGTTGTCCTTACAGCTATCCTTACATTCCTAATCTTATTCATTATTTTAACTTTTATGCGCCTCCTGGGCGTCATACCACCCCCCCTTTTTGTTTGGCGGCTGGCGTGTGCGGTCTGACCATAATCCTGCGCCCTCGCCCGAAGATGACCTGCAGGGTGTCGCCTCCGTTGGGCACCAGGATGCTACGGTGCTGTCCGAACCGTAGGTGGCTGGCAGTAGGTTGACGCCCGTGTGTATTTCCCAGACGACGTCCCTAATGTCGGACCCTCGCAGCTGACCTCCTGTGGTACTGAGCTTTCGGGCCTCCTCTTGCCGCCTCCGGGTCGCTTGGCGGACTGTGACCCTTCGACCTCTGCGGAAGAGTACATTCCAAGTTACTGCCCCTTCTGGCACCAACAGGCTTTGTTGCTTGCCACGCGGCTTCTTCTTCCACCGCTCCAGGATGTGTTCTACTGTGGCGGGCAGGAGGACGACCTCTCCCCCCGAACCATCCGAGACGCATCATTGTAACACGTCTCGGTCCGGGGAGTCCTCACGTGCCTCGTTGCTTGCCTGTCTTGCGTGGTCGGGGGCTGCTTCTATATGGCGTACTGTCCTCGGCATTCCCCGCGGGTGGGCGCCGTCCGGATCCTTATCTCCAGACCGGCGGCCCGGGCTGGTATTACTTTCGCCTTCTTTGCGGCCCGCTGCAGCTGGGCGCTGTGCTCCCAGAACCGTTTTTTTTGACCGCTCGAATCTGTCCATTTTGTCTGTAACGATGAGAGCTGAAATCCTCTGGATTTTCTTGCGTCAGTACTGCACTTATCCCGAAGTCACTGGCGTCTGTTTGCAATACGAACTGCATAGTGAAATCGGGTACTTCAGGGTTTTTCCCACTTATAACTATAAAACAAACTATCCTATAGACTTCATGGTTGTCCTTACAGCTATCCTTACATTCCTAATCTTATTCATTATTTTAACTTTTATGCGCCTCCTGGGCGTCATACCACCCCCCTTTTTCTTTGGCGGCTAGCGTGTGCGGTCTGACCATAATCCTGCGCCCTCGCCCGAAGATGACCTGCAGTGTGTCACCTCCGTTGGGCACCAGAATGCTGCGGTGCTGCCCAAACCGTAACCCGGCCCAGCGCTCCCGGATGTGAGTCTGGGTGGCCGGTAGCAAGTTGACTCCCGCCTGGATCTGCCACTCGACGTCCCTCATGTCGTCCCCACGCCGCTGCCCTCCTGTGGTGTTTGGTCGACGGGCCTCTGGCCGCCTCCGGTTTGCCTGTCGGATGGTGACTCCTCGGCCTCTGCCGAAGAGCACATTCCACGTCCGCGCCCCTTCCGGCACTAACAGGCTCTGCTGTTTGCCCCGTGGCTTTTTCCTCCATCTTTCCAGTATTTGCTCCACCGTCGCTGGCAGAAGGACGACCCCTGTTGGGACCGTCCACCCCCAGTTATTCACCATGGTTCCTGGATTGGCCCGGTGGTCTCCCCCCACCCGAACCTTCCGAGACGCAAGACTGCAGTACGTCTCGGTCCGGGGAGTTGTCTCGTGCCTCGTAGGTGCAATCGTCGGGGCCTGCCGCCCTCTCGACCCTTCCTGCCTGCGTCCCGTCATCGGCCATACTCCGGTGCTCTTCCCCCGCCGGACTTTCCTCGGACGCCTTGCGCCGGACCCCTACTCGTGTGGGCGCCGTCCGGATCCTTATCTCTGGTCCGGCGGCCCGGGCCGGTATTATTTTGGTCTTCTTGGCGGCCCGTTGTAGTTGGGCACTGTGTTCTGGGAACCGCTCTTTTGAATTTTCGAATTTGTCCATGTTTCCTCTTCCGTTGCCTGGAATCCATCGTAGCTTATCCCTCCTCCTCCCGCCCGTCCTTGTGCTCGGTCCTGCGCTGCCAGAGTCGCCTGCTCAAGCCTCCTGTTGACGTCCGGCCGGGCTCTACAACACTCCGTTGTCCTCCGTTCGTTCCTCCCGCACACCCAGCAGAATAACCTTAGCGGGTTGCAGCACGTCCTCGTGGCGTGTCCCGTTCCTCCACACCTCATACAGATCTCTGGCCTTAGTCCGTGGCCCCTTGTCTCTGCCTCCACCTCCTCTGCTAGTGTTAGGAACTCTGTTAGCGACGCAAAACCTGATCTTCGTGCATAAAGCTTTATTTTGCTCCGACAGTTCTTGTAGATCCTATCAGTTTTCTGCGGCGCCCTCCAAGATAAAAGGCATCGTCTGTACCAATTCATCCTTGTCTATGCCATATCCTATGGCCCATTCTTCCATCTTGCCTAGGAACTCCAGTGGGTTGGATGTGCCCTGGTACCGTATTCCCCAACTTCTTACTCTGTCCAGAGCTTCCACTTTCCTCCTGTCTCCAATGCTCTGTGCTTCCTCTTTCGTGGTCGTCCTTTTGCTGTCCGGCTCGACCTGGGCCCCTCCACCCGGTATTTTCATCTTCTTGTACTTGCTTGATACCTCCATTAATCTTGTCCTGACGTCCTCTGCGTGCTCCGTGCTCTTTGGTATACCCAGCTCGACATTACTCTCTTGGTGTCCTTCTTCCTGCAACCACTTCAGCCTGTTCGGGCGCCATGTAACGGCCTTGCTTTGGGGTGGCTGGGACTGTTCACCAGATACCAGCAGTTCGTTCCAACATTTATGATGTCAGGCGTGGTTGCTGAAAAGAAGATTCCACCCAGAGTATGACGCAGGTTGTTTTGTTAAGGATAGAACAGGTTTGATTTGTTTATTGCATATCGAGGGTTACAGAGTTGATTATCAGGGATCGGCTGGTCTTCGCCGTGGGCGGTCTGCAGGCCTGGGAGGAAGAGCTTTCGAAGTGGGTAGCCGGGCTTCCGATGCTCTGAAGTGTGCTGTGGGGGAGCCGCGTCGGGACAGGGCCAGGCCGTCTTGGTGATCCGCTAGCTGAGCGAGATCGACCGCAAAAGTGACTCTTCCCAAGAAACCGGTCCTCCTTATATACCCCGTGGCTGAAGTCAGTGGGCCCGATCCCGGAAATCCCTTTGTGTGGTGAGCCCGTTTGTCCGGCCCGGCAGTGTGACCGTCCGTTGTTACCAAGGTGCGCCCGCGCATTCACATTCAAAAATTATGTTTTATTCTTAACTAATAATAATAGTAATAAAAACTGGTACTTCAGGTCTCTTCTTACAACTACAAAACAACCTATTACTACTGACTTCATGAATTTCCTTAACGCTATCCTTAACCCCTAATCTTATAAACTATCCATTTTTATGCGCCTCCTTGGGCGTCATGAACTTAGCATAGAAATAACGGGCAAGTTTTCATTAATTCCTATAATGGATGATTGATAAATGATATTTCGCTTCCCAAAACAGCTTTAAAAAATGCCATGTACTCAACTTAAATTAATATGGCTGCTACTGAGTTTTGCCTCTTCGTGTTCCAACAAATTAAATTTAAATTGAACATTTTGAATAAATACCCTGTGGTACTTTTTCTATCAATCTCGTTCCCTCCCCAATCAGAGTCTACATAACTCCGAATTATTTTTGCCACTAAATCTACTCAAGATGTTAACTGCAGCAGTCAAGTCTGGACGTGTGCATAGCATTGTGTACAACAAACATCCTATGAGATTATGATATGGAGCATTGCAGTTAGGTAACTCATAATTTAGTTTTTGGTAAAGGAGCTAGTCATTGCAACTATTATTATAGGTTGCATTTTTTAAGATTCTTTTAATATATGCAGCTTGGCACAAGAAAATTTTATCTTCACACATTTCTATTTTAATACCAATAAAATGTGTTTTTCTTTTAGGTCGGTCGTTCTAAACTTTTTCATTAAATAATTTTTGAATTTATTCATTGTTATAATATTTCCCGTAGCTTATGTAAATATTTTCCTTGATATCACCATTGACGAGCAAAACTGTAACACGAGTTCATTGTTGCAACTTCACAGGTCTGTAACTTTTTTTCTAATGCACGCATTTGAAAAATCTTAGTCTTGTTTTATTGGTTATACCATTTACTATTATTAATTTAAAGCCATTTGTTATCAGTTAAAGAAAATGACACGCCAAACTGTAAAGAAAGTCAAATGTTACAGTTTTGCACTCTGGTTATTTTTTTAACAAATATTTTTATTGATGATTTTTTAATAATGAGTCCACATCCCCTTGGACTTTTCCAACTTTGGGTATACCGTTGTACCATTTCCGGGGGAATAGCATACCATACGTCCTGTGTCCGTTCCCACAACTCCTTCATTCCACTTGGAGGAACTCCATACTTCGCCAGCTGCGATTTCACGTGGCTCCACAAGTTTTCAATCGGATTCATATCGGGAGATTGTGGTGGCCACTTCATAAATTGAAATTTAAATTAAAATTTAATTTTTAATTTTTTAATTTAAAAAAGAAAGAAAAGGCAAAACAGTACAAACGATAAATAATGAGGTTTATTTGAGATCATTTAAGTGTCTATTTTTGTTGAGGAAAAGAAGTTGATCAACAACTTCAGGTTTAAGCCTTGTTCTGCGATCAGATACAATTTGTCCAGCTTTGCTGAACACCCTTTCAGACTCACAGGACGAGGCTTGTACACAGAAATATTTTTGCCCAACCAATTTGAGATCGTTGTCATCAGTCATCTGTAAAAAGTATTTTTGTCAAGTATATGTTTGTCATAACTATTTGAAAACCATACCTCCCTATACTTTAAGGGGTCGCAAGTGTCAGGTGCGTTTTCCTTTTCCATAAATTGCCTTGTGGTAATAATGGCATCGGCTCGGGTGGACTTCACTTTTGATTTGTTTTCCAAAATTGAAAATGTGAAATTTGGCTCGTTTGACGTTGGCTCTGGTGGTGTTGGTGGACGTCGTGGAGTTGTGGACTTAAACGAGAGCAATTCCAGCTCCAATGCTTTGGCTGCTTGATCTGCATTTGAAGGTCTGAGAAAGCCATCTTTTTTGAAGCGAGGGTCAACGAGAGTAGCGATGCGAGAATTGTTTTGGCAGAACCTTGATGTTTAAGACGCCTCAGAGGTCTAGCTGGAAGTAGATTCCTGGAAGTAGGCTGTGATGTTTTTCCAGTCTGTCACTTAACAACTTCAAATCTTTCTGAAGAGTGGTACCACGCACCAAAGTCTGTTATGCTTGTTAAGATTTGACTTTACAACACCTGATTTCTTTTGTAATTGGATTTGGTTGCGATTCCCAAATTTGTATCTGGTAATTTGCTCCTTCTATTTACGAGCCATTGTACTTGTGTTCTTGAGAGTGGACAAAAGGTGAAGCGATTGTCCAGGGTAATGTACAGATACTTTGAGGAGGATTATATGGGTATTAATGGTTATCGTTTCTAGTGTAAAACAGGGGTTCGTTAAGCCTTAGTTGTTAGGAGGGTAAGTTGTTTTAAGGAGGGCATTAATTTATGCCACCTGTTTCTAGATATGTTTTACATTTTATTTTTTTTTTGTATAACAATAAATACATTTATTAAACGTCAATTAGCCAACTTAATGGCTGTAATACGTTGAGAACAACAATGAACAAATAACATAAATACATAGTAGGAAGAAATTAACATGTTTTATAACTAGATAACTACAAATCAATGCTAAATACTTATACTATTAATACCAATGCTAGTTACTGCTTTAGGACTCGAGAAATTTGGCGTCGTCTTGTCCAGAGATCTTCTAATAGTTGCGTTAGCCAGCGAAGAAGCTTAGTGGTTTCAAAGTATGCTGCCTCCATGTGAGTCGCTTATCCATGTACTGCGCCTGTGATGAGATATGTTTTACAACTTCTAATTTTATAAATACGGTGCCGTGAACGGTGCGAAAGAAAAGGCCGAGAGAATTTTTTCTATGATTTATTTTAGCAGCGCTGCGACTGCGTGTTGACAGCGATAGAGTACAGCAGTAAACAATTCTTCTTTTGAGAATCGATTCTTGTCAATTCAATTCTTGAAAAGATCGATTAAATCGATTTAAAATCGAAAACGAAAAAAAATTTTTCCAGGAAAAAGGCATTTTTTGCTTAAAACAATAACAATATAGCTTGAGATCAATATTTATTTAGTCAAAACCCATTGGTTTTTGCTCGTCAAACACAAGCTTGTCAACATTTGTTGCTTTCAGCGAAGCTCGGCGGTCGGTGACTATGCATCCAGCCCTGCTGAATGTCCTTTCCGACTCCGTCGAACACGCTGGAATGAAAAAATATTTTAATGCGCATTCTTTTAGAGATTCGATCTCAGTTGCGTGACTAGAAGAAAAATTAAATTGCACCTAGACTTTATTAATTAACAATTCAAATCAGAATAGCAAAGCTTTCAATAGTCTATTGGACTAGACACTGGCTTAAGGCAATAATGGCATCGGACTTTGTCGTTTTCACCTTACTTGCTATTTTTGATTGCATAAAGGAAAAAAAGGCTACGCTTTCAGTGTGTGTTGATGGTTCGGATTGATCGAGGGTGGGTACTGAAGTTTTGGCCATTTCTGCAAGTTCATTTGGTATAGCTTCTACTGCTAGGATACAGACGGTACTCCTGCTCCGAAAACCTTCTTTCTTAAATCTTGGATCCAAGATAGTTGCCACTTTGGTAACGGAGCGAGTCTCATACTCGAACAGTCGTCGGTTGACCCATTCCAAGAGTGCATTGGGAAATTCAATACCTTCAGACGTTTTTATCAACTCATATCCTTATTTCTAATCAACGAAACAACTTTGTATCTTTATAGTTCCTGAGATCTCAGCGTTTATACGGACGGACAGACGGACGGACAGACAAACGGACGGACGGACAGACGGACAGACGGGCATGGCTCAATAGACTTCGCTATTCATCCTTTATAGGGTCGGAAACGCTTCCTTCTACCTGTTACATACTTTTCAACGAATCTAGTATACCCTTTTACTCTACGAGTAACGGTTATAATAATATAAATAAACATGCTAGTTTTCATCTAAGAAAGGCTCTAGGACTAATTAAATCGACTCCAATTAATATTATTTATAATCTAGAAGCTGAACTACCCCCAGGCTTATAAAATTAAATTCGCTACTGCAAAGGAGTTGGCCAAAACGTTCTCTCATGGATTGCCATCTGCGTCGCTTCTGTCAAACTCCTTCGCAGCCAAAAATACAAGTTACAGTACAGATTATACCGAATTTAAAAACATCCTGGATGGTATTGCTTCCATTTGTCCTTATTCTCTGTCTACACGAAAGGTTTTAGTCGACACAAATTTTTTAAAAGGTACTTGTAACAAAAAAAAATGGCAAACGAAGTTATAATTGTTCCTTTACTTAAAGAAAAAATAAAAGATTTAAACACGAAAAATATGGGAATCATCTTGACAGATGGTTCTGTGTCGGAACATATTACAGGTAGGGCTATCGTTTACTTAAATTCAAATTTAATTGAAAGTTTCTACAGCAACAAAAAACTCGTCGCTGACTGCTGAACTCATAGCTCTAAAAAAGCCATTGACTTCGCTTTTCCAAAGAAGTTCTCCAAATTAGCATTGTTAACTGACGTTCTTAGTGCCATCCAGACAATAAAGAACGCTTACTTCAAAAACTGCATTTCTCAAGACATTCTGAAAAAGTTATAAACAATAAAACGCCACACCAATATTTGAAAAAACGGTCTCGCAGATACAGCTGCTGAAATGCAAGGATTAACGGCTCTTTTATATCCGTCAAATGGACCCTCAATAACGCGATTGATAGCGTATGCTCGCAAAATTAAAACAAGACTGGAAACGTGAATACAGTCGTTTTTCATTAGAACGAAACAAGGGTTACTCTCTCCTCTCACCATATACCACTTTCAACGTCTTGGTTTAAAAACAAAGAAAAGCATTTCAACCGTATAGAAGATTCTGAACAGAATCTTAAGCGGGCACGCTTTTGACAAAGACACACTTTCCAAAATGAAAGTTTCGATAACGCCCTATGCGATTAGTGCAACATTAATGAAAACACACACTCGCACTTTTTAAAATATACATCAACAAGACAGAATTTTCCAACACTGCTTAAATAAAACGATATTTATAGTTTTCTTGGAAATAAACCAATTGAAAATTGAACATCGATTACCAGTTTCATTCGTGCTGCTAATATTTATATCTAATAAAACACTCCACACTGCTCATTCCTAACATTTTAACACCGTTCATGCAGATACCAACTCACAAAACCTTAAATTTGAAATCTCTCACACATCGATAACATCGCCATCGATCATCTGATGAACGATGATCATCTTAACATCACCAAAAACTTCTGCATTATTAATTTTTGTTTTTCTTGAAATTTAATCTGTAAACATTGGCGGTGGCGTTAACCCGTTCCAACGGGGCGGCTAAATAATTCTTTCCTCTACTCAAAAGGAAGTAACTTACTATAAAAAAAAAAGAAATACATTATATATAATATATTTCTTTTTTTATAGGATTTTCCATGTGCACGAATAATGTAAATTTTTGGATTTAATGTACACTTGCAGTATTTGCAGTCCGTAGTTGGATCCGTTGCATCTCGGCACGTCCAATTCATCTTGCAACCACGATGCGTAAAATTTTTATTTATATTGTTCCTTTGGCATGTTAAAACTTTTGCATTGCTTTTAAAAACATTTATCGATAGCGGAAATTCGATATGACAGCGATGCCACACAGTTCTAAATAAATTGAAAAATATACATATTGCATGAACATTTAAAAAAAAACATTTAAAAAAGGATGAAAAAAGGACAAAAAGTTTTTCCGGATTGAGGACGTTTCAAAATTTTCGTTCGATGTTCACGGACATCGATGTTTTCGATGTTTTCAATCACTTAAAATAAAATAAATGTGCAGTTATTTTAATGTATTTGAACTTTATTTTAATTTGTAATGTTTAAAAATGTAAAGTCAAATTTTCAACAAAAAATATCCAATTTATTAATCACTTATTAAATAAAAACGAAAGGAAAGCAAATTAAAATAAAACTGTTCATGATATTCATGTTCCACTTCTTCTTAGTTTGTAAATAAAAACAAAAACAAAAACATGGTCCAAAGAAAATAATAGTTCTTTTGGATATTGTGATATCCCTGCTATACTTACTATCCCGAACTCTACTATATATGTATTTTTGCATATTATTTACATGTTTGTTTTTGTTTAAAAAGAGGAGCTAATCGACAACGGTTGATGATAGCCGCGTACGACGTTCACTTATAAGTTCTCTTTCAGATTCGAACGAAGATGCCGGATCGCAGAAGTATTATTACGCTAACGTTTTAACAGCGTCGCCATTTAATTAAGTGATATATGTACTTACAATTCGTCAATCTTCCTCAATGTGCCTTAGAAGTGGAAAAACATCGATGTTGCCCCGGTAAACATCGATGTTGCCGATGTTTCCGTTTGGATTAATTTTGATCTTAGAATAGTATATTTATAAGAAAAAATGAAAAGTAAATAAAAGTAAATATAACTGATTCTTCTGATTTGTTCATATGCTTGTAATAAGAGTAAAAATAGTAAGCTGTCAATAGATGTTTGCCTCAATGCCACCTTTGATAGAAGAGGGTAACGATTTTCATTAATTTTCCACCACTGCAATACATCGAATTCATGACTTAAAATAACCCTTTCTCTACAATATTGTTATATTTCTTCCATTGGAGATTGTCTAGAGCTGTTATTAAATGGTGCAGCAATTAATGTTGGAAAAAAATTCTGGTTTTGTCTTAAGCTTGGCTCTGATGAACTGAAGCTTTCTGTGCTGGAAGTATATGAACTAGAAACATATTGTGTTGTATCACTTTCTTTTGAAATATAAAATTTTAACATTTCTAAAATGCACTGCTCTTTTATGTCGGCCAGGTCTGTATTCTGCATATGTGCAGCTGGGGGATACAAAAAAAAACGCCACCTTGTGAATTATGGCCAAATTTGTTGACCATATGCCAACAACTTTTGTTTTAATTTTTTCTTTTGATGCTGCAATTTATGAGATATCTGAAATATTGGGTTCGAATAGAAGACAAATTTTTGTAATTAAAGACAGGACATAACAAATTAAAAGCGCGCTGCAAGTTTGAAGTTCCTTAAAAATTCTTTCGAAGGATTCCAGCAACCCAACTAATATTTTTAATGTTGACCTATTGACATCCATTAATCTTTCGGTCCCTTTCTCGCTTAATATAGTGTTAACAGCCACCCAATTATCGTCGATAGACTTTAGCATTCCGTAGTTTGAGTTCCACCTTGTTGGGCATGAACTATTCAAAGAAGTAGTTAACTTATGCTGCAAGTTTGCTTTCTTGAAGTACCTTACAATTTTTTTGCATGTCGTCACTGTTTCATCTAGATAAGTTGTTTCTGTAAATGATTGTTCTAAACAATTATTTAAAAGATGACTGCTGCAGTTAAGCCTGATGTTGTTTTCTAATGCTTTTATAATGTTTCGCCCCAATCGGTTACAAATATGACCTCCTCAATGTTCTCAATATTAAATTTTGAGAATACACTTTTAATTTTATTTAAAATGTTTTCTGCGGTGCTTTTCTCAGATTCCATTGATTTAAGACCCATAATTAAATCAGAAATAACGTTATTTTTTTGATAATGAATTGTGATACCCAAGAAGTTCCGTTGTAGACATTGGTCAAACCACACATCAACGGTGGCTCTTAATCCTGAAGTATCTGCAGCTATTTTAATTTCTGATGATATCAGCCTTCTTTTTTCTTCAGCGTCTTTGTGGACCTTTCGACTTAACGTTGAGGGACTTGGCAGTAAGTCATCCACATCTATTTGATCCCCATAGGTGGCACCAATTTTAAAAAAAAACTGCACCATGCTCTTAAATCCGGGACCGGCTACGGCTGACAATCTAGGACAATCCAGTCACTGTATTTTTCAATAGCTTCTGCTTTGTCTGTTGCCGACACCTTCGTCACTTCTAATGGTTGCCTTAAAGTCTTGCAACATTTATGCCGAGACAAATTTGATGTGCGGCCAGCCACATGTTTCAGCACTTTTCGGCAGGTGCTACAATTCAGCCACCCTTCCTTAACAATGATTCGCGCGATATTGTTTTTTATTTCATTACCTAAGAAATTTTGATATTTTGTAATATACATATATATTTATATATATTATATTATTTACTCCATTAACATTTTATACCTCTTACCGGTACAGGAGGCTCCACCCATTGATTTCACTGCTAGCAGTCGGTTTTTAAGAGTGCCTTCTTTGACATAATGCGTAGTCAGTGAAATATAAGATTCCTTAAAGAAATCGTCCGTCCAGATATCCGAAGTTATGCTATATCCGTATTTTTTCTGCTCATTAATTTCGCTTTTTACTTCATTGAAATGAAAATCATAGAGCGCACCAATGTTTTGCGATATAGTTGTGGGATGCGGCAATAAAGAGTCAATATTGACGTTTCCCCCAGTTTCGCACCGACAGAAATAAAAAACTGTGCCAAGTTTTTTAGCCCAGAGTCCGACATTAAATTAAACGGTCGACCATTATTTATTGTCCACTCCGTTGCCAGACTGGTGCACTTCTTTTTGGTTTCGGTGGGTACATCAACGACAGGTAGACTGCGCTTTCGGCTTTACTAAATTTGATGTGCTTTTCTCAAATTTGTAAATGTTTTTGCATATGTTGCACACTACTGCATCAGTCGGCACTATGCCGTTTCTATTGACCAGTCGTAAAAGGTGTCCCACACTTTGCTCCGACCACATGAATCAGTAGGCTTAAGCTCACCAGCTAATAATTTTGATTTTAGTGTGGCAAAGTACTCTTTAAAAGACGATTCATTTGCTGTGTCCAGCGTCTGATTGCAAATAAAGTTGTTTTGATAATTTTGTACAAAATGTATACTACAAATGAACATGAAATACATACAGTCGGCACATAATTTATTCGTACACCCATGAGTTGCAAGGTTTTTCTTTAATATCTCGAGAAGTACGTATCGGAATTTAAAATGCAATATCTCAAACGAAAGGTATAGATTTCGAGCATATATTTCAAACATAAAATTCACCTGTTTTAATTTAAATACTAGATAATTTTATAAATAAAACAAAAAAGTCGGTTTTTTACGCACAAAAATTATTCGTACACTTCATAAAATATTAAAAAAAAACAAAAATTTAAGAGATTTAACTATTTTAATATTTGGTTGGACCTCCGTGGGCCTTGATGACAGCTTGTAAACGTCGACCCATGCTTTTTATTAGGTTGTTCGTCTCTTGGGGGCCAATAAAATCCCACTCAACTATTAATGCCGTTTTTAGGGATTCTTTAGAGGATATGTTGTGTTTCCTGATCCTTTTTTTAAGCATATTCCATACATGTTCTACGGAATTGAAATCTGGTGACTGCGGAGGAGGTTTAAGCGGCTTGCAGTGGTATAAAAGCCACTCTTGCACTAAATAAGAAGAATGTTTCGGGTCATTATCTTGTTGAAACACGAACGAAGCCGGATTTAGCCCAAGTTTAAGAGCACTGGGAATCAGATTTTGGCTTAAAATATTTTTATACATGAATTTATTCATTTTATCTCCTATAAAAACCATTCGTCCCATTCCAACCGGAAGCTATTCACCCCCAAACCATCACAATTCCGCCGCCGTGCTTAACAGTTGGAATCAAGTTGTTCTGCTTCATGGCTACATTGGCCTTTCGCCATACTTTGGAGGGGCCGTCGTGTCCAAAAATGGTAAATTTTGAGTCGTCACTAAATATAACGTTCTCCCAAAATGATTCCGGCTTGTTTACATGCTCTTTTGCGAACTCCAAACGCTTTTTTCTGTTTACATCAGATATGAAAGGTTTTCTACGAGCAACTCTAGCGTGTTTGAGATGGTTTGGGAGCAAATTTTTTTTCTGAGAAATTCTCTAGGCTTCTTAGAATTGTTGTTGATGTTGCTCTAGGATTTTTCAATGCTAAATTAACAACTTTTCGCTCCTCCCGTGGTGTTAATATCTTTGGTCTTCCAGCTTTTTCGTGTTCTGCGGCTAATTCTCCGGTGTTTACAAATTTTTTAATCACACTTTGGACTGTAGAATGTGGCTTGCCAATAACTCTGCCAGTTTCACGATAACTGCGATTCTCTAAGTACAGTTTTATTATAGTTTTTCGCAAATCTAGGGATAAATCGTGACCTCGACCCATTTCGTCCAATTGCAACCAAAAAACGCAGCGAAACTAACGATAAATCTCTGAACATAGCACACTCAAGACAACTACGAAGTGGAGTTCAATAAAGAATCTTTCAAGCGACTTTGTGCACTTTCATAGAGAGTAGTTCGTGTCAACAGTATAATCCATGGAAGACAATTTTTGCTCAAAAAATCGCTTCTGAGTTCCCTTAAAAGGTTTTTTAGTTGCTCAGCTGCCCGGTACCACCTATTTCGGTCCTCAGGATCTTGAGAACGAATTGCTCTTCTTCGAAGGCGCCTTTATATATATTAAATTCATTATTACCTATTGACCAATTTCGAAACATTGTCACAAAATGATTAACGCGTCTGCTTTGTTTAATTTTACTTTGTCCCCTAGTTTTTTACTCATAAATTAAAATCGCGTTGACTGTGATGGTGTTGGCTATAGCCGTTGTACTATTTTGGACAAGAATGTGAAAATGTCTAGTTCCCTAAGGCTTTTGCTGCCTGCTCAGCATTTGACTGTAGGAATCACTCTTTTTGAACCATGGGTCCAGAATGGTTGCGAGCCTTGTCGCTGTACGGTAAAAATCTGTCAGGCATTCAGATCTTAAGATAGTCTACGACTAGAGAAGCACGCGAATTTGCTGGGTTATGGAAGTGGTGGTCTTGCCGGCTCTTCACTTGTTCCTTTTCTTAACAGTATACCAATATTATTATTGCACCGTGGAAAAAGACCGCCAATATTGGGGCTTGCAATAAATTGCGATCGTGTATAATTTTAAAAGACTAATTAGATTATTCGCCACTGATCACTTTCCTTTGGGATCCATCGAAGAAAGCCCTTTCGACGAGGCTAGCTGGAAATGGGGGACAAAAAATATGGGCTCTACGTCTTTTCTCTTTATTATATTTTTTTTGTGATAAACTCAAATTTAAAAAGAAAACCACTGAAAAACAACGACCGATCTTCCACTGCACTTGACAATCAACAAACCTAAAAAAATTACGAAAACAATGAACTGCTAGCGAAATTTTTTTTTTAGGGTGGTATATTCCTCTTTCCATTTTTTTTTCTTATTTTTTCACTCACAATTATCTACTTGTTCCAGTATACAAGAAATCAAAAAAAAAACATGAAAACAAATATCTATACAGATTTCCACTAAAAATAACTGCCACGTTTTTTATGTTATTTATGTTCCTACCAGAGTGACCTTTGGGCTCCACCTCTCGTTTATTACCTTAATATCCTTTGAGAAATACTTTAAAACGATCCCAAATGCTCTTTCATGTTTATGTGCGACACTTGACAAAATCATTAGCAAGATTTTTAACGAAGGACCTCACCTCTATCAATAGACTTAACCATAACTTTCTCGTTGAGAAGGCTATACTATTTATTCTATTTATATCACTAACACCCGATAAAAAGATAGGTGGCGGGATCGGCAGGTTCGTCAATGTTGTCTTAAGTTATCATGGCAACAACTTCGTTCAATTGGTGAGCGTTCAGCTAAGATAGCGAATTTATTGGAGCTAGTTGTGGGTGCAAGTTTTTTCTTTAGCAGAATCGGATAAACTTGGTTTTGTCTCTTGATTCCCGTTGTTTTAGTTTTTTTTTATAGATTAATCGTAGCTTTCAAACACACAAAATGAATTAATACTTTAGACGATGAAGATGACTTTTGAACGAGAGACGACTTACTGCTCATAAAAAATTGCTATACTTATCGAATGCGGACGGGTTGCAGGCAGTTTGGTGAACAGTTAGTGCTGCACAGCTTTAGCACCTTCTTCCGCGTTAAATGGAATCAAAAATCCATGTTTCTTGAGGCGGGGATCTATTATGGAAGCAATTTTAGGTATTGTGCGTGTCAAAAAACTTGCGAGCCTTTTGGTAAGACTAGACTTGATGGCCGTCAATATGTTTTTGCCTTCTTGATTTTAATTTTGTTTATTTTATGATGTAGCTCGCATATCACAGGGATTATTATTGAAGCTTATACTTTTGTTTTCTTAGACACAGAAAGCATAGCCTCTTCAAATGGGGATAGCAATTCGGATATATCCTTTAAAATATCAACTTCTGCTGAAAACGGATACCAAAGATTATTTAATAAGCTCGTGTGTCTTTAGAATGCGCTTTATCATTTCGTTTGCGCTGATCCAGCGAGTTGGTATTTCTTGCAGAGGATTATACCACTGAGCTTCCTTATGCTTATGCCATCTGGCTTTTTTCGACCTACATTTTGTAAGAATTATGCACAATAGGTTGATAATGTGCGGTACACAAGGCAAGCGCTTATAATCAAGCAACTCATATGCTTTTAGAATTGTCGCGTCATTGTCAGTCACAATACAAACAACCTTATTCTTGACATACCACTCTGATGATTAGGCAACGGTCTTTAGAGTTTCAGAAATATTACTAGCGTTGTGTTTGACAGTGTCAAGAAGTTACCTTGTTGCTAAAATTGCCGACTTCAGCATAAAACTATTTGAAACAAAGTGGCACGTAACTGTAATGTATCCTTCATTTGCTTTGGACGTTCGTTACGGCCAGAAAATCATAATTGCTTAATACAGATTGGAGTTTATTTTTATGAGACTCATATTGAAATGGAATCACTACGTCGCGGGTGTCAATTTCTTTCATGAGGTCTTTAAACACGTCTTCCTCAACACAAGAAAAAGGTTGAAAATCGAATACAATCACATTCACTACCTTACTGTCTAGATGACGTTTTCGTGCCGAGTCATTATCATAAACGGATTTTCCGATTTTCCAACAAACTTTTCTAAAGCGTTTGGTTTCTTTCCAGTTTCCATCTTAAGCCGATTTGTTGTGTTTCCACACTTCTTAATTGCCTTACCACAGTAATTGCATATTCCATGCGTTTTTTCGCTGTTTCTTTGAAGTGATGCCACGCTATAGACACATCACGCCTTCTCCTCTTTTGAATTCAGCATATAACTGCTTTTCTGCAGAAATTCATCTACAATTCCCTTCTCAAGATATATGTACTTAGGTCTATGCATATGTTATCTTTTTAAAACTGGAGATTTATTTAAAAAAAATGGTGACAATTTGCATCTCCAAAGTATTCCCCTTTCAGAAGCCACACATTTTGCAATTTGGGCAATTAATGAATTCCTCGCCAAAATTCCTTTTCCTTGGACCCAAAACAAGTCTTCTAGCCAATCCTTCAGGACAAGCTCCTCAATATCTATCCGGGGTGTCTACTTTTACGCCTTTTCACCAACTGGCATTTCTTCTCCTGTGGTTAGCACCTCCTTGCTGTGCTGCTCGTCGACCCTGACTCCTCCACCAGGCATTTCCACCTTCTTGTATTTGCTTGACAATTCCACCAGTCTTGCCTGATGTCCGTCGTGTGTTTATATCGCCAGCCTCTGTCTCAACTCTCTTGACCTTCCGCTTGGGTCCACGCCGAACTCGCTTGCGTATTCTATTATTTCCGCTTTTGTAACTAGACATACCCAGCTGGACATTACTCCCTTGGTGTCCTTCCTGCAACCACTTTCACCTGTTCGGGCGCCATAATACGGTCCTGCTTTGGGTTTGGCTGGGACAGTTCCTTGGCAAATCAAAAGTGATCAGGGTGTTCAACCCGGGACTCTTTCGTTTGACCTCACCCCCCTTACTTCTACCATAAAACTTCCATCAAGTAAATACGACTTAAGAGGTATTGGCCAGTCGAAAGAAGAGATTTCAACTTATACAGCGAGCCGTCAAGCCAGACGCGATTAAAGGCTCCTTAACGTCAAGAAAGGTAGCAGAGGTGTATTGCTTATTCTCAAAGGCATTAAAAATATGGTGGACAACCACCATATCTGGACGGAAATGGCGTCCTGAACGGTTCTTACTCCCATAAGTAATATTCTATCGAATAGTTTGGAGAATGTAGGTAGTAAGCTTAGCGGCCTGTATGAATCGATAAGGTTCTCCGGTTTCCCTGGCTTTGGTGTCATCGTCATTATAGGCAAAGCCTTAGCAACCCTGCTCAGCTGGCTGCGTATAAGCTGCTCCGGTCGGCAAGGGTGAATCAGCAGCGACTTCACTGTCTCGCGTGCTTCATCTTTCAGCGCGTTCAACAGCCTCTGGTTGTTCTCCAGGTCCGTGCAGTTGTACGCTTGGGTCGTCTCCACAAATGCACAATTAAAGATGGGCCAATCCTCGGGCTGCCCTCAAAATATAGGCAAGTCCGGGAGCCTCCTTGGCCCATTCGCTCCTTGGGTTCCAATCGGTGTCATCGAGGCGTAGGATCCCACGAATGGCGATGCAGTTGCCACGTTGTGGATGCTCCAGCCCGGTAGCACGAATCCGCTATGTGGGACCGGCCCGACCCCGTTAGTTGGGGCCTCACCGTTCGATGTGGCTAATGGCGGTCCGCGCCAAGATGGCGGCCGCGCCCGACGCTCCACTGTTGGCGCCATTTGCGCTTGGGCCAACTGCGATTGGCGCGCAATTGGCGGTGCTCGTTGTGTTCATGGCTCTAACCTGCTTCAGCTCATGCTCCAACGCCGTGATCCTATCCAAAAGGTACGCCGTTACAGTACTCCTTGGTTGGGACGCTACTGTAGTCGCTGAAGTGGCTGGGCGAGAAATGGCCGCCGCCGTGGTTATGTTAACCCCTGGCCGGTTTTCTGCTGCACTACTCGCTGGCTGCTGCGTTGTTGTAGGGGTGGCTTCTCCTCCGTTCAGCCGGGAACTCCTCCTGGGGGAATGCTGCATCTCCAAATATTTATGGTCCAAATATGGCGCTGCCCTAGCGCTCCAAAATGGCGGACCTTTGCCGTCTGGCTGCTGCCGATGATGCTCGGCGCTCCTTGCGCCTCCTAACCGCTGGTGCTGAGCGCTCCTTGCGCTTCCTAACCTGACGCTGGCTGCGTCTCCTGAACTGACGACGGCTGCGTCTCCGTGTCGCTGGCTGCGACTCCGTCCGTACTCAGTGTTTGGCGCTCCTTGCGCCGTCTATGTCGCTGGCTGCGACTCCTCTGCTGGTACGGGAAATGCGCTCCGTGCGCTCCTGGCAACTCTCTAGCTGGTCGTCAAGCTGTCCTCCAGCGCAAGTTGCCCTTGCAGTCTCCCTAGGACTGCGAATAAAAGATGTCGTCTTGTGAAGTGCGGAATTGCCTTAAACGGCTCCACCCATGCATAGGTCCAAAGAAAGGTGAACTTCAAAGGCCTATGGCTATGGCGTACGGAACGGAACGTTTTATTCCTCCTCCTAGTACAAATTGATAATGTTTATTTCGGATATATATAAAGGTAAATTAAAGAAACAAAGGTTTTGTATTAAACTCCACGACTTCCGCACTCTATGGATGACACTTGCTCTCTTCAATATTCGCAATCGACTGACTTCAACTTTAATTAGTAAGGCGCAATTTCTATTAGGAAGAGGGTGATGGGTATAGACATTCTTTGATGAAAAGAGACAGTTTTATATGGCGTTTTTGCTGATGGAAAAAGCTACGAGGTTGTGGAATTCCGAACAGTGTGTCCCCATATGAAATTAAATAGGCCGCTTAATACCTTAATATACCCATATTCCACATATATCTACGACGAAGTGGTCTTTTCAGCTTTACAACGTATAGAGCCTAGAGTTTTTAAAGAGCCTGATGTGGATTGGACCAAAACAAAAGTGTGTTTTATTTACTAGCATAATATCAATACTACGACTTTGCACAAAGAAGGTGAATTTCTTTATTGCTTGCCGCCGATTCGAGTTCGACAACGACTATGTTGACAAACTGTGTTTTTTCAAATCGGCTCCTGGGTCTATTGATAAACAGCACCATGTGCCCAGCTGAGGTTAGACTAGATTTGGGAGGTGATATGGGAGTTGTTTAGGAATTTGAGGATGTTTGAAGAGTTTGTATCTGTGGAGTTAGCTTTGGTGGTGATTGGATCAGGATTATTGAGGAATAAGGATATTTGTGTGGAAAGGGAGGGGCAGGAGCTAATAATGTGGTGGATGTCAATCTGAGAGATGTTGCATAATGGGCACACGTTGTTCCTTGTTCTGTCGAGGTAGTGGGCGTTTGTTAAGAATGAGTGTCCTAGTCTAAGGGATTTGTTCTCTTCTGTTTAGGAGGGAGTGTTTGAGGGGCTGGGTAGACGTTGACAACTTGAGTATTTCCTGATACCAGACGGAGGTACGCAGTTGTGTTTGTTTTGCATGTAGAAAAGATTTTAAGAAATGGGATGCATCACTGGGGCTTAGGCTAGGGGTGTTGTTGAAGTTGTGATTAGGATAGGATGATATGAGGGAGTGGAAGAGTTGTTGGAAAACGATTGGGGGAGTAGTGTTTTTATTATATTTGGAGAGGGAGTGGCTTTGATGATGTTCAGCATGTTGAATTTTTTGGAGGTTAACTTTTTTATTGGGAGGGTTGGGATAGAATGGGAGTTACAGATTTTTAGGATTAGGTCTATGGTACTGGGATATCTATAGTTTCGTTTTTGGGGTTTTGTGAAAGTTTTTAGGGGCGGTCCATAGACTGGGAGAGGGTTTTTGAGATCTTGCCGGTAAGGAAGTCTCTTTTGTGTTCGATGGGATTGATGCCCGAATCAGCTAGTAAGTTGTTGGTTGGCGTAGAGCGGAATGCACCCGTGGCTGATCTTATTGCGGAGTTAAGGGAGGATTTTAGATGGTTAAGCTGGGATTTGGGTGCGCGACCATAAATGGGGAGGCAGAAGTCAATTTTGGCCACTATAAGGGATTTGACTATTTGGACAAGAGTTGCTGTATTAGTGTTGTACTTGAGGGAGGAGAGGTGCTTGACAATGCCAAGTGGTTTTGAGAGGTCAGATTTCAGTTTGTTGATGTGAGAGGGCCAGTTGTATCTGTGGTTAATAGTAAGGCCTAATATTTTGAGGGTATTGGTGCTCGGAATAATGGAGCCACCTGAGATTATCTTGGCCTTGCAGTTTTGTTTGCTGCAGATGTGGATGAGTTGACATTTTTCTACAGAGAGAATGGAGCCCGATTGGAGGCATTATTCGTCAATGCGATTAAAAAGGGATGAGAGGTTGGATGTAGGATTTTTACGCTTGTTGTGTTGAATAAGGAGGTGGAAGTCGTCAGCGTATGCGCAGAACTTGATTTGTTTAGGGATAGATAGGATGTTGGAGAGAGAATTGTAGGCAATTAAGAATAGGATTACGGAAATGGGTGAGCCTTGTGGGATACCATTGTCAAGCGGGAATATGTTTGAGAGGCATTTCTCAGACTTGACGATGATTTTCCTGTTAGTCATAAAGTTCTTGACGAAGTTGGTGCTTTTTGGGCCTAAGTGCCAATCGTGCAGCTGGTGTATGATCGTGTGTACACCAATTCTATCGAAGGCTTTAGTAAAGTCTAGCGATAGAATTGACAGGTGTTTTTTGAGAGCAATAGATCTGGAAGCTAGGTGGTCTACGTAGAGTAGACTGTCTAGTACAGATTTGCCTCTCTTGAATCCGAATTGGCTGTTGTGTATGAGATCGTTATTTAAAACGAACTACCACAACCTCTTGGCCACAATTTTGTCAAGAACTTTAGATAGGCACGGGTTCAGGGAAATGGGTCTATACGAGGAGAGTTCTGTTTTGGGTTTGTTGGGTTTAACTATGGGAAGGATGAGGCTAAGTTTAAGTGATTGGAGGATGAGGGAGGAGAGGATGTAGTTGAAGTGGTTGACAATTCTAAGTTTTACAGGGATCGGAAGGTTTTTGATCATGGAGTAGGAAATTCGGTGGAGGCCTGGGGTGTTGCTCTTAGGGAGTTCAGTGCGGATAAGAATTCTATAAAGGAAATGTCCGTTTCAATTTCTAGGGCTGGGTTTCAAGGTTGGTATGTGGGGACTGTATTCAGGAGTTGTTTATTGAGGCGGAATTGGGGTGAAAAGTTATTGTCATCTGCTTGCTCTGACCAGGTTTGACCGAATGTGTTTGCGATTTCAGTTTGGTCGGTAATTTCCATGGGATTGCAAATGCAGTGAATATGTTTTTGTGGGTGCTGATGTTTGCCCACGTTTTCGTGGGATCAGAAAATGGATTGATATCCTTCAAATGTTAATTAAATCCCAGAATCCACACATTTTAGCCCTTCAAGCACACCCTTTCACACCTTTCACACACCTTTCAAACCTATCCTCACTCCCCTCCCCAATTAATTATACACTTCACTCTAGCGTCAACAACCACAACGGCTTTGGAGGCACTGCCCTTCTCATCCACAACTCCATCTCCCAAAACCCCATGTCTCTGAACTCCGACTTCGATGCCGTCGGAGTTAGCATTCACTCTAAATACAAATTCAATATAATTTCTGCATACATCTCACCTTCCAAATCATTTAATACCAATAACCTCGAAAATACCTTTGCTTCGCGTAATTTTCACACATTTGTCCTAGTAAAACTACTGATAGAAGCTCTTTTGGCTATCCTGACGGCCCTTTTGAGTTTTGCGTTAGCTTTTTTATATTCGATGGTGTTGAAGGAAGTAACTTCTCTTTTCAGGATTCTCCATTTTATGGATTTATCTCGTTTAAGAGCTTGTTTGTTTCACCAAGGAACTGTGTGATGGGAAAGCCGTGTTTTGGGGAATTGAGTAATGGGCATTCTGAATGATTATCTTTTTTAAAAGCGCTGCTTCGCGGTTGACATTGCGGCTGGAATGGATTGACGTGTTGAGGATTTTTCCTTAAAGAGTTCCCAGTCTGCGGATCTATGTTTTAAGAAAGGTTTGGATAAGAAGGCGGGAGAGGATGGGTTGTTAAACAAGGATAAAATAATAGGGAAGTGGTCACTGCAATATTGATCGTCCAACACTTCCTAATGGATTTCGGGTGCTAATGGTGATGATGCGAAGGATAGGTCGATGTGAGTGAAGGTGTTGTGGGTGGAGAAGTGGGTAGGGGATTTGTCGTTAAGGAGCATGAAGACTGATTTGTCTAGGTAGTCCGCTATTATTTTCCCTCTGGCATTATGTTTAGGCGAACCCCAGTAGGGGTGCCAGCTGTTAAAGTCGCCTAGGACAAATGTGTGAAAATTACGCGAAGCAAAGGTATTTTCGAGGTTATTGGTATTAAATGATTTGGAAGGTGAGATGTATGCAGAAATTATATTGAATTTGTATTTAGAGTGAATGCTAACTCCGACGGCATCGAAGTCGGAGTTCAGAGACATGGGGTTTTGGGAGATGGAGTTGTGGATGAGAAGGGCAGTGCCTCCAAAGCCGTTGTGGTTGTTGACGCTAGAGTGAAGTGTATAATTAATTGGGGAGGGGAGTGAGGATAGGTTTGAAAGGTGTGTGAAAGGTGTGAAAGGGTGTGCTTGAAGGGCTAAAATGTGTGGATTCTGGGATTTAATTAACATTTGAAGTTCTGTGTAGTGGTTCCTATAGCCATGTATGTTCCATTGAACAATTCTTAACATAAATATTTATTTGGTGTGGAGTAGGGAGATAACTTAGAGGTAACTAATTAACGCTAATCATATTATGTGTTTTGGAGATGATGTGGGGGATTGAGATCAATAGAGGAAATGGATTTCATTTTTGATCTGGTAAGGACTGAGCTTTGGTCTTGTTTCAAAAGACGTTTTGTTCTGTTCGAAGAGTTTAAGGGTAGTAGTTTAACTTTCTTTGCAGTGGGATTAGCCTGGGAGGTGCTCGGTGTTTCTGATCCAGATGACATGGGGTCGTCTGGGGGCAAGCTCGTCACGGTGGTTGGTCTGTGGAATTTGATCTGTAGCTTACAGGTGTCCTGGTTGTTGGCTGAAGAGAGTGTTGATGTGAGGTGGTTCCGTTGTATTTTGCTGTCGAGGAATATAGAGCACCGTTGTGGTGCCGCTTGTTGTAGATCGACCAAGCAGCCCTGGTGTCTACTTTTTGTAGAGTTTTGATGGCCTGGACTTCCTTGTTCGATAGGAAGACAGGACAAGATTTGAAGCGGGAGTGGTGTGTTGTATCGGGCAGACTGTTAGAAGTGCAGTTGCTGCAATTGGGCCCATTGCGGCAGATTTCAATAGATGAGTTGTCGATGTGGGCAGGGAGCCCACATTTGGCGCAGGTAGCGGCGTTCTTGCCTAACTTGTCCGAAGCGTTGACAGTTATTGCAGCGCATTGGAGGGGGGATGTATGGGCGCACTTAAACTCTCTCGTAACCAATGTACAAAAAGTCCGGAAGATTGGGCAGTTTTAATGTAATTTTAATTAGGCCAGTTTCGTTTTCTTTTGTCTTCTCAAATAGTTTACCAGGGATCAATTTATAAATCTTTTCAACAGCTTCAACTTTTTGTGATTTTAAGTTTTGAAGGATCTCAGTCTCATCGATTTCTCTCAGGTCGCTTGAATAGATAACACCTTTGGTAAAATTGAGGCTCCGGTGTTCAGTTATTATGATTTTGATGTTATGGTAGGGGGTGTTTGAAGGCATTTGGTCGAGTTTCATTAGCTTTTCTGCCTGTCGTTTGTTTTTTGTTTTTGCAACTTTGTCCTTTGTTTTTTTTGCAACTGGTGACTTCACCATGGATTGCGTTGTCGATTGTTTTTTTTACGATAAAAGGCGAGATCTCGGATAGCGATTTAACATTGTGGTCTGCACTAGAGGCGACTAGATACCCACCGTCGGGGGGATGTTTCCTCTAAATGTCGGGAGGCGGTTCGAACATTTCGGGGTCAACGATCGATAAACTGTCTTAAACTTGCAGAAATCGTCACTGCAGCGCTCGAAATCTAACTGGACTTTTTTGCGGTTTTGTTTTGGTTATTGAATTCGCTTGCGCTTGGCTGCTGACTGCGTGAACGTATCGCGGAAGAACGCAATCGATGGCTTTGGCGGTCGAATGTGAACTGTGATCGTTCATTTATAATTTGTTGTAGTGTCAAAAGTAGTTATGTTTTATGATTTATTATTTCTAATTATACCGCAACATCAGCACCACAACTTAGAATAGAAATAACGGCCAAGTTTTCATTAATGCCTATAATGGATGATTGATAAATGATATTACGCTTTCCAAAACAGCTTTAAAAAATGCCATGTACTCAACTTAAATTACTATGGCTGCTACTGAGTTTTGCCTCTTCGTGTTCCAGCAAATTAAATTTAAATTGAACGTTTTGAATAAATACCCTGTGGTACTTTTACTATCAATCTCATTTTCTCCCCAATCAGTCTACATAACTCCGAATGATTTTGGCCACTAAATCTACTCAAGACGTTAACTGCAGCAGTCAAGTCTGGACGTGTACTTAGCATTGTGTACAACAAACATCCTATGAGATTATGACATGGAGCATTGCAGTTAGGTAATTCATAATTTAGTTTTTTTGGTAAAGGAGCTAGTCAGTGCAACTATTATTATAGGTTGCATTTTTTTAAGATTATTTTAATATATGCAGCTTGGCTCAAGAAAATTTTATCTTCATACATTTATATTTTAATACCAATAAAATGTGTTTTTCTTTTAGGTCGGTCATTATAAACTTTTTCATTAAATAATTTTTGAATTTATTCATTGTTATAATATTTCCCGTAGCTTTTGTAAATATTTTTCTTAATATCACCATTATCAAGAATATATATACAGACTTCAAATCGGCATCTAGCGGCTTGTTTGAGTTCGTAAATTGCCTTATTCAATGAACATACCTTGAGGAAGTATCATATATAAAGGGTGTTGTTTTTAGAGGTATATACTTTTAAGTTGGCATAACTGTTCAAGATGGCGACGGATTTAACAGCTGTTACGTGATTTATTCTTAGTTTAATATGGCAATTCATCACAAGTACACTTATCAATGTTTAATATGTTTAATAACATGTATAAGAACTGCTTCTCAGATCAACCTGGAAATACTGGAGTACTGGAAATATGTCGTTTAAATAAATGTACAACGCAATCAACCCTTCTATATGTTGTATATTAATTAATTATTTTATATTTCAGCTCAACACTACACCACGTTTACATTCCACAGAGATCAGAAAGCAAAAGAAAAATACCTTATTATATGAATAAAAATAAATATACTTTTGTCTATAAAATAAAATGGTATTTTTAATATGTTAATATGTTTAAAATAGTATTTTTAATATGTTAATATGTTTAATAATATTTATTTATTTATATTTGTAGTTATTATGAAAACTCATGCGCGGTTCTATCTCTTCCTTTATTGGCATTTAGGTTTTCATTGTAAAATACGTTGTAAAAAGAATATATAGAAGATGTGTCTAATATTCATGGCATCTCTTCTTTGCAATATATAAGGTAATCACAAACTGATTATACATTTTTAAAACTTGAATATTTTTCAAATATGTAATTGTTTAGGTTTCAATTGACCAAACACTGAAACTTAACAGATCCCTGTTACAATGCTGTAAAATGAGGTGTGACCAGAGTCAGGAAACACATGGTGTTAAAAAACGTAAAATACTAGTTGCGGGTATAAAAGACCATCTGTTACGGGTTTTATTTCAGTCCACTTCAAGTCTTTCAACAACATGGACTCTTCTTCATCTGCTAAATGCCATTTAGTAAATGGTTAGGAAGCATTAAATAAATAAATGTCTTGTTATGGCTTATGTGTTTATTCTTTTATTTAAATGATGTGGACTTTTTATTTTATTTACTTGTCTTGAAAATGTTTTATCACCACATTTCTCTATTATACCACCAGATGGCTTTATTTCTTTTGGTGATTAAAAGATGAAGAAATTTTGTTTTGTTTTTTATTTGAAAAGGAAAAATGTTGTTTCATTTCACAACAGTAATGAATTAATTTCAACTACAAAAATAAAGTGTTATTTAGTTGAACTTCTCTAAGTAAATAAGAGTGAACAGTGAAAACAGAGAGGAAAACATACATTTTCACCTGCGTTACATTACATTGATAATGGTTGCCTCAATCAAATTCTGCATAAGTCTTTTTACCGAAATTCGAGTACCGTTGCAAAGTCGCGGTGGAGTTCCATAGTTTCGCACGTATGTCATAGCGTCTTGAGCGAATTCGTGCATGTGGCGTGTGTTTCGTTTACATGATGCATGATGTTGCTTCTTTGCTGAACGACAATGTCTCGCGATTTAGTTTGATCGCCAACAATGATTGTAGCAACATCATTAACGGTTGGTGCATTGAATCTTCGCACATGTTCACCTGTTGGGGTACAATCCGCTCTTATGACAAATTTGTGCGTATCCGATGGCATTCGTTCCAATGCTGTTTTGAACATCTTTATAAGCGTGAAGAAATGCTTGCAGCTGTTCAATAATTCTCTTTAAGTCTTTAAGTCTCTTTAACTGTTGAGTTCCCTGTATATTGCACCGCACATTCAGAACTAAGAAAGATATTTTGATTCTGTTGAGTTCATATTGTTAATTTCAGATGTGAAAAAATTGTGGGCGTGGCACCGCCCATAACCTTAAAATCAGATATTAACTTAAAAACAAAGCAAGATTTCACAGTCATTTTTTGTATAAGATTCAACAATTTGCGAACAATATTGCATACTAAACAATGTTTGATTTCGCCCAATCTCTATGCCTCAGCTGGAAATGCTTTAAATTCCTTTTGGAACTGCTCCAAATTGTACTTAAGCGGTAGCAAAATTTCTTGGTTTTCCTCTCTATAATATCCCTTAAGTCGTCTCATGGTATAGCAGCTTTTACAAATTCGAATACAGCATTTTCCTTTGCGCTTTCTCACGTGCTCCAAGCCATACGCCAAACAATTCAGTATTGGCTAATTTGAGGTTGTGTTCTAAAAATTGAAATATCACGAAAAGTGCACTTTCTAGTTACTATCATTCGAATAAGAATTAAATACTCTAACACATATTTTTTATTTCATTGATGGACTCGGCTGGACTCACTTTCAATGTCTATTTCAAAATGAGAAATAATTCAAAAACTAACTTTGTTAGACGACTTACATTTTCACCGTATTAGTAGGACAACACAAGTTTTTTCAATATACGAGTTTTACAAAAATTAAATACAAGCCAAGCATTTATAATGCTAAATGTTTGACTATTCACGATTTTAAAATTGCGCTGAACTACAAAGGTTGCTTGTAAAAACTCACAGAAACAGCTTTATTCTTCAGCTGATTTCTTCGCAGTGGCGCCATCTATTAAAATTTCTATTATTTTTTTTTTTTTTAATTTTTGAACTCTCAAAAAATGGTTTTTGGTTTGGTTTTTTCAAGGATGTTTTGAAGAAAATGGCTTGAATCGGGATCCCTTCCATCGAAGAATTGTTTCAGTGGCTGTGGTGGTGTAAGTAATGGATCCAGTTTGACTTTTCCATTTGCGCAGCACAATCCAGCCGTTTCTATTTTAAACTTTAGCGCATTGCAATGGGTGTTTCTTTAGGTGTTGCAGTGCAGATTGGGGAAGCTTGGTAAGATTTCGTATTTGTCAGTCGAATACAAGCTAAACCTTACATATATGCAGTGCCTTTCATTGAGATTTACTTTAATAGAATTTAGTGCACTGATTTCCCTTTCCATACGTATGTTCTCATTTTTAATAACGTTTAAGGATTCTTTATGAAACTGCAGTTTTAACGGTCTGCAAAACTTTATACTTTGCGGAGTTTGTTCCACAATATATTGCCGGACGAATCAATTAGACGAACAGGCATAACTGTCGTGGCAAAAAGTGAAGAGTCTGCATCTAGGAACTGGCCTGATTATTGTAAGCTTTTCCCGTGCTGCCATCAAGCCATAACTCAATATCAATTCGGCAGATAAAATGTCAGACTGCTGGATGTTCAGTGCCGTTGCAATAGCCTCATTTTGATAATTCACTATTCGACTTCCTTTTTTTTTTTTACCTACATCATGATAATTGGGATATATATTGGCCTGCATTTTCCTTTCGAATTGCGCAATATTGGTCAGTTGTAAAACCTTAATCAAAATTAAAGCCAACGCCTATTAACATTAGGTATGTAACATAGCATTTATATCAGGGGTGCTCAAAATCGTCTTATGGCAGAGCATTTACTAACACAAATACAAGAAAGCGTGCACATATTTAGTGGCGCTTTTGGGTTTGCAGCTGTGCACTGAGCGAAAGAAAAACAGTTTCCATTACAAATTATGATGATAGTAATAAATTAAAATATTTTTTGGCGTGGTTTTATTTGGTTTAAAAATGATTCAATATTTAAATTAATTTTGCTTGTCGATAATTTTAATTGGGCCTCCAGATTAATATTGCTTAAACGGCTACTATGGTTATTTTTAATAAATTTTAGGGCTGCCTTTTTGCCACTTTTTTCTTCAGATAAACCCACACAGTGAGCTTCTTATGTTTGGTTTCATTGTCCTGATAAAATTTAAATTTTGGCTTATTATCGACAATAAAGCCAAATTTGTCTGCACTTTGCTTTAAATTTAATTTGAGAATGGAGAGATATTGCACAGCATTCATAGTGTTTTCAATAAACGCAAGCTCTCCCACTCCCTAGCTAAAGGCGTTATTTTTGCGTGCAAAGTCAAAAAATATGTTTTTTGTGAGTGTGTAAAGAGTTTCTTGACATACTGTATATATCTATTCCCCTTGTATTTTCCAATCATTGCGAAAATTTCTTCGGTGACATTAAAATCTGGGTCAACCATTCGTGTTGCCAATATTAATTGACTGATGTCACAATTATCACATGACTCATCAAGTGCAATAAAATAGTAAGAACAATTTTTTAGTTTTTCTAACAAAAGTGTATCCAAATGTTACCGTGCTTTTCAATCGTACGGGTTACAGTACATCTTGACAAAGAAACTGTCTCAATTACTTTAGCTGACGTATTACCAAAAGATCCATAGCATCTCAACATTTCCTGGCACACCTTTTTAATAAAGGGGCCATCTGAAAATGGCTTGCACTGTTTGGCAATAGCTAAGCTGGCTAAATATGACGCTTTTATTGCCGCTTTATGACTTAACTCTGGAATTACTTTAATTTTCGTTTCTTGTTCTTGTACTTCTTCTTCAATTTGATTCAATGAATTTTAGAACTTCTTCCGCGTCAAATATATGAAAGAGTTTGATAAGCTTTTTATATTCCATTAGGAGGCCCTTTACTAAATATTTCTCGTGAAGAGTCTGAAAATGCCTATTTCCTCTACTACAGGCTACATACAGCGCAGCTCTGTACATGTCAAGATAAGTGTGGACCACCACTTTGCTGTATGTAGCTCCTTGACTCTTGTGAATAGTTATAGCTTCTGCGGGTACCACTGGAAACTGCTATCTCCCTAAGAACACCAGTGGCTCCGTTTACGAGGCCATCGGATGTGTCTACATTGACCGCCATCATATATTTTGCAGTGGTTTTTAAAATTAGAGAGGCACACAAACCTTGTGTTTCAGATGTTTTTAAAAACTTTGCTTGTTCCAGACACCTGTCTCTCTGATTTAAACTAAATTGTGCGGATTTAAGTGAATCCACAGCTTCCGAGTTAAAGCGTTCTATGGGAATCGAGTTGAGCTTCTCCCTATTGTATCGATCTGTGTCCTGATTATTAGAAAAAAGATGAATTGCATCATTTGGGACATGACTTCCATCGGAAATACGGGATCTAAGTAAACTAATATCTTCAGACGGCATTTGGCCGGACGCCATGTTATTAAGAGCTAATGCAAAGGGTTGGTCATCTCGCTGTCGCATTATCTCTGTGAGTTCAAAAAACTTAAAAGGACTCCAAAGATAAGATCCAAATATAGCACTGTATGGATCATGCGAAGGGGCCTGGAAAATCCAACGATCACCTACTGGCCGCAATTGTCTAAGATCGCCGAACACGATAACCGAAATACCCCCAAAGGGAGCTTCTATGTTAGAAAAAATTGGCTTTAGGCGAGAATCCAAATGTGAAAACATTGTAGCGCCGAGCATAAAAATTTCGTCTATTATAAGTACTTTAAGATCAATAAATCGTCAACGCAGGGTATTTAACAAATCCGGACTTAAGCTCCTAAACTCGGACCCAGCCTGATTTACAGGGAGAGAGAATATGGAATGGAGAGTGGAGCCTCCGATTTCGAACGCAGCTTTTCCTGTGGGAGCACACAATAAAATCTTAAGTTGGGTCGCATCCTACTCTACTATTATACTCCTTAGAAAGGGATTGAAATAAAGACAATATAAGTCTACTCTTGCCGACACCTGCTCCTACAAATAGAAATACAGAATTTTTTTTGCATTATGCAAAACATGTGTTAGGAAAGTTTTTTGCCTTAAATTAATGGATCTAACTAAGGTTGCTAAGTTTTCAGGTGAAATTACTGGCGAGAGCTTTATAACTCGGATATTGTTATCAGGTTCTACATCTGAAACATTGTTGTTTAAATTTAAGACATTAATTTGAGAAGATATTTCTGGAAACGCTAAGGCCCTAAACTCCTCATCGTTTGCGGCCTCCTCATCTACATTTTCCTCGTTATGACTGACTGCCTCCATGGCCCGTCTAAGCCCGTCTTCTAAACTGTCTATCACATTATACTTCTCAAAATTGGCTTTAATAGCCTCTTCATTAAGAGTTTAACACTGCTCGCAATTTATTTCCATTAGTTCTACTGCTCATTCCTCCAAGGGGCGTAGAGCATAAATAATTTGACCTATCTGTGTTTACGGTAAAAGGACTAAATCTAATTATACTCTTATTTCTTTCCCTAATAAATCCACTACCATCGCGCAGTGCAAAATATTCCTGATCTAAAATTTTATTTTCCTCTTCATCGTTACTTGTTACCCTTTGGCGAGTACTTCCACGGCTTTTAGTACTCATAATTTGCAGCAAAATCGACCAAACACATGCCATCATGAACATCTGGTCTTTGTTTTCGTGCCTATCAAGCAATCCCTTCCCGCGTGTAGGTTTTAACATACGAACTCGTTGTTCTGTTTGTTTTTTTGTTTTATTTTAATTAAGGATGGTTTGAGTCTAATATTAAACCCTTTTTTTTTTTTTTTTTTTTCTTTCATAGATTTATTGATATCGCCGGAATCGTTCAATGCCAGTTGAACTCTACCGGACGGGTAGAATGGAGTGGGATATATGGTACATATGGGATATGGGCCTTGACTATATATAAATATTTACAATATTTACATTTATACATACATAAAGTTAGTTAATAATACGAGAGGAGAGGTCGCTGGGGTGAAATCTCTTTAGCCTTCTAAGAGTCTGCGGGTTAGCAAGCCTGCTAGCCTGTGGGTTTGGGTGTGCCGAGAGCCTGTCCGAGTAGCTTCTACTCAGCTGGTTTAGCAAGTCGCCCACTGGGACAAGGCGCAAGTCGTTTTGGATGGCCTGGTTTGTAACATACCAGGGAAGCCCTGATGCCCGTCGAGCAGCTCGTGCCTGCACCACTCTAAGCCTGTTCAGCTGGTGTCTAGACGCGGTACCCCATACTTGGATGGCATACGTCCAGGTTGGCGTCAGAATTGCTTTGAGCAGCAGAGCTTTCGTCGACAGTTGAAGGCTTCTGGAGCTCAAGAGCCAATCCAGCTTTTGCAGCTTTCGGAGGCACTTCGTTTTAATTGCCGTGATGTGGGTTTTCCAGATGAGCCGTCTGTCCAGGTGTACGCCCAAGTAGCAGGTAGAGGAGGCGTTTTGTATGACATTGCCATTGAAAGATAGGTCGATGTCCATAACGAGCCTTAGGGAGAAGGTCACGCATGCCGATTTGCTGCAGTTAATGGCTATGTTCCATTGCTTAGTCCAGCGCTCCATCGCATGCAGCCAGTTTTGAACTGTCTCCGAGGCTGTTAGCTGAGACGAGTGGGACGCAAGGATGGCCGTGTCGTCGGCATAAGTAGCCATAAGCAGACGGGCATCTGTAGTCGGCAGAGGAACTGGCATGTCACTGGTATATATAGTGTACAAAATCGGACCAAGTACACTTCCTTGGGGCACTCCTGCATGAATGTGTGCCAAGCTGGAGCATGAGTCTCTAACAGCTACTTTGAAGGTTCTACCAGTAATAAATGACCTCAGGATGGCGAAGTAGGGTGCAGGGAGGAGTTCCTTTATTTTGTAAAGAAGGCCTTCGTGCCACACTTTGTCAAAAAGCCTGCTTTACGTCGAGAAAGACGCCTACAGTATGGAGCTTATGCTCGAGTCCGTAGGTTATGTGGTTAACCAGACGATGGACTTGGTCTGGGCAGCCATGGGATTTCCTAAAGCCGAACTGATGTTGAGGTATGTGACCTTTTACTTGTGGGAGATCCATCAGCCGACTAAGCAGAATCCGCTCAAAGACTTTGGAGAAAGTCGATAACAGGCTAATTGGGCGGTAGGAGTCAATTTGCGTAGGTGGCTTGTTTGCCTTTGCAATCATTATTATTCGCGCTCTTTTCCACTGCGTTGGAAAATATCCCAGGCTTAGCATAGCGTTAAAGATCTTCACCAGCCCTAGCACTCCTTTGGGCGGAAGAGACCTTGCCGCTCGATTATCGATACCATCGAGTCCTGGAGTCTTTTTTAAGTTTAGCGCCTTTAGCTGGAGCGTAACTTCTTGCGGCGTAGTATGTCTAATAGGTCGAGCTGGTTGGATAGGGGCTCTTACAAAATTGTCAACTTCTTCGCGGTGGGAAGCGTCTGGAAGTTCAAAAGGAGTAAAGGTGGTGGACAGATGTTCAGCAAAAGCGTTTGCCTTGTCGCAGTCGTTCTTGAGCCAGAGGCCACTGTGACTCAGAATTGGGGATTGGAAAAGCGGCTGTCTTTTAACTCCTCTTGTTAGTTTCCATATCGAAAAATCGCTGCAATTATCCGGGCCAGCTCCCTCAAGCAGGGTATCGATGTTCTTTTGGCGGGTTTTAGCTAGCAATCTGTGCAGTCTGTTTGAGACGCTTGATAGCAGCTGCTTAGTTGCAGGATCACCAGTCACAATGAACTGCCTTCTGAGGTGCCTTTTTTGCTCCAGAAGTGCCCTTGCCTCCAAAGTCAGTAAGGGCGCCCTCCTAGTAGGCGGGGGATCAGATTGCCGCTGAGGTGGCGTAGCTCGCTGAGCAGCAGCTGTGATTGTGGTTGTGAAGTAATCAACATACGCATCCAGCTCGTTACAGGTGGTTATAGGCACATTGAGTACGGAGTGTGACTCGATGTACGACTTAAAGATGTCAACGTTGGCATGTGCTGGCAGCATTTTGGGGACTCCTTTAAAGAATTGAGCTTCTTCGTTGATCAGGAAGAGCAATGGTAAATGGTCAGAAGATAGCTCGGTCAGTACTCTAACAGAGACTTGCTGTTGTCGGAAGCCTTTCGAGATGCCAAAGTCGATTGCACTGGGTGTGGCGTTCGCACAGTAGGGTAGCAGGTGGCTTCGCCAGATGCCACAATTTCGACATTGTTGTTAGCCAGAACGGAGCTCAAAATTCGGCCTCTGGCACACATTCGATAGTTGCCCCACCATCTGTGTTTGGCATTCCAGTCACCTGCAGCAAGAAATTTGACCCCAAGTTGGGAAAGGAGTGGCAGGATATCTGCTTCTGTCCACCTGACGGCAGGAGGGCAGTACACCGCAGCAATGTTAAACCTCCCTCTGCTTGTGGACAGCTCAATGGAAACGGCTTGAATGTGCTCTTCTGAAAGAGTGAATGAGAGTTGATGGTAAATGACCGACTTTACGAGGATCGCCGCGCCCCCATGTCTTCGGTCATCCGGATGATCGGCTTTGTATAACGTGAAGCCAGGGATCTTGAATATGGAACAGGAATTGAGGCGGGATTCAGACAGCAGGAGGATGTCTACTTCGTGAAGCTCAATGAAGGCAGTGATCTCGTTTGCTTTCGAACTTAGTCCATTGGGATTCCAGCAGGCAATTTTAAGCGCACCCATTATGAAGAGCAGAGGAGGAAGAACGCGTTTGCAGGATTGCTTGCATTAACGTTTCTACGAGGGACATCATCCTGTCGAGCCTCGTAAAAAGTTGTTCCAATTTAGCATCAAGAGAGGCATTTGCGTTTGATTGAGTTGGAGGGGATTATGTGTGTTGGATTGGCTCCTTTTTGGCTACACCAGCGTATGTTTTCGCGCCAGAGTTGGGTGAGGCGTGAGTTGGAAGGATCGAGTTTGTAACGGTGGCTTCTGAGACTTTCGACTGGGGACTATGCTTGAAAGCGACTTGCAAAGTATTTTCGGCATCCTTTGAAGTTTGCCGCATGGGAGTTGCCGCAGTGAAAGCAGCACCTGGGGTCGTCTTTTCCAAGTTTGCACTCCAAGGTAGGGTGGTTATCTCCGCATTCTCTGCATATGTGATGCCGTGTGCAGTACGCTTTCGTGTGTCCGTATTCCTGGCACCTATTGCATTGCACAGGGCCGGACTGCTTGCGCGGCTTCTCCCAGGTCACCTTATGTCTGCAGACAGCGGTGAGGTTTTTAAGAAGCTTGTTGTTGTCTGCCTTCTTAATGTCCACAAACCTCATATTGAGTGGAAGCTGAGTTGCCTTGCTACGAGGGGTATATATGCGGATAACACAGTGACCCTGTTCCTGCAGGCATTCAATGATGTCCTCCGAAGGGACATCATGATGGATGTTCCTCATGACCATGCGAAAGGGTCGGTCTTCTGGCAGCTGGTGGTGATGGAAAACTATTCCCTTTTCACGGAAATGTTTGGCCACAAGCCTATAGGCATCCGAAGAGTTGCACTGAACGGCGCAATCACCTGAGTTCAGCGCTTTGATGGTGTATGTTTCTCCAATGAGAGCATCTAGCTCGCTGCAGAAAGCGGAGTAGCTAACCACGCCGGGAACCATTATCCTTGGAACCTTGGGTGATCGAGAGCGTTGCGGGGCAACTGTTTGGGCTTGTCCTGCACCATTTGCTGTCTCCGATTGTTGGGTTCCTCGCGGCTAGCGAAGTGGAAGGCTCGGCGTCCAATTCGTCCTCGTCGCTTAGGGCTAGGAAGCGATTAGCGTTGCTAACGATCTTTTTAGGGGTGACCTTAGGGGAGAGGTTGCTACCTGCTCTCTTCTTTGTCGCCCCTTTCTTATGGTTTACGGTGACTTCCTGCCACCCTTGAGTGGAGGGGTTAGTAGGTGCAGGGGCTTGCATCGTGCTGGATGCAGCGGAACACAGACTGCCATTTACACTAGTAGTGAAGGTCAGCGAAGATGAGGTTGGGGATGTCACTGTGCAGGTTGTTATGCAGCTTGTAGGGGCCCATCCGGTTGTACTGCCAGCATTTACGGAGCTGTCCAGCAAACTAGCTCGCAGGCTATTACGGAGATCGGCGGAAGATGCACCAGCAAACTTTCTCATTAAATCGAAGTCGATAGATTTTTGCTGATCTTTGTCCATTTTTAGCAATTAGCAAGACTTTACCAAATAAAGTTGAGCAATATACTAAAGATGAACAAAAAGCTAAGCCGGTCTATACAACCGCTTAGACTTGATCAGTTGTCCGCCAATAGGTGGCGCTTATCCTCAGCTCAGACACAAACCAGTTGAAAGCTTAGAGCTTTAACAGCTGATTGCCTCGTGGAAAACAGCCGACCACCAGCAATTTGCCGGTGCCCAGCGCTTGCGAAGAACTATGGATATTCCTGTGGCAGGTTCCTTTTGCGATCACAGGAGTGAAGATAGGTAGGACAGCTGTGGTCCTGCAGTGAAAGATCTTCCCGAAAGCCTGGGATTCTTCTTAATATTAACTTTATAAATGACACCTGATGAGAGCACCAATAACACGTCTTACTCTTGCAAAAGCTCGACTATGCTATACGTGCACTTCGTCGAGCTAGTGTATTTCTTGCTTGCTCGACGACCCTGCTATCTCTAACACTCCTAACTGTAGCTCTCCTAGCCCTATCCCGCTATCTTTCTAGCAAGCGTTCCTGAGTATACCGGACCTGTGATCGTCGCAGGGTATTTGCTTCTTGCTCACCCGCACGATAAACAGGGTCCAAGCGCCTTTCTCTACGGGGTGCAGTATTTTGCGCCTACTCCAAAGCCCGGGACACTTCCTAGAACACTTTTATTGTTACTCTATTTAGCGACATATTAGTCGGCTCACCTGGAGTCTTTTCCGCCACAACCACAACACACGTGCAGCGGCGAACGGCTTGGCTCATCCACAGCCGTGTTCGGTACTATCCCAATTTCCGCGTTGGTGATATTCACTATTTATTTTGCGTTATAGACAACTTTTAACTTCGGCGTTTTGATCGCAAAAGAACAAGCCAATCAGGCGGAAATTCGGTTGTCAAAATTGCCAGATAGACGGGGCTGCCAGATTGTTTGCCTTAACAGCTTTAAAGGGCTGTAACAGCGATCTGTTATCGGCTTATTTTTATTCGACTACTAACTATCGTCTACTAACTATCAACTACGGTTTGTTTACCTTTAGAGTTTATCTTCTCTGTTTATTTTTCATAAAAAAAAATCATATTCGTACCCGCACCTATTAAGAAGGTTTTTTTTAATTTAAAAGTTTAATTTATGAAATATTATAAGCAAAAAGCGGTGCCAGTGATGTGATATAACCCACTCGCAACCGGGTAAAAATGGGATTTAAATTTACGTTAATTTTCGGTCAAGGTCAAAAATTTTAATGTGGGGACTTTTAATTTAAAAGGGGCAAGTCAAGATTAATATTTTAAAATATTAAAGCAAATAATTTAAGGGAAAGTCTTTAAAAAGACTAATCTAATAATATAAACTTTAAAATGGTACTTAGAATCGAGAGCAGCAACCAGAAGGAGCAATGAAGTCAGCAGAGGCAGCAACCACGCACAAATTTATTTACAAAAAAAAAAGTTACTTTAATTTTTAATCAAAGGCAAAAAAGGAAATCAAAATTGAAAAGCACAATTATTTATATTTATGAACTTTAATTTCAAATTTATCATTAACACGAAATATTAAATATTTGGAAACGCACTTTTTAAATTCGACTTTTACTTTTAAGAGTTAGTCAAATACTAACTGTGGACAATTTAACTGTTAAATTTTAACATTTCTGCTAAGTTTTTACCGCCAAAATTATACACAGGAATTTACTCTGTTCTTATTAAGTGCAAGTAGCGCTTTCTGGTTTTTCTCATCACTGACTATCTCTCTTTAGCATTGTGCGGCATTTTTGAAAAAAGTATTAGAAATAAAAAAATATGTTAAGATGGAAGATACTCAGCTCTTTCGCCAATTTCAGCTCTTTTCTGTTACTATTTTTTATTTAAAGAAATGAATAGTACCTATTTAGAAAATACATAAAGAAAAAATAATAAAAAATACTTTAACTTAAATAAATCATGAAGTAAATGCGCGCTCTTTCAAATATAGCAGACCTATTCGTTACTTTTCTAACTTTAGCACCAGTATTGAGCAACATGCTTACTAAATTTACGTTAATTTTTCATAAGGGGTCAAAAATTTAATTAATTTATATTATTTAATATATAATGCAGGGTTTGCATTTACTACTTCGTAGCAGCGAGATTCTTTGCTACCGCTCTCACTTTGAAGAGAGCCGGAGCAGAGCCGGAACAGAGTCGGAACTGAATCGGAGCAGAGCCGGAGCAGAGCCATAGCAGAACATAGAAAAATTATGTGCTCTGCTCTGCTCCGAGGTTCGACGAGTGGCGAGCTAAGGTATCAGTGTTGCCAGGTGATGAGCGCACATATAACCTAGATTTGTGAAAAAATAAGCTAGAATAAGCTAAAATTAAAAAAAAATATGCTAAAAAACAAGCTACACCCATATGTGGGTGGCAATAGTCATTGGGGGCTATTTTTATGATTAAGTCCTTAAATTTCCATTGAAAGGGCTACTTCCTGCTCCTGTGTTTTGTAACATTTTGCAGGGAAACTTGTTTTCTGAGATTGTGCAATTGAGCCCATTCTAGCACGTGCTTCTTTGTTGCCGCTTGCTGCCTTTTTTCAAAGATTTTTGCTGAAATTGTGGACTTACAATAGGAGCAATAAGCTGTTGTATAATCTCCTGGCAGTTTGCGAAACCACGCCTTGAACTCACTACTTTGGAGCCAAGCATCGCGAAAAATTTGTTTATATTGGACTTTCGGCATTTTACCACTCGCTTTATTAACACTATAGCCAACATATCGATCTTCGATGGCACTATCGATTAGAAATATATTCACGATCATATGAAACACGCATAACCATCGGCAAATCCAACAACCAAGATGCGAGCATGCGTGCGTGGAATTCCAATCCGTTGGATAAACGACTCAGCTACCATGGTTATTGTTGATCCAGTATCGAGCAATATCCTACATGAGGTCTTGTTGCCACATGTGTCAATTAAATTGGCTAGAATAGTTGGCAGTAGGGCTTGATTGTTTTCCCTCTCCACGGTATGATGGCTGATAGCAGCAGTATTCATACCAACATCAGGATCAATCGAAGGAAATATATTAACCTCGGCCGCAGACATATGGGCGGAGGCCAACGGAATCGATCTGGACTCTTCCGGGTTGACTAGCGTGTGATGCTTAGCGTTGCACTGACGGCAAGTGTTCGAAGAATTTCAATTCTTGACTTGATGAGATCGACTTAGGCAATTAAAACAAAGCTTAATATCCTTGGCAAAGGTACGGCGATTACGACATCCAGGGCTTTGAATGCAGTACATGCGTAAATATTGTGCTGTCCTTGACAATATATACAGTCGCGAGAGGACTGATTTGATCCACTTGCATGATAAGCGGCTTGGCGGCTTCTACTCTGGGCTGGTCTTGGGGGTTGCATTACGTGTGTATTTTGAGAAGACTCCAAAGTATCACAAAATTAGCCACACATCGCGGCTGTCACAGTTCAGCGCGTGTAGGCCTCAAATAAATTCGTCGGCAGAGTCAATTACCTTACGTAACTCTGCGATATTCAAATTGTTAGCAAAAAAGGAAATCAAAATTGAAAAGCACAATTATTTATATTTATGAACTTTAATTTCAAATTTATCATTAACACGAAATATTAAATATTTGGAAACGCACTTTTTAAATTCGACTTTTACTTTTAAGAGTTAGTCAAATACTAACTGTGGACAATTTAACTGTTAAATTTTAACATTTCTGCTAAGTTTTTACCGCCAAAATTATACACAGGAATTTACTCTGTTCTTATTAAGTGCAAGTAGCGCTTTCTGGTTTTTCTCATCACTGACTATCTCTCTTTAGCATTGTGCGGCATTTTTGAAAAAAGTATTAGAAATAAAAAAATATGTTAAGATGGAAGATACTCAGCTCTTTCGCCAATTTCAGCTCTTTTCTGTTACTATTTTTTATTTAAAGAAATGAATAGTACCTATTTAGAAAATACATAAAGAAAAAATAATAAAAATACTTTAACTTAAATAAATCATGAAGTAAATGCGCGCTCTTTCAAATATAGCAGACCTATTCGTTACTTTTCTAACTTGGCAACGATAGAAAATTTTGAACAAATGTTCGAGCGATTAGCGTTTTCTTGTTATAACGATTTTCCAATTTTTCCCACGCGTCTTGGTAGCTATCATTAGTAACGGCAAT